>NC_071098.1:5662500-6030000 GCF_027358695.1 Spea bombifrons
GAACAAAATATGTGATTTCTATTAATATTTAATGAAAGGATAAAATAGGGAAAAACCAATGTATTCCTAGGATTACTGCACTGCCTGGGCAGAGAGCTCAACCGCAAAAACTGGGTCAATGAATAGAAATGGGAATACACGCTGAGAACGGGTAACCATCAATTTGTCAAAATAAGGTCCAGGATAAAAGTCCTTCCAGAGTTTTGGCAGCTTTACGTGTCAAACGGAATTGTGGTTGGCCACCGTAAAGCAGGTCTGTGCCAAATATGTAGTGACTCCATGGTCCAAGTTGCTATGTTGCGTAAGTGTGACAAATTGCTCGAGGTCGGCTGCGACGACACATAACAATGCTCCATATGGCGTGCAGTTACCATTTTACTGTTAGAAAGAGAATATTCTAACGTACAAGGCAGACTTAAATCAGTTACATGGCGCTATTAGGACATTTTCTGGATACGCCACTATAGATTGCATGGCACAAATTATTTGGGATACACGAAGCCTCGCCAATGAAAAATCTCATCCCTTTTATGATAAACAAGAATTATTACGTCTTCAATCTGTAGTTTCTGACGGTCCCTGTTTTTTTTTGTTTTTTATTCAAGAAATAAAGCTGAACTGCTACATTTTCCCAAAAATCCAACATTTTAAAGTGTTATGCGTTGTTTAGGGCTGGACTGGCACTTTTGGGGTCCTGATGGTGTAAGCGCGATGGACGGTTGGATATGCACAGCCGCACAATATGTTTCTTTGACTCACGTAGAGTGCCTTCAGGCATATACAGCCACATGGCCGGTCGGGGCCTGGCACGATCCCATTTGAGGAAGTAGCCATGGTAACTTCCTGTTCTCAGGATCTGCATAATTATTCCTCCCCAATAACTTAATCTCTGCACCAAGCTGTGCATTCGTCTACTCCCCTTTTAATTGCAATTCACATACAATTTGTGATAACTTCAAATAAATTATTGACACACACAAAAAAAATAAATCTTAGGTCTTCTTTGTGGATTAGTCTTCTATTGCTCTGTGGATCAATACGATTTTTCATTCTTTTCCTGCTTTTTAATTGTGGACTTTGTTAAGAATTAATATCAATAAGTTTGATTGTTTTATTTTGCAATTTCTCATCTCTGTGCCTCTATACCACTCAATCGCTGGCTTTGTCAAGAGTTCCATGGAGCTTTTAGCTAATTTGTCGGATCACTACGTGGGTTTAACGTTTCCAATATTCTGTCACTGATAATGGGTGAGTTTGGAGTAAAAAAAAATAAGATTAAAAAAACTATCATACATTATACGGTCTACACTGAAATTCCCTTTAATGCAATTTGGTACATAGGTGATGTGGGGTGTGAGAGGTTTCACTAAATTCCCTAAAGCCAACTCACATAAGCAAAAAGAATAATAATTTGCATATCCTTCCAAAATATATTAGTAAAGCTGCGAGTGTTAGCATGCGAGGGCATGCGACTGAAGACGAGTCTGGTTTGTCGAGTTAACTCTTAACTTAACTGACCTCTCATCTTCCATGCAAATGTGCATTTGCAATTGTTTATATCATGTATATATATATATATATATATATATATATATATCTTTATATAAATGCAAGACTTCATGCACACCTGAAATAAAAAAAATGTAAATATAATAGTAGAAAATCGCCAAGGTGCTAACATCCGCAGCTCAAATTAGCATATACAAGATAAGTAGGTGCACACTAGGACTTAAAGTTTAAAACTTATGAAAGTTTATTTTAGCATGTTAAAAAAGCCTTTTAAGTGCACCGACTTATCTTGGAAATATATATATATATACATGGAAAAGAAAAAATGTCGGTGCGCTAAGCTAGTCACAGGCTCAAATAATACAAATGTGTAATACGAGGCCTACCAAACAGGTGTAAGCATGCTGCAAAAACAGTGTATTGGCTGTACAATGTATACAAAAAACAAAAACTGTCTGCGCTTCTCACCCTAATAAAGTTGGGAACAAATATATAAACATAACATTTATATTATGTTTATATATTTGTTGCCAACTTTATTAGGGTAAGAAGCGCAGACAGTTTTAGTTTTTTATATATATATATATATATATATACATATTTATATATATAAATATATAAATATATATATATAGATTCCTTATTCTATATTCATTGAAAGCAACACTGGGTCCTCCCCATTCGGACCGTGCACCCACTTATACCCCTCTGGTTCCCATTGATACAAACCAACAAACCCTCTGTTCTGAACCCCATTTCTCTTTCTAGAAACAAGGAAAAACTCCTTATTGTCAACGTTCCAATATTCATGAGCAATCTTTCCGTTTACTATGACCAGCGCTGCTAGGAGGGATCTGATTTTCTGCCCTACTAAGTTAATAAAATCAAGGAGTAGTTTAAGTATAAAAGTTACACATTGAGTGATTTTATTATTATTATTATTTTTTTTCTTTTCACTTTGAATTTTCAGTCTGAAAACACTTCGCATTCTGCCAACAAAGCTGCTACCCAAACAATTTCGCTCCGGGCTCGTTGCCAAAGCATGTGGATGGTTCTACCGGTCTGTTGGAGGAAACAGTTTTATGTGAGAGCCGCGCTTGCTGAAGATTTGTTCTGTCGTAGAAGTCTCCGTATGAGTTCATAAAAGACATTTCTTATTTTTCACTAGGGACCAGATCCATGATTGCAGATCCACAAATCCTATGATCCTTCGTCAGCTAAAATTGACTTTAAGGGCTTTCTAGTATCTACCAAGATCCAAACACCCTGGGTATCTCCTAGTGGGTCAGAGTTGACTGATTATTATTATTATTATTGTTATTATTATTATTATTATTAATATTATTATCTTTTATTTTATAAGCGTCAACAAATTACGCAGCACTAATTAATACGTACAGATACATCAGGCGTTGAGATCCCTGCCCATAAGCTGAGATCTAGCCATATGATACTTTATACAAAGTTCCTGGCAGGATTGGTGGGCTGTTTAGGGCTCGGCTTGTGAGCTTACAATCTAAGAGTTACAATCAGATGTATAAAATCCGTTGTTCCTCTATATCTTTACTCTTTTGGGAAGGGTGGGTTACAGTGGCTACAGTTTAAGAAATACTAAAGTATCGAGTTATTCTGCAGTGACAACTATTGTTTCATATTTGTGATAATATCATAAAGTGATGTACAAGAGGGGCGTTTATTCCAAAGGGAGATAAATGTTAGAACAAGAGGCCATATTCCTATACTAGAGGCTTGGATGTCATATAAGTAAGTTTTGACTTTATTGAAAGGGTGGTAGATACATGGAACAGCCTCCCATCAAAAGTAGTAGAGGTTTAGTGAGGGAATTAAACACGCACAGGGTAGGGATACGGCTCCTGAATCTAAGACGAGACCAACGACTGATTAAGGTCTGAGTCTTTACAGCAGGAAAAATGGGCAGACCGGACGGGGGCCGGATGGGGCCGATCTGCCGGCAAATTCTATGTTTCTGGACCGACCATAAATATTTTGCTCTGCTGCATATTTTAAAGGAACACTTTTTTCCGACTAATGCGAAATGTAATTAAATATTGTAGACCTTACAAACTCCGTCTTCTTTTCTTTTATGTTAATTAGATTGTTTTAAAATCATAATAATTCTAATGAATAAAACACGTGTAGCCTCCAGCTATAGAACGCACACGTCGGTTCCTACAGCAGTGATGATATTTGGATGCCATTTAACCGTGTCAGCTTGATACCACAGTTCCAAGCATGCCGGCACATTCAGTAATCGACTGCGTTTCACTATTGCTTAACCTATTGATTTAACTCCTCGTGAGAGGCACACATGATGCTCATTACCGAACTTAAGCCTGTTAAGCGATTGGTTTTCCCAATTGACATATTAGCAGCCAACCGGCAATTATTAAACGTTTATTTTTAAATACATTTAAAACACAAATTAAAATATATATTATATATATATATAAAATAAAATAAAATATCTAATTATATTATAATATATATATATATATATATATATATATATATATATATATTATAATATATATATATATATATATTTATAAATAAAATATCTAATTGTATTATAATATATATAGATATATATTATATATATATATATATATATATATAATATATATCTATATATATTCTAATATATATATATATATATATTTATAAATAAAATATCTAATTACTCAGAATAGGGTAAATCAATAAAAAATATTATTACTTAATTGAGTAATCACTGGTGAGTATAACTTTGCTTGTCTATATAGTGATTCCAGTCCAATTAGTTGTTTGAATAGAAATAATCACGATTAAGTTGAAAGGCAAGAAATACGAAAATCCTCGGGCGTTGCTTTAATTGCAGTTCGGGGTTTCAGCCGGGTTGCAGGTTCCCAACCTGCCCAAGCCAGCTTGATATATGCAAAAATCTAAATGTTTTGCCCAATAATGCAAACAGGATAAGACCGGATTCACATTATTGCTCTGATTTTTAATCTATACCAAGAAAACAGCAAATACGTGTTTATTTCATGTTAATTTTAGTTATTTCTGTAATTCTTCTCAATGCACCCAGAATATTTACATTTTTAAGGTTATTATTATTATTATTATTATTTTTTAAATCCCACTCATGTTATAAAATGATCTTCATCCATTCAAAGAAATCAATTGGAGGAAGGGAAGGGAATGAAAAGGAATTAGTGAAGGAAAGAAGGAAGATAAAGATTATCATTAAACAAAACACAGACATTACAGATTTATTTAATGAAACAAAATAGTTCCAAATGACCTTTATTCTGAAAAAATATTCCATTCTAATGAACATAAATGCAGTTCTCTTTGGTTGAAAATGGAAGATAATAAAACACAAGATGTGAAACCTCAATATATTACACTTATCTATAAATACACTCAAAGAAGGCATGGGAAGCGCATGCAGCATCTGAATCCAAGTGATCTTCTTTGAATTATTCTAAATATTGTCTAATATAAAGTGAATTATATGTCTGGCATCTACTGCCCTCACTGTAAAATACATGTTTTAAAATATAAACTGTTACATTTCCAGATTAGCAGACGCATGAGATTAAAAGCAATTCATCAGAAACCCTTTTCCAGTTCAAAAAAAAACCTGCAACAGGTGATTGAAATAATTTAAAGAAGATTATAATTTGTTTATCGGGTAGATTTTGAGCAACATTCATATCGTTCGTATTTGGTAGCTGGGCTGTTTTTGTCATAGAATGCGGAGATGATGTCATAGAAAGCTGTTTACTTTATGACATCACAATGAAGCCTGGATGGTATTGGCTTGCTGCAGCCAAAGGAACTCATTTCTCTTCAGTTGTCCTTTGAGAAGGTAGCGAAGAAATATTTTGACAGATCAATATTTTGACAGATTTTGTCCATAATGCCTAAAAGGCGGAGAAGAACAGGCAGCCGAGGGAGGCGTCGGAAAAGGCCGCAGAAAAAACCTGAGAGGAGTCAGAGCGTAAAAAAGTCTGTCTCCACAGGGAAGCGCTGCAGCCCACCGAAAGATGTCCCAGTTCCACCAGAGACATCTAATCGGGCAGTAGGAGAGGTTGTTGCTCAGACACAACCAGGAGGTCTCTTTCAGACGCTCCTACTGTTTGTTTGGAATATAGCCGGTCACATAAAAGAGGGTTTTAACCAACTAGTTGGACTGGGAAGGGGCAAGAAAAGGCCCATTTCAGTGAGTTGCCAGGAGCCCTGTAAGAAGAAGAGGAGGGTATCCGGGTCCCCAAGGGAGGGAAAGAAGCATGAAAGTGGCGAACAGGAAAAGGCAGGTTACAGAAAGCGAAAACGAGCATCTTCGCGTGATGAAACCTGTCCTAGTACTAAGAAAGCACTAGTACCATCTCATGCCAGACTGACAGTACCAGGTCCAACGTCTCTTGTCCGGCTTAGTTTCCAATGTGTACTGGGAGAAGGAGGTTACGGAAGGGTAAGCAGATTAGGGTTAGGAGACAGGATTAGGCTTTTAGAACATTTACCTGTAATCGTTACTGTGTATTGTAGACGCTGATAATAAATTCTGATCCAAATAACTTTCTAAAACTAATGGACGTTCAAAGATCCAACACAACTATAGGAGGAATATTGCAGGATAACTGATATAGTTCATTCTAATGATTAAGAAACTGTGCAGAACAAAGTGATATGAAATTATTATTTAATACACAATTTACAGTCCTTCATGTAAATCCCAACATTAGGAGGCACCCGTGTGTCTTCACAGATGTTTGATGATGGGGAGGGCACATTTTTGGTTAACTCTTCCATTATATTAATCAAGAAAACACCATATATACTAATTCACCTTTGTGCTTCCTTCAGGTCCTGCTGGCAACTGACTCCTTCAGTAAGCAGAAGCTAGCGGTAAAAATGGTGAGCAAGCGGAAAATGCTGAGTGCAGATGTGGAGGTCGTGTTCATAGAGCAACGCATTTTAAAGATCGCATCAGGCAGCTTGTTTCTCACCCACGCTGTCTCCACTTTCCAGACAGAGGTACCTAGAACATTGTCTTTCTTTAGAATTTTAATGATATCCGTATTCTCTAAGAATACCCAGGAGGAATCTTTATATAAATGATTGTAACAAACATGCAAGATTGAAATGATTGAAAATGAATTATGTTGGGAGTACAGTTATTAGAGTCTTCTCTGCCTACATTGTAACATTCTATTCTATTGTCCTTTCTTCTTAAACAGGACCACCTCTGTTATGTCATGGAGTATTTGAGTGGAGGGACCCTATTCGACTTCCTAGAGAAAGCAGGCCGGCTTGACATCAACACCGCAAGGTAGGAATTCAAAATCAAGAACAGCCGGATATGGGGAGAAGGGGAAGAGATAAAATGAGGGGGGTGAGAATTAAAGACAAGAAAAGAGAGGGTAGATTTACAGAGATTGGGGTATGAGGATAAACAGTGATAGTATAGAAAAAGCTATTATTATCTGGGTTGGAATGATATTACACAGGGCTCTAGGAAGGAGAATGGTTTGAGTTTTATCATTTGGGGATAACTTCATGTTTATCTTACAGGTTCCTTGCGGCAGAGATTGTCTGCGGCCTGCAGTTCCTGCATAAGAATGGCATCATCCATCGGTAATTAATAGTCTTCCTTTACATATATATATATTTATTGCAGTGTCTTCTGTCTCCTGCTTTGTCTGCTTCATGTCTTTCAATGCATATAGTTTATTTTCTAATTCTTCTTCTTCTTCTCCATACCATCTTCCTCTCATACCTATATTGACTTTTTATCTTGGAAACAATGTGTTTTCTGCTCTTAATACTAATGCGCAGATACTGTATCCTTAGAAAGCCTTTGGATTGTATTTCAGTATTTGATATGCTGGTTTCATCATTAAAAACCCCACGGGCTCCTGAACTATTATGTATCGGGCAAAATAGAAAAAGTGTTTCTACAAATGGGGCAACTTAGTCCCTTAATGTTACCAGGGAGTTCCTGATCAGTGAAGCTGCGTTTCTTTAACAAACACAACAATATAAACAACTGTAAATGATTCTCTTCACAGCGACTTGAAACCAGACAACATCCTGCTGGACGGCGCCGGCCATGTAAAAATAGCTGATTTTGGGCTGGCGCTGGAGAACATGTTTGGTGACGCCAAAGCCTTTGGATATGCAGGAACTTATGGCTATATTGCACCAGAGGTGAGGATTAGATCTCCACATTTTTGACATTATCTGTTTTATTTCTCTGTATGGACACTTTAACAACTAAACCGACTTCGACCTTTCTCATTGCAGATGTACAGAGGCCAAAGCTACAACCACTCGGTCGACTGGTGGGCATTTGGGGTCATCCTTTACCAAATGGTCACGGGATCATATCCCTTTTATTTTAATGACGATGACAACACTATGAAGATCTCAGTGTTGCGTCAAACACCCGCGTACCCCGAGTGGCTCAGTAGCGACACAAAAGACATTCTTCAGATGGTGAGTACAAGTAGATAGCATGCGGTCTTTAGTACTTTACTTCTTGGCATGGGTTAAATTATGACTCCCTTTAAAGTAGTTAATTGTTAGAATAGATGTAAGAAGATCACTTAATTTGTCATTTCTTCATATGGTCCGGTTCATAGGAGAGGAACATTTTACATCCTGACTCCTCTTTTATCTCTTTTTAGCTCCTGAACAAATTTGGCTCTTTTCGGATGCAAATGGTGGCAAACATCAGATCCCACGCCTTCTTCAGAGGAATCAATTGGGAAGAACTTGAGGCTGGGAGAATATCCCCACCATTTACACCACAAGCAGTAAGTATATAAATACGCTATTCATTAGGGTGCGCGGTGTGGGCTGTTGGAACCATGGAGATTGCGCTCACCGTTACACTCTGGGTAGAGATAAGAAGTAAATGTATATTTCAGACCTGCCTAATATGAAGCTGATATGAAGCTGTCATAATCGTAGAATGTTTGTTGTCCTCCATTGACTTTTTAAACTCTGCTTTCTTGTAGCCATCTCTGGAGCATTTGGCCAGCAACGTGGACCGGAGCCTGCAGGTGCCATCAAGGGATCCATGGGAGCCGCCACTGACTTTGGAAGAACAAGAGGCGTTCCGCGGCTTTTCCTTTGTGAGCCGATAACCGCTCTACCTGCGCCTGCTGCGCTCTGAGATCCCCACCAAGAGCGCGAACATCGGTGTTTTGTACAGTTTCTATACCTGATAATACCGGGAACTTCTGTAAATAGGAGACTGAAAAGGTTGATTAAGAAATTTGTATATTATGTAAATACATCAGATGCCGTTAAGTGCTCGTCGATCCAAGGAGAAATCTGATTGCCATTTGGAGTCAAGAAGGAATTTTTTCCCCATTGGAAGCACAATTGTAAATTGCTGACATAAGGGGTTTTTTGCCTTCTTTTGGATCAAGTTCATCAAACGGGTGAAACACTTCCTTACCCGTACCAACCAATAAACAACCATCTAGAGAACTTTCTGAAATATAAAGTGATTGAAGTTGAATGCTTATTTCTCGTACCGAATACATTTGAGTTTTGCCTTTGCGCTCCAAGACGCTCGTTACATTTATTATAAAAGAAACTTTTCATGGAACGCTATGGGTTGATTTCGCTCATCGCAGCTCAATCATTATCTGCACATCACAGAGAACATGAAATCATTTACAGACTGCTAGTTATTGGGGTGTCAAGTAATCTGATGTACTCAAGCAGGTCAACCTACAAAAGTTTGTTATTTTGTGTCTCTCAACATCTAGAAACATAGAATTTGATGTCAGATCAGACCCATTCGACCCCCGTCTAATCTGTTCATTTTTCAGATCTTAATCGGTCGTTGGTCTCGTCTTAGATTCAGGAGCCATAATCCTATCCCATACATGTTTAAACTGGATCGCTCTATTAGCCTCTACCATTTCTGCTGGGATGCTTTTCCCTTTATCAACCACCCTCCTGGTAAAATAAGGATCTATCTATCAGGATCACTACTGTAATATATCATTAAAGAATGACAATGTGTTTTTATAAAGTTTGCCTTCTTTGATACCTCTTCCTCTGTATATAACCATTCCTGTACTTTCTAAATATAGGCTCTGTAACATCATATGCTATAAACAATTACATATTGTGATTAAAGAGACATGTAATAAATTATGTATATATATATATATATATATATATCAGACAGAATGTTGGACATTACCCTTTATATACTGTATAATCCATACCTAGAGGTAGGCAGCTTTTTTGGGCGATATTTATTAAATTCTAGCAAATTCAACACATTTTCGCATCAGTTGAATTAGACAGCATCGCGCCCTTCCATTAATTTCTTCTGCATAATTATTTTTGGACTAATATGTTTGTTCCATATTGGATTTCACAGATTTTCTTGCATTACTCTCGCTTGCAGATAACTCAATAGTCATACCATAATTTATGAAAAGGTTCCTCAAAACTAACCTTTTTGGCAGATGCACCCCAAGGCAGAACGTTACTGGAACAGGTGCAGCTCCTTGCCGCTATGAGATCCATGCACTGATTGAGTCCGTTATTACGATAACGAGCCAAGGCAGATGTTTCATTTTGGGCAAATGCCAAACATTGAGGGCCGTAATGGAACATCAAACCCTTCCCTCGTGCTTTGTGGTGCGTTTAGGTCATCCGCGATGTAATTTTGCAGCAGACTCCCTTTTCCCAAATGTCTCATCAGCTGCGTCAACCATCAATTGCAGTCAATTTGACAAACCGTAAGTTTAAAGAGAAAAGTAATGAAAGTTGGTCTAGTTGGAAGGTTGTTGAAGATACTTTTGAAAAGTCCTAGGAGGCTACAACCAGGACCGGCCCAAGGCAAAATGCCGCCTGCGGCAAATTTTAAAATGCCCCCCCTATCTACCCTTCCTCTCCCTCCGTCCCTGCTGCCCCCCCCATATCTACCCTTCCTCTCCTTCCATCCCTGCCACCCCCATTATCTACCCTTCCTCTCCCTCCCTCCCTATTTTTTTTCCCCAAAAGACGATATATAAAAAAAAAATAAAACATTTTGACATCTGGAACAATATAGATGTCAACAAGAAAAAACATTAGTGTAATGTCATATTTACACAGCTGTGTCTGAAAGAAAAAGATGTCATTTAGAGACGTCTTACAAATGCCAACTAAATAAACGTATCACACGTTGGCTTGGTTAATCCCATTATAAATGCTTTATAACCAACGTACATTAAGCAGAATGGAAATTTTATTAACCCCCAACGTCTTCAAAGGGTATCTATTAACCCAGGACCAAATTAACAAAGATGGATTCCACTGAAAGTAGCTTGGTTTTGAGAACACTTGCAGTTCAGTTTTCTACTTGCTGAGCACCTATGCTGTCTTTAAACTTAAAGCAATCACCTTGGTACATCTTGTGGACACCGGAGCTGCTCATGAATGGTCAGCTATAGATTCTAGTTGGGCCTGATCCAGCAGACCACCACCTCTTATGGCCGCTGTCCCTACGATGGTGGCAGGATAAGATATCATATGACATTGCGGTATTTTATGAATGAGTGGCGCAGGATACGTGTGTGATGGAGGCTGTATCAGCAAGGTACAGGTCTTTATCATTTATATGGACCAGTCACCAAGAAGATCTCTTATCTTCCCAATTGGCCTAGTGGACGGTGACATGCCGGGGAGCCTGATCGTCCAAAACCCGGGTTAATGCGGCAGAGGGGCTGCAACCCCCCGGGAACTTCTACATTAGGCCTAGGAGTAGTAGCATTCACAAGAATAAATAAGGCATCGACAAAGCCACCCCCAGGTTTAGCACTTGAGTTGAGCGCACCACAGCGTAGGGCTCTTCAGTAGAATACCACCAATGGGGTTTTAGGTGGAAATTTACCTCTAAGACACATGACTACTGCTAAAGGAATATTAATTCCCCTGCCCAATGAGTGAAAGCACATACAGTATTAAATATCTTAATATTACCTAGAATAGTTGAAATATTAGCTTAAATGAAAAACTGAAGTCAACCGATTTTACCCAAAAGAAACGAACGCAGATAATTTACTGCTTAATTACGAGGAGAAGAAAGACACATCAGCCTTTACCTAAAATCTGTCTAAAGCACTAAAGTGATTTATTATCTGCAGAACAAATATAAGAACATAAAAATATTCTGTATAATATATCACAAAAGGGTTTATGCTGGTAAAAAATATATATATTTGCATCTTGCAATAGGACTATAGGGAATATAGTTTATTACTACAACTTTGGTATTTTTGGTATATTAATAAGAAATGTAGGAAGCGTAGCTATGACCAAACCTTGAGTCATGGAGACTTTGCGGGGGGGGGCAACATTACAGACTTATAAAGCATGACTAGTAAAGAGTAGAATCTGGAAACTGGTACAGATATGCCTTAAATATGAAGAAAACATATGCTAAATATATAATTATTATTTATTGTTTTACATGGCGCCATCATATTCCATAGCGCTGTACAATGGGTACAAAACAAACAGGACATAACAAGTAGTATATAACATAACTATTTGACTTACAGAAACAACAGGTGAGGAGGGCCCTGCTCACAGGAGCTTACAATCTAGAACAGGGGTAGGCAAACTTCGGCCCTCCTGATGTTGTGGACTACATCTCCCATAATGCTCTTACAGTCATAATGCTGGCAAAGCATCAAGGGAAATGTAGTCCACAACATCTGGAGAGCCACAGTTTGCCTACCCCTGATCTAGAAGTGTATGTAATAGTACCAGGGATGATATAAAATGCAACATTGGTGACAATCGGCGAGTTGATACATGAAAATAAGATAATGATGCATGCCATACTTATATGTGATGTAATACGTGGCAGTAGAGTCAGGACATGGTGAGGAATAAAGTAATTCCATCTCTTGTATAGAGTGAGAAATATGATTTCACTTGTTTCACTTGAAATGATGTCATGTCTTATTGCAGCGTTATGCATAAAAATGGCATAATAAAACAATTTCTCATTTGTTCATTGTGCACCATCTTCAGCTTCTAATGTGTAAAGCTTTTTCTGTAATGGCTGTCTTCAACTTTTAATGATATTATTTTGTCAATGGATGCCAGAGGGGAAAGCGGTCTGTCTCTTTTCTAACTGTAATAACAGCGCGCGGAGAACGTTCCCGATAGTTGATTTATTAACAATGAAATTTTACAAGCAGCCGGTATTGATAAATGGATGCAATTTTATGGACCAAAATCAATACCCTTTAATCGAGTCAAATCTTCCCAAATTAAATTAAACAAAGTTTTTTTTTAAAGAAAAAGCCTCAAGATAAACAAATGAATTTATATAAAACATGTCGCGTTCTAGAGTTTTGGGGAAAAAAGGAGGTGTGGGGGGTTTTTTGGCGTTTGTTATTTGAGCTGCTTATTAAACAAATATATTTTTCCTGTGCGTTCCTAAAATAAAAAGTAATTTGGTTTCCGTCCCAATGTCACACGGAAAATGAAGCCATTTTTCCTTAAGGTGGCGGCAGAACATGTTTAATATCACCTTTAAAAGGAGTGCAATAAATTAGAAATAGTATTACTGTTAACTGATTTAAAAGTTTCTGTGTGAAACACGTTGTTATAACATCGCTCTAGGTAAGACGTCTATCCTGTATAAATAATATAAAGTAATATTTTAAAATGCCACATTGGTTTAAAGTGTTTTTTTTTTTTTGCTGTTATACACCAGGGAAAGCAATATTCTCTTACCTAAGGTAGAAAAAAGGCATTACTTTACTAAATTCAGCAATATATTGTTCACACAACTGAAGTATCAAATACGTTTATTATAAACGTAGAAAATGGGTTCTGTAAAACATAGCATTTTCTTCTGGGATAAATGTTGAACCTCATGAATATAATATTACTAACAGCCGATAATTAAACAGAACTAACTGGCCCACATCTCCTCACTCGTATTCTACATATCTTGCTTTGTTACTCTCTTAGAGAAGGTATGAGGAACGTGAGTTATGCGATAAGTGTTTAAGTACATGAAGGAAGATGATGCTTTGCAGGGAAGGTAAACGGCAGTAAATATTTTTAGTTAGGTCACCCTAGGTTGACAATTTGGTTCCTTTCGTGGACAACCTAACCATGGCCAAGTAGATTAGGGTTGCATTTTACAAACATCAACAAGGTCTATTTACTAAACTGTAAGAACAGGCAAGTTGTGGGGGCATGAGGAGGCAGGTATCCCCCTTAAGGGACACATTTTCTTTTAAACCCCCCCCATCCCATTAAAAGCAGGATATGGGTGAGGCATGAGATGAGGTCCGTGCATCCCATAATATCTTTTTTTAATTAACTTTAATCCCGCTGATCATAAGATTGGGGTAAGGGCGCAGTATAGTTAGAGATTATTTTATTATGCACTGCCCCACCACTGCCCCAACTTTATTGAATAGTACTTTTGGCCCTCATTTCTTTCACAAGAAAAAAAATATATTATTTACATTTATTCCTGATAATGTTTTCTTTTTTGAGACCTTTTGAGTTTCAGGCGAGGACAATCAACTGTTCATTTAAATCACATGTCCTCACCTGCAACTGACAAAATTAGCTATTGTGGAATCTGTGTCATGGGTGTCAACAAACGAAGCCAAACTACCTCAGTCAAGTAAGATCAAAAAACCCTCAACTCAACTGACCTCTCAAGTTCTTAATGAAGAGACAATCATTTATTTCTCTACTATACAGCTAGATAATGCTGTGTGCTTCTCACTATATGTATTTTGTGACATGGGACATCAACAAGCAAGCATTTGATCCTAAGCCTTATACTCCACTGGCATGGATTTCACATTTATATTGTTGGGCAATTAATACTGGCAACATGAAACGAAAAGCTGCCAACAATCTGCCATAAAAGTCTTAATAAGCACACAAAAGTTATTTATCAATTATTGTTTAAATCCACTGAAACAAGCAGCCAGTAAACTTATCGGACCAGTCTTTATCCAACCTGCAGAACTCTGTTATACAAGTTATAAAACATTCACGAAAATGTGATTTTACACAAGGTTTGTGAATATTTCATGATTGTGTCATTGTCTATGTAGCAAACGTAATGAAATGCAGCTTACATAATGAATCAGAAGCTCTCAACGAGATGATATATAATGCAGGTTACAATGATACAAGAAACATCCAGATGCATCTCATTAGGTACATCTTCCCTCTAAAGATTTTAACAGTGAATTTTGTTCTTAATTAAATTTTAAATCTCAACATTGCATATGAAATGAAACATGTTGGTACATTTATTAACTTTGGAAGATAGGATCTTACTAGTATCTTATTACTTTTATTTTTATTTTTCCAATATATTCCAACCATTGTTTACTTTTTCATAATTTAGAAATGAATTTAAGAAAGCAAGTTTATGGCAATTGTTTCCATTTTATGCTTGTATCAAATTAACACATCGACGACCATTGTATTATAATTATTATTATTATTTCCAAGAACAAATTCTTTCACAAGGTCATATTTTACTAATACCGGTACTTTTACTTCAGTACTCACTATGTTGTCAGATTTGAAAAAAATAGGGTATTTTATTATTTTTTGTTAAAAATATTTTTGAGGAATTATATTACAGATGCCCAAAAAATAAATGCTAAAAAAAAAGTAAAAAATTAGCAGTCATGAAGATACATCCTGAGAAATAAATTATTACGAAAAGGATTATTTAACATGAACCTTAAAACTTTAAAAATGTTATCAAAACACACACATATATATATATATATATATATATAGATATATATAGATATATATATATATATCTATATATATCTATATATATATATATGTGTGTGTGATTTTAAATTTATGGGCTCCTTTTATGAGTTAAATATTTGTATCTTGTACAGGGCATACTTTCATATTTAAGAAGATAGGAATCATATAAATTGTATCTTTAAAGTTCTGGATGGAGCGTTAAACCTTTTATGCCAAGTGTTTAATATGTCTCAGGTGTGAAGAGGGTTCTATTCATTGATCTATTATTTCTTTTAAGAAATATCCTTTGGCAGAGCCTTGAAGATGACCTTTCTGCTATCCTCGCTGCAAATGAGAACAGGAAAGTGGCGTGTTGCTTGTCTCCTTTTTTTTTTTTTTGCCACCGCCAAATCATCAAACTAAAGGAAATAAAAGAAAAGCCTTAGTGCTCCATCATAAGTATTATTTGAATTCATTATAATCTGTTACTTATTGATTCTGTGTTGGCATAATTGGTGCAAACAAAAATCAAGAATATGTGCACCATTTCATTTCATACAGAAAAATACAATTTCAGTGCTAGAATATACTGCAATTTACAACCTCGATAGATAAGAATAAGACTAGACTTGTTATTTAAGGCATCTTTTTTAAATTAAAATACTTGAAACTTATGACACTCTCAAACCTATTCAACTGAGAAGGGTTCAAGCTAAAAAGATATCTTAAGGGAGGCATCGAACGCATCACATGCCTCTTCTTTACCCTCCATTCAATGCCCGGGATTTTTTTTTTATGGTAAACTAAACCAGGAATATTTTATATAATTAATTGATATGTTCATACTGTATGTTTTGGTAATTCATATTTCTATATTCTATTTTTTGTTATTATTATTATTATTATTAATATTATTATATTTTATTTATATAGCGCCAACAATCTATGCAGCGCTTAATACAATCCATATATATTCAAGGGGTCTGACAAAACGGGAATTGACAGACTAAGACAAACCGATACATTTGGTGGAGAGAATCTCCCAATCTTGAAAAAATTGAATGTGGGGGGTTTTTTTGTATCAAAAAAAATATACATAGCCAATTATTTAAACTTACATATTTTAAAAGACTTACCTTGGGGTTTATTCACTAAAGGGAGCGATGTCAGAAGAGTTATGTTTCTCTTTCTTGACATCACTATACATTATGAAGGGTAACACTAGCAGGTTGCTCTAGGAAAAATGGCTGAACTGGCCCTTCATAATGTATAATTTAAGGGAAATTATATTTACTAGAATTTTTGCATTGTACAGACAAGACAACATTAGCTTATGTTAATAAAGAATTAATGTTTTGCTTATTTGAAGGGACATTGCAATGCAGGGCTGGTTCAGAGGCTGGTATTGGAAGCTAATTGTGTTCATTATTTCAAAACGCCTTTATAAACCTTTCCTCTGAGCCACATGTCACATATCCAAATAAAAGTATTATATATTCAAGTATATTCAAGTATAAGGTGTGAAATTTCACATGTTGCTTTTTCATTATTGGCTGGAAATACCCAAGCGATACATTGATGATATTTTTAAGCAACAAACACAGAGACGAGGGATGACTTAAAGAGGAAAAGAATAATTTCCCCAAATTTTGCAATTTATTCTGTCTAGTTCCTTGTTTGGGAACCAGTGATTTATGTTCTAGAGCCTGGAGACAAGCTGCTTCAAAGAGCAATTTTAATTGAAATGATAATGGCAAAAGTACTTCTAGCCAAAGTTTAAATATGTATTACGAGTGTTCGTTTTTTTTTAAGTAACTGAATGTCTGATTTCTTATGTATATGAATATAAAATTATACAGAATATTTTTTTTCTCGTATGCCTTTTGGCCTTGTAGTCCCTCGTGTCTCCCTGTTACGTAACTAAATAAGTATTCATGTTTTAAACATAGCATAATATTTGGTATCATACCAAGCCTTTACTCAATAGTTACTTTGTCATTTCTTTGAACAGAATAGAAACATTGTTTCATCGTTATTGTTGCCAGTCGTTTGCTTAAGGCCATTCCATAGCGGTAACAATGATCACTATAGCAACCAGAAAAATATGCCTGTAGGATACTGATGTGTGTGAGCTTAATAATAATATATTATTAATAATATATAATATATTATAACATAATAAAAGGAAATGTGATGTTTGTCATTTAAAAATAGATAGATAAATTCAAAACATTGAATATTAATCAAAATTATTGTAAAATGTGTTTTTTTTCCATTATTCAACCTAAACAGTGTGTTAAGGGGAAAATTAGAGGTGAGAAGTAGTAAGTTTCCTTACTTATTTATGTCAACAGAAAATACAACAGGGCACCTATACATTGGTATGGCTCTGTTTGCTTATGCTACGTCATTGGTATGGATTGCCTTATATGTTATATCTGGTTTGTTGGTTGGTTGGTTGGCTGATTTTCTCATATGTTATATTAGCTTTATTGACAGCATGGAAGGTATGCACTGAACGATACAGTATATAGTTATTTAAAGTGTATTGCCTTACATGTGGTTATTAACCATGGAAGAAATTGACAAACAAGAACCTACCATGATGCGACATGAAATGAGGTCTAACATGTAGACATGATCACCATAATTTAAATTGTAAATGTACTCGTTGTTAAATAAGGACTGCTGTACCACATATATTGTATCCTAGCATCTCTAAATTATTCCATTGAGAGTCTCAATATGCTGATTAGTGAATATTTAAAGCATCTCTGACTGTTTAAAAATTTTATGCATGCCGAGATTGTTACATTGCTTGCCAATTATCTTTTATGGAAGCCTTAATGACTGCATCCTGGTATGGAAGTACAGCGTTCAAAATCATTATTTTGATTACTTTATTCATATGTGTTTACTTTCTTTTAATATAATAGTTTTTTTTAATATTTGTCATGCTCTAATCACTATTCAACACATATAAGTATAAAAGACGGGAAAGGATCAACGAATTAGATACATTTTGCATAAAGGGGACCCAGCTGTTATAATATGTTGATACTTAAAGAGTTTTTTTTTACCATAGAATCGGTCTAATTTCAAAAATCATAATGTAATTTTAAGTTCTGTAAGGAAAATTATGATGGGATCATTCAGTACGATTGCTAATGAATTCCTGTAAATTAATGTTAATTTCTAAATGCATCTATATTTAAGTGCGTTTATATTCTGTAGCAATTTACTGTCAAACCAATATGGAATATCTCTTTAAAGTTAGTTTTTTTAAATTATCAAAGTCAAACATGATTGGAGCTACTAAGTGAGGGCAAGAAGGCACTTGTATGCCTGATATAAAACCATTGCCATTTACCGTGTATAGAATTTTTATTAAAATATCTGAAAACTACTATTATTCCATATTAAGTTCCTGTGTGTTAAGTTTGATGTAGGACTTATTTCTTTAAATGCATTTATATTTTATGAACAATTTTAATGAGAGAGCATATTTTACATATTTTTTTTCTTTTAGCATAAATCAGGGGCGTCCAACCTGCGGCCCTCCAGCTGCTGCAGGACTACATCTTCCATCCTCCTCAGCCAGCCCCTTAGCTGAAAGAGCACTATGGGAGATGTAGTCCTGCAGCAGCTGGAGGGCCGCAGGTTGGACGCCCCTGGCATAAATGATACAATATTACATCTTACACACCGTCTACCTTTTGGAACATTAATAACAAGTAGCCACAAAATGCAGAATGAATAGCTTAGCTATTTTTAAAATGCCAGCAATGATACACTAAATAAAGCTCAATTCATATATTACCAAATATACACTGTGTTTTGTTCAAATTAATTTGAAATATTTAATCTGTAAAATTGAAAAACAAAACTATTTTGCATTTTAAAAAATGTAATTGATCAATTTTTGGTCCATCGTTGAAAAAAACTATATTTTATTGTTGGTTTCAATTTATATATTGCCAAACTCATGTAGAATCTTAATAAAATTATATATTTTGTTTGTTTTGTTATTGATATATCGATTAACCGGTGTTAAAGACTGGCATTTGTATGCAGACTGGCGATGATAAGCGGCCCTGGAACTTAATCAATGTCTGGATACGCACAATCACATGCTACACTTTCATGCTCACACAACATGCAGCCAGGAACATCCAGCTGCTGTCTGCATCCGGCAGATCATGCAACCGTTTGGCTCTGTTGGCCAGTGGCCCGCCAGGCCTTTCCCCGGTGTGACGGCCACTCCAGGCCTTATGCGTCTCATATGAATTTACCAACAAACATTGATGCCCTTAGGCTGTGTTGTATGCTGATACTTGGATATTGCCAATGGTAACGTTTTCTGCCTAATCCAATAAATAAATTATGATGAAACAGAGGTATGACATTTTAAACCTGCCTGAAATAGTAAGACATCACTTGTTATAGTATTAGTGTCCTTAAAATGTATTAAAAATGTAATTATTTTTGATACTTGCCTCAGTACTATTTAATTACATTTTTTTCAAAGGCTTTCAAGTTAATTGTTCTTTTAAACAGAAGGTGCTTCAAGCTAAAATCATGTAGAGTTAAAAATTGCATTATAGCTCTTTTTGTCAAGCACAGTTTAATAATGTAATTTGTGTTATCATTGTTGTGTGGCACAGATTGTCTCTATCAAGTGTCTACTCTACAGCAGTAAACAAAAAAAAAATATAGAGTTTTTAATAAGTTTGAGCTTTTGTTATATGTATGAAAATAGATTCAAACAGTATTTTTTATCTCATTTCTCCTCTTTTATCTCCTACTCTTTCTCTTTATTTTTCCCATTTATCCCTATCTCTCATCTTTCCCATTATCTCCCCCTTTCCTCATTATCACCTACCACTTCTCATTGTCTCTCTCCCATCTCTTTATGTCATCCTTCTATTTTATTTTTATCTCTATTTCTCTTCTTTCTCATTATCTCCCCCCTTTCTTCTCATCTCTCCCCTTTCTCATGATCTCCTCTTCTCTCTATCTTCTATAAATGCCTTTCTTTCTCCTCCTCATTTTTTCTCCCCTATATCTTTTTTTCCATTTTCTATACTCTCTACTTTTTCTCACCATCTGTCTCTATCCCTGCTCTCCATCTCTTATCTTTCTTAAGTCCTGTGGTGGGAGAGCGAGGTCTTTTTTTACAGTATGTGCGTCTTTAGTTACATTATATCCCGGTGCCCAGAATCAATAGCAGGCATGCTACACTAAGTGAAGCATAGGTATGTATGAACAGACCTCTTGTTTCCTTTATTTTGAGTATGTTACCTGTAGCATGGCTTCATGGGCAATGACGCAGTCATCGATCTCAGGTTTCTGCTCGTAGACACTCCACTCAGCATTGCAGGGGTGCGTAACTCGCTTCTATCTCCTTGTTGTAAAGATTAGCTGTTTTTGGTCCCTAGAGGTGTCCTACTCTATTTCTTCATCATGGATCTGTTGCTTTCTCACTCCCGCTGATTAAAACACCTTTGGATATAAAAGAAAGCCAAACAACATTTAGATTATTAATGTTGAAAATTATTTTTAAATAAAATTGCAAATCAGTTCACCTTTAATGCAATATGCATGTTTGAGATCACTTTCTACCAGTAATTTTATTTAATTACCTCTAGCGATAATATTCTACACCTTTTATATACACAGGCTTATCTGTTTATATTGTATCATGGATAAATGATTATGCATCATTAGGGGACAACGGTTTAGAATTCCGCTATTTTATTTCTGCACATGGTTATTTGTTATAGATGTTCAGAAAGTCACTTATTGTGTTTGCTGGGAAAGAAAAATCTCTTTGTGTGTCTTTGTTGAAACATTAAAAGCCATTTACAATAGATCTGATTGATCTTGTATTGTTGTGATTAGGGCCAGCATGTCACTTGCTACATTTTTTAAGAATTCTGCTCAATTAGATATGCGTCTAGAATTATTCTCGATTTCTCCTACCCTGTCATGCCTGCGGAATACCATTTAAGACATTTATCTAGCTTCACCGCCTACCCTTAATTGGTTGAGTGAACTGTATCAGGGCTATTATGACCTGTGAGCCATATCCATTGACTTTGTAATATAGAAGCAACAAGCGAATGCGCTCTGCCAAGTGAATTCCTGCCTTAACCCTTTTAGATGCCCTTTCCTACAAATGCTTTTATTTTGTGTTTTCTCAATAGCAATCACTCAAAAATAAATGCTGGTGGATCCCATTCTGTAATGTACCTAATATGCTTTGGTGTCGTCCATTCATTTAGGCTTGTCAATGCCAGGTGTTTCTACTACTGAACAGAGAAGACTGACAGCATCAAGCAATCTTAGTTATACGTATAAATCATATTTAACTAAAATTCTTTATTGTTAGAAATTTACTTATACTTTATATATATACTTTTCATATACTTTTACTACTGAATTATGCTATTTGATTTTTAAAAATGCTGATGTTATAGGTTAAAAGTATGTTATATGTGTTGTCAGACCAGTGTTTTGTCCAAAAGTAATCATTTTGACAATGCTGACACCACATGCTGACACCACTCATTAAAGTTTTTGGCACGGGCTTCATGAGGCATATCGGAACCCTCTAGATTATGGTGGAGGACAGATACCCCCCATTTCTTTTAATGAGAAGTAATATGTACTCCTAACAACGATTGTGCCATTTTTGTGCTGCTAGTTCGGTGCTTGGAATAGTCCTCAGTTCCTACACCCATGGACCCGGTCTTGGGAGACATATATACGGGACAGTGGTATTTCTTGGACTAGGCCAACTAGGCATAGGGTGGCAGGTCCAGGCGGATGGCAACCCCTCTGCCACACAACAAGTAGTCTTATCTCCCTATTGTCCCTGTAACGCCACTACTCAATGGGCCAGTTAATAAGGAGGACACTGGACAGTCCTCCATAGTTACCTTCCACTCCATGCCTCCCAAATAACACAAACATATACATTCTGTTATGTTTCTATGTGTTTCAAAATGGAAACCAGAAGGTCTGCTGGCCAGAGCTCTTTTCCCTCACCAAGCACCATAGAGTTGTACCATAGAGGTGTATTAGGCCTTACAGGGCCAATAATCAGTCGATTTGGTTTATTAATTGTGCTTTTTGACAGAGACAATAGGATCCTCGGCTGTCCGACATACATGGCTTCCCCCTAGGAACTTCCTGTCTTTTGTTCCTTATAAGAGACAGGAAGTGTGTTTGCATGAAGTCAGTCATGGGGGCAGTCTAGCCCTCAAGGTAATTTGATGTGTGGCCCTGACAGGAAGTTAGAGTTTTCTGGGTGTGGACTCTTATTGGCTGCTTTAAATTAAACAAACTGGTAGCGTGAACTGCCATTTAGATTTCTGCAGCCCCCACTACGCGGAGTGTATAAAGAGATACATACTGCTATGGTGGGCATTACAAAAGCATTTGTTTACATTTCATTTTGGCAGCTTCTACCCCAAAATTATTGTAGAAACGTATTGCTCTGCAACAAAATATAATGAAACAATATTTCCGTACATTTTTGGTTTCTGTGTCATTTATCAAAGAAGATTAGGAGTTGACCAGACCAATCTTATATTATTAAACAAACTACAGTTGGTATTTTTTCCGTACTATGTCTGAACCTGAACCGTGTAAATAAATACACCTAAAATCCTGCCATATTGGAATGGAGTTAATATATATATATATATAGATATATATATATATATATATACAGTGGCACGTTTACTTTAGGATGGCCTGAGGCCTAACCTAGACCAGGAGAGTAAAGTCAGTTGGTCCCTCCACACTGCTGCCCTTACCACTGGCCGCCCGGATATGACATCATATGCTGGCGCCCCACTTATAAGTATAGGGTTTTAAAATACATATATATATATATCCGATATATCATATAAAGGGGCATTCTGGATACAAATGGGGGTCATGGTCCAAGGTAAATAAAATGCTATTTGTAAAACATAAACTATTTTTATAATTTATAGTCGGATTTCTTCCTTCTCCTCTTCCTTGGCAGAGTTTCTACTGGCAACATCTTTATGGCTGCAAAATCTTGATTGGTTTACTGGGACAACTAAATAGGTGTCTCAGAGCTTAAACTACATGATAATAGCATCCATTTCATGTTGTGTTTATTCGTATTAATCTGTCAAGGTACGGTACTTTCCATCAAATTCATTCAATCTGAATCAGCGTGCGAAAAGGAATGCATTTGGGAGCAGTGGGGGGAGAAATAGCTCAAAGCTATAATAGAAACATTTTCTCTAATTTAACAAAATCTTAAACTACTGCTTTGGGTTGAAAATATTCTAGCACTTACAAAATTCTAAAAAAAACAAAAAAACACAACTCATTGAATGATAAAGAACGAGTATCCTTTTTTGGGTTTGTTTTTGCTTTTTTTAATAAAATAAAGTGTCAATGATCATAGACGCTATCTCAATAACTCCCTACGTTTGGCGTGATATATTATAAAGGGGGGCATAAATCCATGCCTATAGGTTATATAGGGAAAAGAAGATACAATGTATCTCCAGAATGCTTGGTGGGGATAGAGCATGGACGTATCCTTGCTGAAGCTCATGAAAATTTTGAGGAAGGGCTGGTGGGAGACACTGTTGGCCCCCCATAATGGTTAATCATGATTTGATTCCCTCTTATGGAACGGGGGGGCTATTGGAAGTCATATGTGGATTTCGTACATAACCTTAACCCCTCTTTCCTTCACGCTATTAGCCCCAATTGCCACATACACGGCTTAATAGGGAGTCTTGGGGACCATGATGTTTACATTTATCGATTGTATTTACTTTTTTTAAGGGGGTTTGTTTTAAACTTACATTTCGTCTCAGCTCTCTTCAATAGTAAAAGTAAATTCCAGAGTTGCTGATTCTTTACAGCAAGTTGCTGATTCTTTACCGCAATGCTAAGTCAATTTCTCCATAGACTTCCATTAGTGTCCGGTTGGGTGATTAAGACTGAGACATTCAATCTTTTTCCACAAGCAGTCGAGTGTGTATTTCAGCTGGCAAGAAAACCTTTGCTTAAATGTATAGGTGCCAGGGCAATAGGTTCCTATATTTCAATAAAGCATGATTTTATGCATTTTGTTTCACATTATTATTATTACATTTTCAAAAAAAAAATTCAATTATGTGAAAAAAATAGTACATATATAATGTGTGACAACAACTGTGTATTTTTTTTACATTTTGCTCGACTTTTCTACACCATTCAAAAAAAGTAGCCTGTGATGTTTCGGTGACTTTCTTGACATTTTTTTATCCAACAGGCAAAGACTTTAAGAACGTCTTTTTTACTAGCAAATGTTATGTATTATCTTTTGCTGATGATCACTTTAGAAGGTTAGAGCACACTTACCCTTTACAAATGTATCAATGACTACATTGCCTGCAACACTACCGACACTTTAAACTCTTCAGAAAATATGTATTATTTGCATTGCTTTTCTTTGATTTTTTCTTCTTTTCAGTTGATTTTCATTTTAAAGAAATGGGTTTTGAAACATTTTTTTAAACTTAACATTCCTCTATTCTTCTGTATATATATATATGTATATCTTGAGTGTAACATGATGGTATTTTAAAAAAACAGTATGAATTGTGCTACTATAAATGAAAAGGTGAAATGTAGTTATAAAAGAAGATTGTATATAAGATATACCATAGGCATTCATATAAACACATACTGTATATACCATAGGCATTCATATAAACACATACTGTATATACCATAGGCATTCATATAAACACATACTGTATATACCATAGGCATTCATATAAACACATACTATATACCATAGGCATTCATATAAACACATACTATATATACCATAGGCATTCATATAAACACATACTATATATACCATAGGCATTCATATAAACACATACTATATATATACCATAGGCATTCATATAAACACATACTGTATATACCATAGGCATTCATATAAACACATACTATATATACCATAGGCATTCATATAAACACATACTATATATATACCATAGGCATTCATATAAACACATACTGTATATACCATAGGCATTCATATATACACATACTGTATATACCATAGGCATTCATATAAACACATACTGTATATACCATAGGCATTCATATAAACACATACTATATATACCATAGGCATTCATATAAACACATACTGTATATACCATAGGCATTCATATAAACACATACTATATATACCATAGGCATTCATATAAACACATACTGTATATACCATAGGCATTCATATAAACACATACTGTATATACCATAGGCATTCATATAAACACATACTATATATACCATAGGCATTCATATAAACACATACTGTATATACCATAGGCATTCATATAAACACATACTATATATACCATAGGCATTCATATAAACACATACTATATATACCATAGGCATTCATATAAACACATACTATATATACCATAGGCATTCATATAAACACATACTATATATACCATAGGCATTCATATAAACACATACTATATATACCATAGGCATTCATATAAACACATACTGTATATACCATAGGCATTCATATAAACACATACTGCAGTCTGCAGCCTTCTTCTTTTTATATGTGCTTTGATCAATTGCTCAAATACTTTCCAATATTCTCTTTAATATAGGGCTTTATGTAGAAAAACATGTATATATTGTACGTTTATGAGCCGGGCCCTCGTTACATAGTCATATAGCTTCTGAATCTAAGACAAGACCAACGACTGTTTAAGGTTTGAATATTTACATCAGGCAAACTATATATACCGGTATATATATATATATATGTATACGCAAAAAAGAAATAGTTTACTGAGTGTATTGTTGATTTAATTGAAGTTGCAAGATTCTTAATTAAAGGAAACTTAGAGCCATATAACGTTGGTAAAACAGATGTATTTTGACTTCTATGGAAATCAATTACCATAATGGTAATTTAGTGATAGAGAAAGCATTGTTTAACACATTAATAAATAGCCTGGCAATTACGTTCCTATAACAAATGTTCTGTAGCATAATTGATTTTTGATAGCATGGAATTGTTTGAGGATGATTACCATTAAGAGTTATGTCAACATGACCCATTTATCAAAGCCCCAACAAATTAGTGGGTGATAACATATGTTAATGGACCTTAAATATTTAATGACAGTGATACAGCTGGCAAGGAACTTTGCTTTAGCATTCCATCGAAGGTAATTATGAGTAACCATTTAACTTTGACACATCCATGAAGGTGCTTTTGTACCTGGTGTGAAACTAGGTTTCTTTGGTACCGAAAGGGGCCACTGTTTTTTGAATACTATGCCAATCCATCTGACCTCAGATTTGTGCACTTAATTAAGTCAAATTATGCCATGAACGTTACTGAAATATGAGTTCCTAAGTTCAAACTTTCCCAGAACTCTACAAATAAATTAGACACGTACTGGTTTATATTAATACTCCATTAATCAAGGGGCATAAATAGCCCAGTAATTCTGTATGTCCTTGTCGATAAACAAGTAGTTAACACGTAAGTCCAATGGAAAGTAACATTTCTGACTGGACATAAAACCTAGCGCTGTATACAGCAATGTTGTTTGGCGTTTTCCAATAAACTTCCTTTATCTGCAGATCTGGAAGCGGCCATTGTTGTTGGTCATGTGATATTTTGGGTGACTTTCCCGACTCAAACACCACACTGAGCTGATGCTTTTTGGCAATGCTAATGAAGTCCATTCCTCCATAGACGTTCATTAGATAACGTGTCCAGCTGGCTGATTAAAACTGAGCCATTCTGTTGTTTGCCATGGTTTGTAATGGTTTTGGATAGAAGATTGACTAAGATAACAGTGTTAGAACACATAAAAATATGACTTGACCTTTAAATGACTTTGAATGAAGGTGCCTGTGCTTAAACTCTTATAGACAAGAACTGTGACTTATTTGAGGCCCTTGAAGACTGAGTGTTGCTATTTTAAAGGAGTACATGACAGTCTATTACCTCCATTACACCCCCTTGATAATTTACATGTCTCTTAATGAAAACTCTGGCGTTAATAATAATAATATACAGTTTCCTAAGTAAACTACCGTATGATTCTTTGTACATGGATGAAAGCATAATGCATGATTGGCATGTAAATTCCTATATTAACAATGTTTCAATGGATTCCGTATATTGATAAGTAGACCCCCAAAACGTCAGCAGAGCATAAGTAAAAGATGAATACGTTTTGTTCAAGTGAAATAATTCATGGTTTTAAACTTTGTCAAATTTTAAAGGTCAAACTATTTTTTTGGCAGTTTTAAAATGCCTCTACAACATC
The DNA here is from genome assembly GCF_027358695.1 of Spea bombifrons. NCBI lineage: Eukaryota > Metazoa > Chordata > Amphibia > Anura > Pelobatidae > Spea > Spea bombifrons. The sequence continues at coordinate 5,690,178 of NC_071098.1, forward strand.
ACTACTCTTTCACATCTCAAGCAGAACAATGTCGCTTGTTCAGAATGACTTTGAGCTGACCTTGAACGTGGAAACAGGCATGCTTCAAAGCCCGATTTAATAGAGAAACTAAAATACGATACTTATCTGGAATTATCCTCTTAAATTGTTTGGAAATTACATTATGCTATATAATTTAACTTTTTTTTGCACAAAGAACTCTGGAGTCATTGAAGCCATGGAGAAAACAGTCCAAAAAACTATAAACATATATTAAAGAATTTGCACATTTTGTTATGAAATAAACAGTGAAAAAGCTCCCGTTATTATCAACCAAATTGTTGGCGCTATATAAATAAAAGATAATAATAATAAAAATATTAATAATAATAATGTATACTTTTAAAACCTGACATCATTAATAACCTTGTTTAACTTAACTAATGCATTGGTGTATCCTAGGATGGCAGTCCAGGGGGGTGGCAGCCCCATACCACAAAATAGGGAGCCTAACACTCTCTTGGGGGCGTTCAGGCTTCTTGTAGGACCACCGTACAGCATGCTGGTTAAAAACAAGATCACAGTTTTTCCTATCCATCTCACTAACACTATGGAGGACTCCGAGTCGGCACAGTCCTCCATAGTTGCCTTCCGTCCTTGTCTGGCCGTCCTTAAGAGGCAGAGAGCTGGAATATGACGTTATATCCCGCCGTTCAGCAGTAAGGAAGGCATCGCAGGGTGGCATCTAGTGGAGCTGCCCTGAATTAGGGCTAGGAAAGCACCAAGAACACTTAAAATTGGGTCTAATGTTAAACAATGTGTATCGAGAGCAAAGAGGAAGACTAGTATCTAAGATAAATCACCATTAGAACTAGAACAAGTAACTTTTGTAATGCATTTGTTTCTTTGCTTCATCTATTGTCTATCTGGTTGTCCCTCTCATTTTTAAGCAATAAGTGGGATTTCGCCTTTCTCGGTAGAAAGAACAACTTATCGGACTGACAAAATTCTCAATGTCCCATTTCATATCAGGAAACACTTCTCATATTAAACTTTACTAACAGAAAGTACAAAAAGTTTTCAGATCCAAGTAACTGAAACATTTCATATCATAGAGATGTTAAATAAATGATTTGGTGCATAAAAATGGGTTGGAACATGGAAATGAGTGATTCATATTTCTGTGAATCTAAAACATTTTCTTTTTCTGTCGTAATAAATTATTAAAAATATTTTCAATTTTGAGAGAGGAAACTTGTAGAAAATATGTAGTTGTGTATGCATATGAGGAGCTCATACAATATACATAGGAAATCAAACAAAAGTACTACTTATCCTAACTTTTTCAGTACATTCTGAGGTTAAAAGTCTAATCTGAATCGTAATGTATCAGTAATTATTGCAAATTAATTAACAAAAAATAGTAAATATAATAATATAATATAAATATAATAATATAGTATATATAATATAATATAAATATAATATTAATATAAAATGTATAAATAACAATTAAAAGTTGTATTATTATTAGTAGTAGTACCCTAATCATCCAGCCATTACACATGAACAGTCTTTAAGCCACTAATCATGAATGAGTCATATCACTTTGGTTATACATAATTATTATGAATAATAAAAAAAAAAAAAAAAAAGATAAAATGTTTTCCATTTAATTTCCGGAATTGCATGAATGTAACTAATTGTACACATTTTTTTATTTCATGGAACTGTAATAAATAATAATTAAGTTATATACATACATGTACAGCTACAGGTGTTAAAAAGTTTGGTGTTAGAAAGGCTGAATTAAACAAAATACAGTGAGGTCACAGTCCACTGACATCACGTCGTCTCAGTCTCTTCCATTTAAAAGCGGATCTGCACATTGTGATGGCAGGTCATCATAGCCGTGAAAGGCGGACGTCTTCCAGTTTAATTAATGCGTTCCATTCCCTTCATGTCTTCCAGTTCTCTTGCTGACAGCCTCCACAATGCCTGACAGTCTAGCTGTGTAAAACAGATGTTATTATGTTGTTTTTTTTTGGCATTCTCCTTTTCATATGTCTCTGGACAGACTAAAACAGAAGAAAATATTTATTTAGAGCACCATTGCAAAAAGTTTGGGAACAGGCGACGTCGATTAAATAAAGTGTGCTGCGCGTTGGAAGAAATAACACATCCATTGATTTATCTATAGACGTACAAACATGCAATTCTCTGTGTGGCCGTTTTGGGGATTTTTCTTCCCAAAGGAAGGGTAGAGAAAAATGGCCTAAGATTCTAATTTTCATTGTTGTGGATACACTTGCACTTTAGTGAACAGACCTGGCTGACTCAAGTAAAACAATCGATAAATACATTTCATATTCACGGCTTACGTGGATCTTAAATTTCTTACCCCAACTGTTACGTGTAAGACGCTGAAGCCTGCTTTCTGGATGATAATACCCCCTTGTACGAAGTTGTGTCTGAAAATATACAGCTGCCTCCTCTACATCTTGTCTTTAACTAACTAATGAGCAGGATTTATTTGGAAAGATACGGTAGATACGGTGAAGTCCTCCTTTATGGAGCTTTTGAATGAAATCTATATTATTACAAGAGGAAAAAAAAGTCTATAAGCCAAAGAACCCTCAGCGGAAGGTAAGATCTTAAATGACGGTAGGTTCCTAAAGCAGATCTGTGAATTTCCATAAATCCTACACGTTATTGCTTTATACAATGAATAATCTTATTTAATGGTGTTTACAATAAAAAAAATATATATAAATGTATTAGAAATTCACCTTTTTCTGTCCACAGAAGCAGGCATTTTGCTCTCAGTATTAAAGCGTTTATTAAATTCTTTCTGTAAGGGTAGGATGAGGAAGGGTAGGACTATGGAGGGCGAGGGTGATTGGTAAGTTAGATATGGCCATTTGTTTTGTTTTTGTTTTTTACAAAAGTTTCAACTTCTTCAAGGTAAAATAGGCACCATTTTTACCTTTACTCTGTTTTTTTTTCCCAATAGACTGGTGAAATTAACACAAGATTTTATTCATTATATAAAAAAGATTTTGAGAAGCTGCGATTCACAACACAAGAGTTAAAACCTTAATTTCAGTAACACTCATCCATGTTCGCCTGCGTTCACAAAATCTAGAATGTTTTAGGCTTTGGAAACCTGCATTTTAAGCTATCCCTCTAGGGTTTGTCTAACTAATGGAAAGTACTAGTACATCGACACGCGCTGTCCATATGGTATGATCCAGCCTGAGGACCTCAAAGCTAGTGCAGATCCTCAGAACCAGAAGTGGTTCTTCAATTACAGAAAGGCTGAGACCATCCTTTATTTACATAAAAAAATATATTTTATAAATATTACATTCTGCTGTGACCTTAACAGCAAATTTTAACATATTTATTAAGAAAATAGTTTCTTGGCCATCATCACCAACTCAATTTGTTTATGGACAATGTTTAACTTGAAAAAGAAAATGAACTTTTACTGTATGTTCCGAAGTGGCCTGTCAGATTGAAAATACAAATATCAAGCTTATGTCGGATATACTAATCATTTCTAATTGAATTTGAAAGGAATTGTAAATCACAAAGCTTTTCTGACCATGAAGCTACCTGGAACGTTTCCAATTGTTGAGTAAATGACCTTAATGTTTGTTACTAGGTTACTTTGATTAAGTGCACTGATATATCGTGAGATTTTTTTTTTTTTTTTGATGTATCTCAGATGAATCGCAGAATGAGTAAAAGATGGTGATTATACGCAGAAGGCAATGGACAGATGGGGAAGTTAGTGAGAGTCAAATGTTAATGTTCCCAAAAGATCAGGCAGATTAGAGAGGAACATGAAAAACATATAAAGGACATTTTTGTAAACTTTGAAGAATACCTTTTTTTTAAGTCGAAGTTCTTTTAATTTATTTATTTCACAAAAGAGATCACAGCATTAATTACGAATAACGATAAAAGGAAAATAGTAGAATAGATGGACAATAAGTGACTTTAACAAATCTAAATAATTTTTGCGATCCTCTTTTTAGCAGATAGGAAGGGCAGCTTTGTTATGCATTGTGGCAGACAACCAATCGTGAAGTCGTTATGTTAACTAAAGTACTAATTATCCATAAATCTTTTATTTCCAGTCGTTATGGTTTCCTGGTAATGATACGTTTGTATATTGAGACATAGTGAGAAAAAAAAGGAACGGTAAACTGGGAGAAACCATGAAGCACTGAGGCTAGTAATGGGTTCCATTCAATTTGAACAGAAACATATTGCAGATTCCATCATTCCTTCCACGTAACACCAAAAAGAAACTCAAAATAGGACAAAAGAAGGAGGTCTGTGATGTCAGCAGAACCGCCAGCAGCAGGACACGTTTTTTTTAAAGCTGAGATTGTCCATTTACCTATTGGAATTACTTTTCAGATATCAAAGAAAATCAGCAAACCATTTCCATTTGGAAAAAAAAACGATCTACAGGACCACCGACAGATACACACACACAAAAAAAAGCAATCTGGTTGTTGTATTTGATTCCTTACTATTGTTTGTTCCCTTGAATTATTGTTCTGGAGATGCTACAAAAGATGTAGGACAGGACGCAGATGTGATCTGTATCAGCATTTTTGAAAGCAAACTTTCTAGCTAAGTTAGCGGTTAAAAAACAAACAAGCAATTCTAAATGTAAAAAACTAATTAATGTTCCCTTATACCAGAACTGGGTTCCTTGTTTTTATCTTAGGAATTAAAGAGAATTATTTTATGAAACTCCAGCTCTGGATGGGGTTTCTATGCTCAGTGTAAATTACTCTTTTATAGATTTTTTTTTTAAGAGCAAGCCAATTGAGTTTGGTGACTACTAGACAAACTTGCCCCAAAAGTGTGAAGTAGGGAGAGATTATGCCCATTCATTCACCATTCATTCACCATATATCATATGATAACATCACAAATTATTTCAAACCAAGTGGCTTAGATATGGGTTATTGGATCTGTACTTGCTTCCGATGCTAGGTGCGCATATAGAAAAGAGACAATATGTAAAATTCACATCTGCAAACCATGAAAATAACCATGGAGGACATTTACATGCATTCACAGATTACTGTTTTGTATTTACTATGTAGCAGCTGTCTGCAAATGTTCACTTTGTTCCGTTATACATTATTCATGCACATCTCTTCTGTATTTGCACTGCTGTCAGATCTATACATACAATTTAAACAGTTGAATTCATTTAGCCACATTTCAAATGCCAGGGCACAGGAGAGGAAATAGTATATAAAACCAGGTATCTCTAATACTCCAGATATGATGTGCTCAGAAACCAAAGATCTGAGAAGTATTTGGCATGAGAAGAAACACACGCGAATCACTGTTTTATGTATAATTGTAAACCGATGGGGTGTATTCACTAAACTGCGAGTGCTTGAGAGCTGGCGGAAAAAATTGAAACCTGCAGCAAAAGTTCCACTTGAAGTTTCACTAAAACCAAGTCACATTAGCACTCACAAAACACTCACATCTTACTTATACAGGAGAGTCAAATCAATGTAAGATTAAAATAGCAAGCAATACATGGTTTCTCCCCTTTCAAATACAAATATATTGAGAACAAATATTTTAAGCACCCCGTCCTACTGGGAACAGGATGCGGAGTGAGGCACGGCTAGTGGTTCGTTTCTCACAAAAGGTAATTTGATTAAATTTTAACCTATTGTAGTCTATCCCCTTCTCATTTGGACAGTACATCCGCCATGTTAACTTAATTACCCCGCCTCATCGAGTATGTGGGTGAGAAGAGGGGGCTATGATTTTCTAGTTAATGCTCCACTTGACACAACACTTCTTGGCTGGCTTATGGAGATTCCGGCCCTTGTAGGGAGACCTAGATGGGCTCCCGCATGCCAATCGCCCTACTGAGCTATGCCCTTGAATTTTGCTGGAATTAGCCTCAAGGAAGTATAGAGAATGTGCACTTTTTACAATCATTGCATGGAAAATAATTAAATAATGTGGAATCGTCCTGGGGTTGAAAAGCAAAAGTCCACTGGCACTTTAAGACCAGCAGACGCAGAATGACATACATCTGGTTTAAAAAAAAAAAAGGAGAACATACCAAAGATAGATGTTATTTTCCAAAATGTGGATTGTAAAAAATACCAATTTTTGCTTTATTTGTTCCACTCTGCTCTTCAAGACCAGCAAGAGGTTATTGTGTCTATAAGCTATGGATGCAATATTTTTCAAAAATTGTATTGATAAAAAATATCAAGTTATATGTTGATTGCTACAACATGATTTTTGTATAATTTTCTAAATAAATGAAGAGCCTTATTGAATATTGTATATTCCGTGACCGTTTTCAATTAGTTCTGTTACAAGTGGACTTGTTGAGATAACTGTGTTTTTTTTTTTCTTATTTGTCAAAGTGTTTCCATAATACGACTCATTTACACAGCGGAACCCAGGCTTTCTGGATTCGTGGCAAGTTTGTTTCCCTAGAGAAATCAAGATCAAACTGTTTTGGACTTCATCCCAGCAAATGATGGAATAATACACATAATTGAATTTCTAAACATTTCAGGTCTACTGATGGTTAAGAAAATCACTTTACATAATGAATTTTCTGTTAAAGCTGAACGTTGCTATGCTGCTGCGTTACAATTAAATTCAGGTAGGAGCAGTTACATTCTTCTAGGGAGATATCTCTGCTGCCCGTTACAAAAAAAACCATGGCTTGCCTTAGATGCTCACTAGCTTTATGTTACTATCTATAGGAAGATATGTCCATATTTAAAAGAATGGTCAAGGAACGACTAAGGAACCCATAGAAGTGGAAGCTTCCTTCAGCTGTCCAACTGATGTGCCGTGAGCACGTTCAGTTGAGTCTCCTGAAATCATTATGGGCTCAATCTTTAATTTTTTTTAGGGAAAAGAAAAAATGTCGGTGCGCTAAGCTAGTCTCAGGCTCAAATAATATAAATGTGTAATACGAGGCCTACCAAACAGGTGTAAGCATGCAGCAAGAAACAGTGTATTGGCTGTACAATGTATACAAGAAACAAAATACTGTCTGCGCTTCTTACCCTAATAAAGTTGGCAACAAATATATAAACATAATATAAATGAGAGGTTTTGGTTATATGAATTGGCCAAAGCATAATTAAGCTCACCCGCCACGTCAAGGCACACTCTCAATAGGGTGAGAACCGACTCTCACCTCCTACGTAGTGGAGACACAAAGCAGTTTATACTGCTACAAAAACAGTTTTTTTTTATTTTTTTTAACAAACAAGTTTATTGAGTATCTGTTTCTCGGTATCAGTAAGTTCTCCTAAGTTAGAGAAGAAGGAAACACAATGGAAGATGGCAAACTTGAGACCATGAATCAGCACTGGCCACTAGACAAATGTCTAGCGTATGATAAATCATAGGTAGCTGTATGAGATAGATAGACAGGCATGTAATTTTTTTTATGTTTTTTTATAATATTTGATTTTTTTCTGCAGAGTCTTTTTTTTATTTTGTGACAAAAGGTCTGGTTTTAAAAAAAATGTAGGTTTTATTTTTTAATTAAGTTCTTAAGATGTCCTTTCATTCACCTCTTATTAGCTTCACATTTGTTTGCTGACTGCATTAAACACCTGGGGATCAGACTATAAATACATTTGGCTTTATTTTATCTAAATGTTGCAAAATTCATACCTCATTAGACATTCATGTTTACCGTGACTGCAGTAAAACCTATTAAAAATTAAGCCGGTTCATCAGAATTATTCACCTTGGAGGAAAATATTTCATCAAGCATTTTTATTTTGTAGCTTTTTTTATACAGCCATATACCTCCAATGTGTTACGTGTCGGAAGACAGTAAACAGGAACACACAATAAGCTTGTTCATTAAAAGAAAGGACAAATTATGAAAAAAATATTTTTATGTTTGTAATATGCTTTGTATGTAATCCATTTAGGATCAACCCAATAGAATCACCCAGGCCATGTAACTAGCGCATTAATTGCACTAAAAAAATTGAATTACAAATAAATAGAGCCCATTCTAGGTACTGAATGCAGAGGAACTTTAGAAAAATGTACCACTTAAGAGAAGCACACAGATTTTTATTTTTTATTTTATTTTTATGTATTTTGCCCATTTATAGACTCAATTTGTTTTCATAAAACTGGTGGTTCGCGTATGGGTTCATTCCGCCATTTCAAACATTAATAAACGTGTTGATATGAATATATTAGGTCAGATATCCTTTTCCCATGTTGCATTTGTAGAAGTTAGTAAAAGTTGAATATTTGGTCAGATCCAAAAACAAATAGACTGTTTATTGTTGAATTACTATCAAGTTTACCAACAGAGCCAAGGTTCGATTCAGGTGCACGTGGACCCAATGTGCTTGCATTATGTATGGATTTCATGAGGTGGTTATAGTTCAAGTGCACCCAAGCCCTCCCCATGTTTATTAAGTTAGTTTGGATAACATTAGAAAGGGTTAACATTTCACTGAGCAGATCCAAGGCTTTGGAGACCACTTGCTTTGCAGGCCACTGTCATATCACATGATAACAACTTAATGATGAGTTTATATGTATGACCGCATCCAAAAGTAAAGATAAAGTCCTTGGACTTGTTTCTTTAACAAGGCTTATCAATCAATTGTTTTGTTCTTCCGTGACAAAGTCATTAGACCCAGATGTTTGTTACTTTATGTTTCCAAAGGTAATTATTTCCTAATGAGTTATTAGGATAGGCCTGACTGATGCATGGCTGGACCAAGGTCCGTTTACAATAGAGCGTTACAGTAACAGCAGGTATACTGTGTCTTCCTTGTCCTGGACAGGGCGTAAGAAACGGCTCCAAGAACATTAAAAATGATTCCTTATCAATCATTCACCTGCTGGTGTAATGGTGTCAGAGGCAGTAATAGATTTTCTCTGCCGTGTTTTATAAAAAAAACTAATATTGAATGCATTTTTCTCCAGTATACAAAATAGTCCAAAAAACGTTTAAAGAGTTAAATGCTAGCTATATCATATTATTATAGATAGATTCCTGACCTTGGCTTGTGTTACACTCTGGGTGAGTACCCCGATCTTCTGGTTCCTGACCTTAGCTTATCCATGTCTACATTTAAGCATCTTCACTTTGTTCCTCACTTTTGGGCTCCTCACTTATGCTTGGCCAACAGTATAGATACATACTTTGATCTCCTTGTTCCAACCCCATGCTTGTACACAGATCAAGTTATATAAACAGATCTTCAAGATTGTCCATGATAATTAATTATGTCATGGGGCTGAAGTCTATTGGATTTTGACCAGTCTTTAAGTCCCCATTTAAGTAGCTTGACCTTTTTATTCCATACCTTAACTTGTCCACTATTCCAGCTAAGTATCTAGTTGACCTTCTGGTTAGCAAACTCTGCTTGTCTATAACTACTCTGACCGCTTTGTTCCTGACCTCTTCTTACTATACTCAAATCTCCTCAGTCCTCTCTTGACCATGTCCCCTCCTGCTCATTTAGGATTCCATTTAAGTATGAATCCTGCAAGAATAAAGAATTAAAACTATCCAATTTTGGCTTGCTCATTTTTCCACCACGATGAAAATGTATCACTTTTAGTTCACAAAGAAAAACTGACACTAATGTGGAATTCTTGCCAAATGCCAAATCTTAATGTGGCATGTGCAACAACACAAACATAAAAGAGATGGCATCTGCTAGAGAACAAGGAACTTAATTTGCTACAATTGTATCTGACAAGCACTGTGTTATGTATTATAAAACATATTTCAAATACACCAGGGCTGCCTTCATTAAAATGATGCAATTAAACTTTCCCAAATTATCTTGGCAACAACTTACTTAGAATTTCAAGTATAACATTTAAAAAAAAAAAGAATTCGAAATGTTTGAGGGGTCTATGCCATTTAAACAGTTCTTACAGTCCAGACGCGAAGTTAAAAAAATAATAATAATAACTTACACGAAAATGTTTAGCTCAAGGGACAAGGGGAAAAGGTTTCCTATTGGTTTGCTCAATTCAACAGGGGGGCGATCGTGCACCCGGTTATGTGGCAGAGGGGCTGCCACCCTAATCTTATGGTTATAGCCCTTGCAAGTCATGATAGCCACTTGAGATGGTTAATATTACTTACAGTTTTCCAGCTGTATTAACAATAGGGGAAAAATAAAATATATATTGGACTTTTATGGAGCTCTAAAAAAACCATAATTAAATATTCCTTTTGAGGAAGAGTATGTAGAAGAAATAGATGGTTTTATTGACATTTAATGTTGTACTTAATCTTTATATAAAATGAATTTCTTGGAAAACTTGATACTCAAAAGAAATTATCAAAAATGCAAAACTCAAAAAAAAAATTGTTACCCAATAAAATGTAATGAATAGAAATAGCTTTTACCATATGTTGTTGTAATATGTGAATATCATGATGAAATAACCAACATAAAATCTATATTTAAAATGTTTAGCTGAGCAATTCATTATAGCGCACTTAAGCATCTTAGATTTTTTTTTAGAAATCATATAAGACATTAATTAAGACTCAATTGTTGATTTATTATTGTTTTTTTTATTTTATTAACTATGCCGTCCATAGAGAATTTGCCATATGATTGTGTCATGTCGTAATTAGGCATCAAGCAAAATCTATTGAGCAAAGTGCTAATTGTCAATGGACCATAAAGACCATGTTCTACCACAATTTCGAAGATAGCATTTTTATTGCATTGGGAAATAATTTAATGTTGAATATTAACTTTTGATGCGATTTATATTGTATTGCAGTTTATTGCCCTATAGTGGAAGAATACACAAGAGTTGGTAATATCATAATACATTTTAAAAAAAATAAATCTGGAATTAGCTGTTTCTGAGCTGTAGATCACTTAAAAAACATGTTACCCAAATGTTATGATATTTTAGGATAAATGTAAAACATTTAAAGATTCTCCCAAGAATTCAATGCAGAGAAAGAGAAAAAAAAGATCATTAATAGAATTTTTGAACTGTGATTTACTTTTTTTTTATAAAATATGTATTGTTTATATATATATATATATATATATAGCTGTTTTCTTAAAATAAATATTATTCTACAAATAAATAATTGATGTTGACATTGATATTTTTCACATCTCTTCTTGACATATATTGCTGATAAACTATATGAGTAAAGCTAGCCTGACAAGTATATTTGTGTTATAAAACGTGACCACATGACACTGTGAATTGGAGTCATCTCATTAGTGTGTTTCTGCCCCACAGGGATTCATCTCCTTTGACACTGTGTGCACAATTAAAACGATATAATTGCCCAATTAAAAAGAGGACATTTCCCCTTAACCATATTTTCTTACAGTTTTATGAGTAGTTTCTAAATAATAAATTATTATGTTTCTATCAGGAACTTTATGCAACGCTAGGGTATACATGACTAGAGCTATCTGTAAGTAAAGAACTTGTTACCGTGCATGAATGTACCTTTAATATATAGTTACATGGTTACATGGTTGAAGAAAGACCTAAGTCCATCAGGTTCCACCCTTCTGCCTAAGCTTCCTACTTTTGATCCAAGAGAATGCAAAAAAAACCCTAATTAAGCTACCTCGAATTCTGCCATCAGGGGGAAAAAATCCTTCTTGACTCCAAGAGGCAATCGGATTTCTCCTTGAATCAAGAAGCTCTAAAATATTAATGTTATTCTATTTATAGCCCTGTATGTCATGCCTTTCTAAAAAAAAATATCAAGATCCCTTTTGAAGGCATCTAATGTATCTGATAGAACCACCTCCCTTGGCAGTGAATTCCATACCTTTATTGCCCTCACTGTAAAGAATCCCTTCCTTTGCCGTCTATGAGATCTCCGCTCTTCCCGTCTCAGAGGGCGACCTCTTGTTCTTTGTACATTTCCGTTAATGAACAGGTCACTGACGAGCTCTATATATTGGCCTCGCATATATTTATATATTGTTATCATATGCTCTCTAGGACGCCATTTTTCTAGTGTATATAATTTTAACTTTTGGGTTTGTTTGGGTTGGTAAGTAAAATGATTCACAATTTACAAACATATGAGAAACATATGAGAAAATCAGAAGTTAAGCTTTCCCAAGAACCATCAACCACAGAACCATCAACACATCCACCTGACACCACTTGTAAGGGTAGTTAAGACATACAAGGCGAATATTCTCTATATTTAAAGTTACCGGCTGGCCTTTGTTATTGAGACATCTAAAATATGCGTTTTACAAAAAAATGCTGATGAGTCTGATACTAAATCGACCAACCCAAAAATAAGGGTGGTGAAGGCCAGGCTGAATGAAAGATTCCATAAAAGTTGAAAGCATGGCTCTATTTTTAGGCAAAAAATCTAAAACAAAACCTTTTCTTTTTTTTCCCTTTACATGACAATATTTTTTTTTCTCACGTCAATATTTATTCAACATAGTAAAATAAAACTCAATGCACCGGTGAACACAAATATTTTTTCCAGATTTTTGTCAAAGATCAACAAGGATACTTGGTCTGAAAGCAAGAACCCCCAGTTTTCTGGTCGGTAGAAATGTCAAGGATAATCATGGATCCAGCCAAAAAATATAGACATGACTAACAACACAGAACAGAAGAGAGACTACAAAACAGGACAATATTCAAAGTCAGAATATTTAAATTCATCGACATTAAGGAGTTTTTCCTAGATAGATTTATTTGAAAAAAAAGTTCAACGTTATGAAAAAAGAGAGAAAGAAAATCCCTAACACCAGCTTTTACCAATTGTTTTAACATAGCATTAAAGGTGAGCTATAGCAAAAAAATAAAGTGTTCATTACGTGTTTTAATTAAATGTAATTAATTGTTTTAATTAAGCCGTGTGATGGGATCCAGCTTCCCTGCTGCTTCTACTTTCCTAACAGTAAACAATTGGTGCTTTCACCTTACAAAAAAGAAAGTCGAGAAACAGACTCTGGGGTCGGTGTGAAAACATTACAAACAAGTACACATATTTGGTTAAATCTTTGTTTCATTTTTTGTATGTGAAATTTACATACAAATAATAAATAAATATATATAAGGCATTTTCTTTGTAATTTGGATTGTGTTGTTCTGTTGAATAGTTGTCTTTTATTGTGTTTAAGTCACATCTAGGAATCTGGGGAGTAGGAGTGAACTTCAGCCTGATTATATCGGCTGGCAGCCCAATGGACAAATGCCCATGTCTGGATAGAGAGAGAGAGAGAGAGAGAGCGATAGATAGATGGATGGATAGATAGATAGATAGATAGATGGATAGATAGATAGATAGATAGATAGACAGACAGATAGATAGATAGATAGATAGATAGATAGATAGATAGATAGATAGATAGATAGATAGACCGATAGATAGACCGATAGATAGATAGATAGATAGATAGATAGATAGATAGATAGATAGATAGATAGATAGATATTAAGGTTTTGTAAATGTTCGATACATATGCATATAATGGACATAAAACATGGTATTGGCCTTCCGCTTGTATGTTTTTGTGCTGCTTGTGTAATGTGTTCTCTTTCAGTCTATAGGGACTGTTACAATGATGGATTTTCCATGCTGACAACAATGTAAGCACTGCCCCGTCTTAATGCACTGAGTTCCGTGTTCGTTGGAGTGATGGTGCGCGTTAAACAGATCCCAGGGGGTACATGTCAAGATGCCTCAGTAGCCTCGGGTTGATGTGCACTGGTAGCATAGTCAGAATTGTACATTTTGGCAGTATGTCATCGAGAAAGCGCTGTCACGGAACATAGTTAATATAATGCAAGGGTTACTCCATCATTCCTCTAGATTTGCGTAGTAGTAAAAAATAATGGTAAAAAAAAGCAATAGAATAATAATAATAGAAAGAATAATTTTTTCCTATGCGATACTTTAATATCTTGTGCCACTATCTGCTTTCCATATTATTATTAAAATGTTATACTTTTTGTTAATATTTATCATATATAAACCCAGGGTTGGTGGATATATTTCAATTATTATGTAATTTTATAATATCCAAAAAATGACCAGCCATTAAAAACAATGACGGATATTCTAGACCGTCAGAAATCAATATGATCACTCAGCTATGTTAAATTCACATTAAAGGGGATCAAATTACGCAATATTTTGACTTAAGCAAAACAAAAATATTTCGTTTTCAAGGGGTTAGAGATTGATGTAATTAGAAACTTTAAAGTGTTTGTATAGTTAGAGGGCTCTTAAACATCCTGGCCAAATGAGGTTTCACAACCAGTAGAAAAATGGGAATATTTTATGAGCCGAATGTCTCTTTTATGCCCAAAATGTGTTTTTAAAAAAAAAAAAAAAAATCCGCGTTTCTATAGTAACAATAAAATGAGAACTTAGAACATTGACTGTTCCGTTATCGGCTTAGACCGGAGTAACTTTATTATTACTGATAATTCCCGGCTATAACCATAAAGTACAAAATTTCGCATTACTATAAATTGCCACTTTATGGCTGGCCTAATGCTAAGGAAATATTAAGGTGTTTTTTTTAAATACTATTGCTTTTAATGATCTTTTAAATATACAGTGCATGTTAATCGGTGTTACGTTTGTAGTATACATTTATTACTCCCTTCGTCACATAAAACCACACATTAAACCTCGTTCTGTACAAACAGATAAAACGGACAATTGAAACCGTGTTTGCTAAATGTTTTTTTTTTTTCTGCACGCAAAGCCTTGGCTTCGATTGCATTTTCTTTTTCTCCATAAAGTTTCATTTTTATATTATTAGTTCATTTTTTACTCTGCCCTATATCATAGAGCTGCCCGCGGATGACAGAGTCCCATGGCTTTGCTTTCAGATACTTAAAGTATTAGATGTTCTTACAAGAAGAATACAGAGATTTATAGCAGCGTTATTTCAGCCGCACGCAATTTCAGCCTATGATTTAATATGACCTCATGATCTCTGTTATTGGGCCATTTGGCACAATACCTGTCAATGCATTATCATTATGCAATAATTCATTTTCAGTGAAACAGATGGAAACTCATTGGGAATATAACGCTCAAATCTTTAAAAAATAAAAAAAATGACATTAATTAACAAATTATGATTAATTCGGTTTTCTACAGCATTTAAAGAGTCTTCTCTTAACACTTAGCAAGCAGGGAGCTTTGGTCGTTCCCCAGGGTTTGATAGGGGATGAAAAGTAGCCGTGGCACTTTAAGGCAAGCGTTTGATAAATGATGTACATGCAGCCGCCTGTATCCCGCCGGCGGCCGCAGACGGCTACACGTTGGAGGACCTGATGTGTCGCTGGGGCAGGAGTAAGGGTAAAGTGTGTAGCGCTACAGGCGATTGGTTCACTGCGCCTATGGCTCGGTGTTCTGGATTGTCTTCGGCCTCCAATCAGAATTCAGATACTTTTGTTGATAGGGGGCGATAACGGGTATATAGCATATCTGATCAACATATTAGGTGCAACTCAACTGAGCTAACGGGCTGGAGTCAATGCCGGAGAGTCATCAAGACTAATTGAATAGCAGTCTTCTCTTAGATTACAAATTAAATGTATTTCCCCAAATTCATTAACTGAGATAAAATGTAATTACAAGACTAGACATTGTCTACTCTTGTGCTGAAGAATTAATTGAATGCGCTTCAATATCTATAGAAAGCAATTCCTTTTGTATTCTTTATCTGACAATAAAACTATAGGGAAGTATTTCTTTTGAATGTCATATCTAATAATTACTGCCAAACACAATGTATTTTCTGGGATAATTTCTTTGCTTTAAAAGTTGAATTATTATGAACACAAATTACAAAAAAAAAAAATATATCCAAATATATTTAATAACTGCTGATAATATTCTTAGTTTTCTAATTATATTTTTTAATACCACACTTTAGAAATAAATAAATAAATAAATAAATAAATATATATATATATATATATATATATATATATATATTCTACTGCCAGGGGTCCTTAGGTGTGAATTTTCAATTCAATAATTTTTGCACCAGAATTAAAGAATAACTGTGGCTTGCTGATAAATTAGGATGAGTACTTTCGTTTAATGGGGTATACGTTTAATCTGTAATATTGTCTCAGCTAATAATAACGTATTAATGATGACCTGTCAAAGCACTTTATAAAAATTTCTTTGCTGAGCTTTATGCCGGTCTTTCTAAAAAAGCAGTTTATCATTTCTTTGAATTATATTAAATGCGCTTCCAATGTAATTGCCATTTTTAACTAAAAGTCCATATTCTAGTATTCTAGAATTAAAATATGGATCATTATGATGACTTGAATGGCTAATAATTATCGACAACTGGGAAAGGTTAAACTTCCTGGAATGGCGATCTTAAGAAATAAATGAAACCTAAATATTTTAATATACCTCCAACAGGATCAATACTGTAAAATTGTATTCAATACTAATTAAAACTTTGATTATTGTTCCTATATTGACCAGTATGTGTACCGCATTAAGCTTACTAACAGTATGCTCTTCGTAGAACTCATATGGCATGAGCCTCATGGTGGCTGATAACATATCTTTATATAGGGGGACTTCAAGAAGAACATATGTGTATTAATGTGTAAAGCAGACTCTATATGTATCCACTGAGCAACCTATAGCTGTCTCTGGTGACATACTTATGTTGGGAGCTGGCCTAGGGCAGTGCTTTATATATATATATATATCCCACCATTCCACCTCTTACAGACATGAAGCTCCCAAGGGAAAGCCCATTTAGAAACTTGGGGTCAGTCCCTCTTTGGTATCTAATGCCATCTCTTTTTTGTAGGCGGTCAATCATAGCATAATATAGCCCTAACAATCACATTTCAGATGTCCAAATCAGGACAACTATGCTAGCGGGGAGGTGTTGATAGATACAGGTAGCAGTTTGGTCACAGGTAAAAGTGGGTGGTACGAGAGGCATGGCCACCGTCCGACCTTACCTGGAGGGCACAAGTTGGCCCAAATGGGAGCTGGAACAGCACAGACTTCCATTGAGGAGGATCTCCTCAAATGACCTATGAAAGCAGGACAGTGTGGCAGTTTTCTTGGACAGTGGGTACTGTGCCCACAAATCAGGACTGTCCCATGAAAGCAGGGACACTTGGGAAGTATGTATTCATAGTAAAACACAGTGCTGTTTGTGTTTATAATTAGAAAACCATTAAATAAAACTATAAGAAAGGCAACAGGAAACCATTTGTATAAAAGACACACAAAATGTGATATCACCTTGAGAACCATATACTATCCATAATAATGAGGCGGTAATGTAGAATTATTACACGTTCTAGTCTTACTCATGAAAGCAAGAGAAATCTTGATGATGATTTCATTTTCCTTTTATTACAAAGCTACTGATTTAAATGTAACAACGCACAGATGGGAGCATAGAATTCACGCTGCCAGGAAGCATTGTTTTGATGCCTGATGAACATTTTGCATATTAAAAAAATCCTGCTGGTAGATAATCGAGTATTTGCTAAAAAAAAAAATGTATTCCTGTTTCCTGTTGGGTACAAACTAATCCTCTTTTTTTTTACTTTGGAGCATATTCTCATTTTCTTTCCCCTCGGAGGTTTCCATTTCTTAATTGTCATAATTAAATCTGCCATTTATTTTATTTACAGTAACTCTTTATTTTCTTCTCCAGAAAAGAAATACAGATTTCCATACATGCTAAAAATAGATTGAGTTCGCAGGATTACCTATTTGTTTGGTATGATGGTCTCTCTTGCGAAAATATGTGATTTTATTTGCTTAATGTAATAATTTGTCTGTCCATCACATCTAATAGTGGATATCAAACACTTACGCATACTCACTCTCACAGTAGCACAGACCCTGATGCACACTCATGCTAGCACACAAACTTACACACTCATGCTAACACACATTGTCTCTAATATGCGCTTACACATACAAATTCATGCTGACACACACACTTACATATACACACTCATGCAACCACACATACATACTTACTCCTTCCCTAACTCTTCACACTTACCTTGCATGGAGCCCACTTCTTAGCTCTTCGCACATACTGTGCAAGGTCACGGCAAGGTCAAGTAAACTCGTCTTGCGTGACTATTCGGCGTTCCTGCCTCTTGCCCTTTTTGAAGAATTTTGGGACCAGGCTAGCATGCCTCTTCTAGGAAGCAAAATGACTTAAGGATAACCTTTGCCTCTTTCATAAAACTTTTTTATTTTTACTTATTACTATCTTGAAAATGAGAATTAAGTGTCTCCAGACAAGTGTGATAGGTCGATACTTTTATGACATTGAAACAAGCTACTTTTATTAGATGCTTCAACCTTAAAGGACTGAAATTCTTGAGGAAGAGAAGCAAAAAACATTAAATACAAAAAGCATGGATTGTCACCAGTAAAAATATATTATAGGCCAGAAAAGAAATACAGATTTCCATACATGCTAAAAATAGATTGAGTTCGCAGGATTACCTATTTGTTTGGTATGATGGTCTCTCTTGCGAAAATATGTGATTTTATTTGCTTAATGTAATAATTTGTCTGTCCATCACATCTAATAGTGGATATCAAACACTTACGCATACTCACTCTCACAGTAGCACAGACCCTGATGCACACTCATGCTAGCACACAAACTTACACACTCATGCTAACACACATTGTCTCTAATATGCGCTTACACATACAAATTCATGCTGACACACACACTTACATATACACACTCATGCAACCACACATACATACTTACTCCTTCCCTAACTCTTCACACTTACCTTGCATGGAGCCCACTTCTTAGCTCTTCGCACATACTGTGCAAGGTCACGGCAAGGTCAAGTAAACTCGTCTTGCGTGACTATTCGGCGTTCCTGCCTCTTGCCCTTTTTGAAGAATTTTGGGACCAGGCTAGCATGCCTCTTCTAGGAAGCAAAATGACTTAAGGATAACCTTTGCCTCTTTCATAAAACTTTTTTATTTTTACTTATTACTATCTTGAAAATGAGAATTAAGTGTCTCCAGACAAGTGTGATAGGTCGATACTTTTATGACATTGAAACAAGCTACTTTTATTAGATGCTTCAACCTTAAAGGACTGAAATTCTTGAGGAAGAGAAGCAAAAAACATTAAATACAAAAAGCATGGATTGTCACCAGTATATCATTTTAAAATACATATACCGTATAGGCCGCACCCGATTATAGGCCGCACCCTTATAGTTTGGTGCTATTTAAAAGAAAAATATATTATTTTTTTTTACATTTAATGTATGGTAGGAGGCTCCCACTTTAGTTTTGCTACGTTGATGTAGCACCGGTCTGCCTCATCTACATCAACTTTGAGAATCAAGAATCAGGGAGGAACTAAAGCTGTGCTTTATTTTCATTCTGGAAAAACAAAAGAGCTATTAGAACCTGATTTAATCATTCTAGCATGAATAACTCTACAGAGCAACCTATCATAGCAGAAAAATGCAAATAATACACTGGAACACACACAAAACCAACAAAATAGCCCGGCAATTACCTTCACAGTTGTTACCCACATGATCTCACTTAGACAATACCTGTCTGAAGTTTTTCCTAAGAAATTCTATAGCCGCAGTGTGAAACGAGCTTTACTTTGGTTTAAATGTAATTGTTCACACTTGATTCTAAATTGAGCAGATAATATATGCCAAACATCTTGAACTTCCCAAATAGACTGGAGATTTATAAGTGTATATGTTTCTTTATACTGAACCAACATGGCGGTCAGATTGTTTCATGTTGGGTCTAATTATACAAAGCTGTTTGCCCTTCCAATTCAATGTTTAACATTGTAACGAAAATAAATAACATGCCATAAATAAAATAAAATAAAAAATTCTGTTAGCGTTCGGGTTGGTTAAGGAAACTATTGCACTTACTTGAAGTAGGAGCTGCAGCTTCCCATCGCCTTCATGGCCCAACAGTTCAATGCAATGGCCGCTCTTTCTACGCATGTGCATTGGGGACTGAATTGACCCCCAACCCCAGCGTTCACTGAGCCAACACTGAAGCTGACTGGAGAAAAATATATCGAGTAAAAACTTTACAAAGTCAAAATATATGTGACTTATCATTAGTGGAATGCTGGTTTATAGTCTTAATTTAATTAATTATCCTGAGACATGGAAATAACTGGAAATAATTATATTAAACATGTTACACGGAACTTACTAAGCTCAATTTCCTGTCCTTCAGTGACGACCTATTTTAATGGCTTCACTTAGACGTAAGTTGTAAGTTTTGTGTGACAAAAAAGGGCAAGCGAGGAAGCTGTTCTTCCTGTTTTAGTGTTCCGATGTCTGCAAGCCAGATTTTCCAGCACCACTTCCTATATGGAACGTAATAAATCTTGCCAGAAGATTCGGTAATATCCCATTTATAAAGAGAATATAGTATTCGTTTTATATAATTTAAATTATATTATATATATATATATATAATTTTTTTATTATTATTATTATTATTTGGGGGGGTAATATGTAGTTGTTAGCACTTCGGTCTTGATTAAGTAAGGACGATATTGTTGAAGGGCTCATCCTAATCACTAAAAGTTAGAGCAATAAAAAAAGTATTACTACAAAAAGCAATATTTTTTGGCAGTATTTGGAATTTATTTATGTAGGAAAATGGTGGATATTAATATTATTCTAGTTTCCAATATTTACCTATAGAGCATTAAATGCATTATTCTATTATATTGTTGCGTTATAGCTATATAGTAGAAAGTCATATTGGGTTCTCTCAATGGAGTTGTCTTCTCAAAAACTTGTATTTACTAAATTCCCATTATTTCCCAGATAATGTTCTCCACAGTTTCATCAGTCTTTTAAATATCATTTTTTCCACTTTTATTTTATTATCCAAATTCATACCCTGTCTAGATCATCTGATCTACCAAAACCAGCAATGCCTGGATCCCTCTATTTTTAATTTGCTTTGAATCTTGATTACTCTTGCGTTTGTTTTCCAAAACGTTCTTTCTCTCTTCTAACTCATTAAGTTACTGCACCCTCTATTTACTCCCTTATTACACTCAACATTTAACGATTAATAATGATGTATAGGTACTTCATCCTATGCCTATTTATCTTTGTTACCGCTGTCCCATTTCTTGTATTTTATAGGGGGTTTTTTTGTACATACAAAGGCAAAAAAAAACATCAATTTTTGTTAACATAAACGCTATATAATTTTAGTATACCAGGAGTTGGTTAATGTCCGCATCATCAAATAAAC
Source organism: Spea bombifrons (assembly GCF_027358695.1). NCBI lineage: Eukaryota > Metazoa > Chordata > Amphibia > Anura > Pelobatidae > Spea > Spea bombifrons. The sequence goes on from NC_071098.1 coordinate 5,711,497, forward strand.
AGGGGAAAAAAGTTGTATTAAAGGAAAACTTTTCTTGCTTTATTAAAAAAATATATAATTTAGGATATCATCTAAACAGATAATTACTAGGGAAGTAGCATGCTATAAAGTATGCAATTAAAATTTGTAAAGCAGATTGGAATATAACTGATTAATGACATGCCATAACGCAGCTTCAAGCAAAAACATTGCTTTGAAGTCTAAATTTGTACCGAAGAACTAAAAGCTATACAAATGCAGGAGCGGCGCTAATCCAATCATACTTAGTAACAAATAAATAAATAAATAAATGGTATCGCTCGAGCGTTAAACCTAAATATCTAATTAAATTGGGATTGTTTTTTGACTGGATGCAACTATATAATCTTGGCTGAAATCAGTTTTTTATAACATATATCTATTTTTTTCCTTTTTGTCTTGATTAAATAGAGGAAGAACTTCCCGAAATGATGTGATCAGCATACCTGGGAACTCTCCGGGTTTGACCCGGAGATTGCCGGGTGAGAGCTGCTCCTCCGGTTCTCCAGGTCAAGACCCGAATCCTCCGGGTCGCGGGAGCGCGGTCTTGACACGCCCAAGATAGGAAGAAAATAACATTGACGGAAGGATGTTGCAAAGGTAATGAGATGGAAAAGTGGGAAGGAAGATCATATAGGGCAAAATGAAAGAGGGTAATAGAACATGAATAATAAAGCTGATGTCTATAGTGGACAGAGTTATAGGGGAAGCTGGAGATGTCCATGTTGGCTGAAAGAATGGATAGTCACATTAAGAGGTTAAAGAAACATACGGCTAGAGAGATTTGGAAAACAAACTAAATAATTAAAGATAAGAGGCATAAAAAGAAGAGAACCTGAAAATGTATTTTGAAATAAGAGCAATTAGGTTAAAAATATAAAAATGGTTTTACCAAAATACAGAAGACGATCCCTGGATGAGTATCAAAGAATGACTTTATTTTATTCAAAACAGGACATGCTAGTAACACATGTTCAAGTAGATATATTCTTCAAACAAAACCTAAAGATATAATAAGGAAATGATTTTAGGAAAATGTTTAAGAAACGGCAGTAACGTTTGTACGACTCAACCCAACCACTAAATAATTTGGCAGCTATGTCGGTGTGTTCTGCGTAAAGATAAACATTGACGAGCAAGGAAGATGTTGGTGGGAGTCAACTAACCGAAGAAATATACTCTTCTAATTATTAAAACGGCTTTATTAGTGAGAGGGAGGCTAGTTTGGTCTCTATACTAACACTGAAACTGCATCAAATGTTTTAATTGGAAGTGCTGATTTGGCGCAAATCCCAGGAATAATCAACAGGAGATTAGAAACATTAAAACGCAGCAGGGATTTTTAATGTTTCGGCGAATAGGTGCCAAAAGAGTATCTGATACAATTAAACTGAAACCCCACTTACAAAGGTATGGAAGCCAATAAAGGAGAGATACTAGATACTAATCGGTTAATTTAACAGCTTTTTTCCTTATTCTGTGGACATAGTTGATAAGTTTCTCATCAAAATACTCCATTGTCACAAACATTAATTCCATAGTGTGTAACCTGCGACGATGAAATACAACAAGCTGAGTTGCCAAACTGACACTTACTAATGACAGAGATTTTATGATGTTGATGACGACGATGATGATGATGACGATGATGGTGTTTATCATGACTTTTTGCTTTGCAATCTAACAACTAGAGTATCAAGAGGACAAGATAGTCCCGTAGTTCAAAATGTATTGCAGTTTTGGGGGGAAGGTTAGCCTTGGGGAAATCTAGAGAAATATATCATCGACGCATTTTATGCTTTGGAAGAGTTTCTAAGAAAATCATACATTTTTAATATGTGAATATAAACATTAAACATAAATGGATAGTTGCTGAATTATGTAATTCTAGCTTTTCGGTGATTTCATTTCTGCTTTAGTAGTTCAATTGATTCATATAATAAGAAACAAGACTAAGTGAACACTAAGGTATTCATTCAACGTTCTACATGTTGGTGCATTTGGATTCGTACGAATCCAAATTTACAGGAATTTGGTAAATTCGGGGATTCGTATGAAGCCCCAAAAATGAGGCCACCCATCCCCCCCCCGCAAAACGAACGGAAACTGAGCGAAAAGCTGAGAATTTTTGTCCAAAATCCGTGGGCCCGCGTTCTGTCACACTCTCTCGCACCGTGGGCAAAGTAAAATCAAAATACAATAACTTTATTTGTGTCCTTGGACAGCAACAATAACCAAAAAAAACTGTTAAAACCCCATAAATGAAAAACATCCCTCATCTCTATTACTACCAATTAAAAAAATGTCTAGATACTGGTGATGTAATATCTTTATTCCTAATGTGTGACAGATGTTAACTAAAGTGAGAAACACGCTTATATCGTTTTGTATCGATTAGAAACAGGTTTTTATTGTTTTAAATCCCCTGGATTGATTAAGCTTCAGCATTTAAAGGGTGTTAATCTTACGCATAGGTCGGACTGCTTTGGGGTAAAGCACGTAGTTGTGAAACGCGGCAAGCGTGAAGCCTGTCCCTGCAGAAGCTTTTTTTGTCATTGTTGCTCTCCAAGGAGACAAATAAAGTTTTTCCATTTTGATTTAACTGCTGATTTCTGTTCTCATTTCCGTGACTACCGGATGTGCGCCTGCTCGTTTGAATTGTGGAACTCTGATATCGGACTTGAAGTGAGTCCTGAGGTGTTGTGGCGCCCGGAGGAACGTTATATAGACACAGCGTGGAGCGTGGCCATTATCAGTGTGAGTTTGGAATCCTTCATTTAATGCTTTACTCGTTGCGGATAAAATAAAATCTAAGAAAAATGATCTCACTCGAAAAATAATTGAAAAAAATATATAGCCCTGTTATGAACACAGTCATTCTGGGATCTTTGGACAAAAATCACCGTCACAATGTAGCAATTTCAGAAACAACAAGATGTGTTTAGTAAATAACATATTTTCTATCAGGTGCAGCTGCAAAAAAAAAAGAGTTATCCGCTGAGCTTCTAAACAAACTGGTCATTTTTCTCTAAATACCAGAGAAAAACTATTTGATCTTTTAGACCTTTGCTGAAAGACGGAGTCACAATGTCTGTACACAGATGACATACTTAGCAACTTTCCGACAGATTCCATGAAAAACTCCCATTCCCTCCATTGAAATACAATTATTTCAAACCTATTGCACTGGCAAAGGACACAGGTGTAAACCACGAGTGTCTGAAAAGTAATTTCCAGCTTCTGTTCATGCTTATTAAAGGCATTTTACAATAAAATGGAACTGATCGGTGGGGAGAAAATAAAAAATGTGGGTTGTGACAACTATGGAAGAACTGGGAATCTTAAGAAAAAAAAATCAACAGAATATATATATATATAAACTTGCTGTGGAGAGACTCAACTTATTCTTATTTTTGTGGGGAAATGCTACTAATCAACCTCCTCTTTTTTTTGAATATATATATATATATCAAATTCCGGATCCCTTCCACGGTCCCTACAAGCTGCAACCCATTCTTGGATAGATTTTTTTGTACTTATATTCAGACCTTATAGCTATCCCTTTTTGGAAATTAAGGCCACCCTATCTATATGGTGTACTCCCAAAGCCATAATCCCTAAACTATCATGTTTTAAACAATGGAAATTAGATAAGCCCAGGATAATATAACTATAGGAAACCTTTGCCAATGTCATTCATGTGCTGCCTGAATTTAACCCCGATAGAGAATTGCAAGTAAATTATTATTATTAATAATAATAATAATAATATTTATGCAGCATTTCTTACAATATATATATTCAAGGGGTATGACAAGGCTAGAAATGACAGACTAAGAGAGGGAGTAATGAAAAAATGAAAATAATATTTACTGCTATTGGCCCAAAGCATTTCAAATCAAAGAAATGTATGGGTTAATCATCCACCAGCTCCCTTTGTTAGCCCTCTCTTGGCAGCGGTGTCATTGCCTATTTTATATAAATTACTTAACGTGCAAGTTCTACATTACATTTATGCGTGTGCGCAATTATTCAAGATTATTTGCCACTAAAATATATTCACATACTGTACATTTGCGAGTCTCGTGTGGTCGATGTGAAGATTATACCGGAAGGCACCTCTCATAACTCTGATTGACTTAATTATTGAGAATCTCGGAGGCGAGGGCCAAATTGAACAGATTAAGAACATGAGTGTCAACCGTGAATATGTTTTCCATACGACTAATGGAATGTCATAAAATATTAAGTAAACAGTCTCTTTATGTTAGGTTTATAAACTGTTCATGCATTTGATAATTCTAGGCGTTGTATAGGATTACATCAAACACTGCAACATGTTTAATGTTCCAAATAAAAATGTAAATCTTAAAAGTCACATTTTTGAATAGGAAATGATGTATAACGGTTCACATATTAGGCAACATTGACCATATATATCTAAAATGTATATAGGATATTATAAAAATATATTTTTTAAAATATTAACTATATATCTATATTTAAATATAGAAATAATTAGACTTGTGCACTTCGTTGGTTGATGGCAGAGGAGGCCCCTGCCGGCGACCAATAGAGTTGCCCGTACGGACCTTTAAAATCCTGGCGCCAAAGCTGCTGCATACTCCGTTAACCTCGTATTAAACCCTTCTAAAAAAAAACGACAAAAAAAGGAAAACGAAGAATATACACGAATATGCGCCTGAACCGAATGCAGGAATGGGCGAATATTCATTTAATATGAAGATTTTTTCCCCATGAACATGAAGAGTTGGCCGGTGCCCAAGTCTAGAAATAATTATATATATATGTATATATATATATATATATATATATATATATTTTATTAAATGTTTATTTTTTGGCTGTGTTCAAATACAATGCATACAAGCATTTATTGTAGTAAAAGTTTGCTCCTTTTCTTTAAAAGAAGTAAAAACTTGTTTTTCAAAAATCATACTATAATTAAGAAAGGCTCTGTTCGATTATACATCGTAGTTCTTTATTTTGAGGTTATAAACCACGATAGAAATCCCCCAGAATACACACTCTAATTGGATTTATAGTTTATCAATTACTAGGGTGATATTATATTACCGCTTAGAAGAGAAAGCTAAAAATGTGTAATCTAACTTTTCAGTTTAAAATGAATGTCTAATTGCTGTTACCACCCCAATTTAGCTGGGTTTTATAAATTATACTGAATGATAAGACTGAAAATCAATACTGTATGCTTCATATGCATCTATCAAGCTATTAAAACAAGTTGCAATCTGCAGCCTCTTCCAATCATTCCCTCCATGATGGATGTAAATGTCACGGGGTAATCAATACTCATCAGCAACATACACAGTGCTGCGCTAAGTGGAGCCGAGTAAAACAGAAGCAGACTCAGTGATAACGTTACCAGCATTGCAGTGATGTAAGGACACGTGGATGATGGCCGTTCAATTACTTAAAGAACCACAAAACCTTCAGACTTTTTATGGTTTTCTCAAAATACCCACTCGGATTTTAACTCGTCTCCCACTGGGAAAGGAATGAAGGGTATGTGGATATGAACATCTGTTGCTTCTACAGGATACATAGTTATATTTTAGCCACTCAATGGGGGTGAGCAGGGGAAGGCTAGCTAGTACCTTCTGGCCTAGCGAGCATTTAAACCCTAGTGCCCCTACCTGATGTAACTAAGACACACAGAGAAAAAATAACATCCTTACACACAAACACTAATATACACGCTTACACACACACTAATACTAATGCACACTCTAACACACAGACATACCCACTCTAATGTACACACTCTAACACACAGACATACCCACTCTAATGTACACACTCTAACACACAGACAAACCCACTCTAATGTACACACTCTAACACACAGACGTACCCACTCTAATATACACACTCTAACACACAGACATACCCACTCTAATGTACACACTCTAACACACAGACATACCCACTCTAATGTACACACTCTAACACACAGACGTACCCACTCTAATGTACACACTCTAACACACAGACATACCCACTCTAATGTACACACTCTAACACACAGACATACCCACTCTAATGTACACACTCTAACACACAGACAAACCCACTCTAATGTACACACTCTAACACACAGACGTACCCACTCTAATGTACACACTCTAACACACAGACATACCCACTCTAATGTACACACTCTAACACACAGACATACCCACTCTAATGTACACACTCTAACACACAGACATACCCACTCTAATGTACACACTCTAACACACAGACATACCCACTCTAATGTACACACTCTAACACACAGACAAACCCACTCTTATGTACACACTCTAACACACAGACAAACCCACTCTAATGTACACACTCTAACACACAGACATACCCACTCTAATGTACACACTCTAACACACAGACGTACCCACTCTAATGTACACACTCTAACACACAGACGTACCCACTATAATGTACACACTCTAACACATAGACAAACCCACTCTAATGTACACACTCTAACACACAGACGTACCCACTCTAATGTACACACTCTAACACACAGACGTACCCACTCTAATGTACACACTCTAACACACAGACGTACCCACTATAATGTACACACTCTAACACATAGACAAACCCACTCTAATGTACACACTCTAACACACAGACATACCCACTCTAATGTAGGCATCTCACACATGGGGCAACCTGGCATGCTACAACCACATCACGTTACGTGCCCCTGCTGAGCCCTTCTGCCCCGCTGCCTCTGGAGTTTAGGGGTATAGATGGACTCTACACCCTCCAGGTTCATTTTTGATTATCCCCAACCCACTGTGAGCAAGAAAGAGAGGGCATTATCACTTCCCTCTTTACTTTTGTTTTAAATTGTGTTTTTCTTAAACTAGTTTTTATGTTTATGGAACTTTTTTTGTGCATTTTGGGCCAAAGTCCAGCATTGAGATAAAAGCATTTTTTTATCTAGTAAAGGGGTATACTGTATACATAGATCCACAATAAAATATCTTCCAGCTCGAGAGAATTTTAATTGAATTCACTGTATGCTTGTTCATTAAAAAATAAGGATATGGAGCTAACTTTCCATATGGTGCCTCTTCATGTATTTCCGTACTATTTTCTCAGAATAAATGTATCTGCTCTATGATGCATTAAAAAAAATCTAGAATATATGCTTACGCGAGTAAAGCAAGGTCAGTAGAAACAGATAAGCAGAAAAACAAAGATGGCATAGTTGTTAAATATTTTGTAAGTAACTATTAAATTATTGTATTAAAGGGATTTTGTAATATTAAATAATACATAGATATTTTTGCTGGCCAAAATATTGTCACATATATAGTCCACAAGCTATGTGCTCAGTAAGTTTTTCCTGGATGCATTTTACATGAAAATGAGATAAAAATAACATTTTAAATTATTTAAAGGGATAGCACTCACTTTATTTATTTAGGGCTTGATTAAGTGCCCCCTCATTACCCAAGGGGTTCTGAGATGACTATGGGGTGGGATTTATGTCAGAGCGGATTAATGCCTTGGATTAGACATGTATCTCTTTTTATATGTTTATATTTGTAGACGTTTATTATACTCTGACCTTTTCCAAAGCAGCTCCAACAGGTCACTCAGTGGTTAATTAGGTAGTTACTAACATAAAATTTCTGCACGTCTTCCGATATTAAGGGAGAAATTTTGGATTCCTGCAGCAACATTGTGACACGTTCCCGTACACCCCACTGACGCCAGCTGACCACCCACCGACATCACCGGAAACCCCTACCGACATCACCGGGACCCCCTACCAGAATCCCGAAAAGGTAGGGCGCAAGGTAGCCTGAGCGCAAAAGCTCCCAGGTTACTAAGCATTGTTATCATTCTTTAAATATATTACATTTTGTTAATTAAATTCTAATTTAATGCTGGGGATGAGAGTATAACAGTGTTCTATACAACATACACAATAATACACAGTAATGTGTTGTAAATTAAATTGTGTAAATTATTCCTCTTCTAATTACCTTTCTTATTTAAATAAATAGCTCTCAATAGATCACAAAGGCTCAGTAAAGCCCCACATCTAACCACCCTATACTAAAAGAGTCCCTCTTTAACAATTTAAAATATGGAAAGCATTCCATCACTGCTGAAGATCAATACTGTATTACAAAGTACTGATCACCAAACACAACATAGAATCTACTCAAATCCGTCCAAAGCATGTTTTTATTCTTGCCTTGACTGATATAATAGAATGTCTACAGAATAATTATGACCTACTTATTTTTATCAAATAGAATTCATGTCTTCTTTTGGTAACCTTTAGAATTTCCAGATACACGCATGTATCCGGAGTATCGTAGGTCAGAATTTACGTAAGATGCGGTGTTCAATCGTTCCTTTATAGTTTTCCTCATAGATGAAGAATGGAAATGATCAGTTCTGAACATACAACAGCAACGTGAAGCGATGGGACACTGGGAATTAGTGAAAGCTGGGACTCTATATATAGCGCATGTCAAAGTTAGTAATAAGGGAAAGATCCCTCTGGGATCTTTCCAGGCGTCACGGAATATGTTACCTTCAGCTAGAGAGCACTCGTGGAACTCAATATTTCTGTAAGGATGTACTTGGAACGTACGGGGGCCCTTTTTAAAGAAACAGCCTATTAACACTTTATAAACATGATAAAATATTGTCTAAGGGAAGAAAGTCAGGCCTGGATTGGCCATCTGGCACACTGGGCAAATGCCTGGTAGGCCGCTGGCCATCAGTGCCTCATATTCTGCTGCAGTGTGTGGCCGTCAGCTGGATTTGCCCGGTCGCACACTGTGTTAGCACAAAGCGTAACGTGCCGCCAAGCATATCTAGTTATCGGCTGCCGTTATGAACGCTATATGTATTACCACGTAAAGTACGGAATGCCAGACAGATGCTCCAATGGCTTCTTTCATCGCTTTCTAACATCATAGTTGCGAAAGAACCATTACCGTCATGTATTTAGATATGTACCAGTCTCTGTCCTGAATCTATTGGATCACAAGCACTTGCTTGAGCCTCTTCTATGTTAGCATTACTAGAAATATATATTGTTACAGAAGCAGGTGACTCCTTAAAGTTGGCCCATGAGCTAAGATGGCCTCAGAAACAAGATCTTGTATATGGCTGAACAACATTTGGAGTGCATATATTTCTAGATACACAACCAATATGCACTTCATTTACTTATATGTGTAAGTGCGTAGGTCCTTTTTGCATCTTCTTTCACCTTTTAGGAGTTAGATTAAATATCCAGCAGTGGACTATTATATATATCAGGTCATTCTTTTCACTTATCGCGTGTTGTTTTTCATTGTGGTTTCTTCTTGATATTTTAAGATAAAATACTATTTCAATGTAGTTTTACAATTGTTTATGTGAAATACCGGTATTAACAAGTCACCACGTGTCCCTCCTTCATCTATATAATGTCCTCTGTTGATATCAGTCACAAAGTTAGGTTGGAATATTTAGTCCTTTGCCTGACACATCTTTAAACACAGTCCAGAACAATGCATACTTAGAAGCGTGTTAGTATTATGATAAACCATAATTGTGATCCTAACCAGTTATGTCATCTTAATCACTTTGACGGCTGTTCTAGAAAAAGTACGAAGAATAATTGGTTGCCTGAAGCCAAAGGATACAATTCATGTCCAATCTTCCCAGATGTGATCTTCTCCCGGATAATTTGGCTTGATTTCTTTAGCTTCATTAGGCGACAAAGTATACATGTGCCACGATGAATATTGATTTATTTCCTATTAAAAAATTATAATGAGAGGCAAGTATTGCTTTAGAATAGAGTCAATAATTAAGTCTACGAATATATCTTCAGAATATTACTTTCTATATCATTGTTTATAGTATAACTTAAATAATTATTACCCTCGTTTTATTGTTACTTACCCCAAATAATTATTATTAAAATAATAATGTCATAAGCATATGTAATGAGGCTGATCTATTTTTAATTGGACCACTATTCACATTATTATTATTATTATTATTATTATTATTTGTTTTTACTGTTGATTAATGAGCGAATTATTTCACACATTTTTTGCAGAAACCATTGGTTGTTGGTTTACAAATTTAAATATTTCCACAGCAAAAAACGGAAATAAAGTTATACAAACATCGTGCAAATATTAAAAAACATTTTTTATTTTTATTTCTGATGCCTCTTGGTGATACTGCAATTTGCTGCTTAATTAATATATTAATGATATAATATATAATTTTTAAGCCGCATATATCAGTACCTACTTTTTATCACATGACGCTTAAGCAATGGCTTAAACATTATGGATGAGGCAGAATTTGGCATGATTTAAAAAATATTTGTGGGAAGCGTTTGGTAATGATTCCTCTAGTGCACAATAAAAAATGAAAAAAAATAGGAAAAAATATAAAATAACTAGTCCTAAAGTAGACGCGTAAATATATTTCTTTCAATTAACTAAAACGGAATTTCAGGTGTTCTCACCATGTATGAAGGTAACTAGACCTCTGGATAAACACCTGTGTGTGCTTGTTATTTGTTTGATGGCCAATCTTGTCATCTTTAGAACAGAAAGGAAACAAAAATATTTCTTTGTGGAATTCCATAAAACTTAAAACTGTTGACATCTTTACCCGTCGTGTTATTGTTGATTGAGTCCTTGCCAGATTGCGATGGATCTCAGGAGAATAGGCCATTTATAGTTGTCATAGAGCCAAATCATTGAAGCTATCCATCTGCTCTAGGGCTTCTTCAGCAGTGAAGACACTTGACAGAATGTCGCAGTCCTGTATAATTGTAGCCTTTACCTGAGGTGCTTTAACACAGGTGCTAGCTCTAATTACCTGATTTTTTTTTTGTGTGGAATATGAGCTCCCCAGTTGTTTACTTGGCTGGGTCATTTATGAATTTCCGAATACCGATCGTCTGTTCAAAATCTGTTATTATACTTTTCACTTGTTGACAATATTCATAGCAATGCTTGACACAGAATCGAACATATGTTTCCAAATTTCACTGAACAATGACTCAGTTTTTTTCTTAATTTTACAGCAAGACAGGAGGCTTCATATTTTGCATAACCTTCTTTACTGAATAACCTCCAGCAGCAAAGGAGTTAACAACCATCATAAAAGAACCAATCAAAACAGACATGACTCTATATCAGTCCCAACATCTAGCAACTCCTCCTCTTTCTTTGCTGCTTGACCTCCAGGTGAGCAATTTCCAATTACAGTCCTTATCTTATTTTAAGATATTCATTGATTTATTATTGTTTTCACATTTATAGGTTATTTTCTTTGGGTTAGGCCTTTTCATTTGGTTTCTTTCTATTCTGACCGCTTGTTTTTCAGTTTAGCCTTTTGTTTCATTTCTAATGGTACTGTTTTTTTTCGGCTAGGCCTTTTTCCCGTATTTAATTTCCTTATTTATTTTGTTTCCGCTATTTTTCTTACCTTTGTGAGTTTTTTCCGTTCACCGCGCGGTTGTATTCTCTGCCGCGTAGCTCTCTGCAGTGGCTGCAGAGAGCAGCGGCGGTTTCGCGCGCTTTTTTATTTTAGCTGCGTACCTCGCGGCTCTCCGCTCCTGCTGCGTCACGCGGCGGTTTTCCCTTCTTGGGAGACCCGCCGCGTGTCTTTTCTATTGCGGTGCGGTGCAGTGCACCGCCCGTGAATAGATCTCGGCTGGGTGACGGCTCGCGGAGAGATCAATTAGATTTCTCCGCGGGCGCGTCTCCTGCTCACGGTGTGGTGCCGTTTTCACCGCCTTCGTGTAGCGGCCATCTTTTCTGTCCTGCATTTGGATGCTTACGGCATCCATTTTGTAGGCTTCTGGGCCCTGCTGCACTTGTTATTCTTTATTGCAGGGCCTGTAGGTCGCATTTCACGGCGGTTTTGTGCCGTTTATGTTGATTTTTATTTGCTTTATTCATTATTTATGTTTTAATTAAAATTGTTAAAAAAAAAAAAAAAAAAAAAAAAAAAAAAAAAAATTCTTTTCTATGCAGCCCTGACCTTTGAGTCCTGCCTGAGCACAGTGTGTATCCCTGCTTTATTTGAGGGTAACCCCCTCTATATATATATTGAGGGTAGCCCCCTCTACATTGATTGGCCCTACCCGGGCCCCATGGTTGGTGGTTCCTGAGGGATTCCCTCTCCACCTTTATATTGCCTCTGCTTTCGTCTCAGGGTGAACCCCTGAGCCATTACACGGTGTGGCTGCCTTGTGGGCGAACCCCACTTTTCCCTATTTGTTCATCACTGCCACTCTATCTCACCAAATCCCTTACTTTGTGTTTTCCAGACTACAACTAATATACCTGGAAACATGGCAGATGATTTTGAGACGCCACTACCGGCGGCCCTTCAAGCTTGGCTTCGCTCAGCCCTGACTGCGGCTCTACCAAATGCCTTAGCAGAGACACAATCAGCCCGTCAGACACAGACTGTGTCATCTCTACCGAGGGGCGAGGATTCGGATGCTGAAGACTCTCCAGAACAGGAAGTCTCTCGCAAACGCTCCAGGGGTGATGTCCCCTTATCATCAGGCAAGGGGAAAGCCCCGCTTCAGAAATCCACTGTTGCTCCTTTGTCCATGGCTCCTGATCCTGCCGATTCTCCTACCAGGGACCCGGCGAATGATTTTGAGGTTCTGGACGAATACCAGGCTGGTTCCTCCAGCTTTGAGTCTCCATTTTTTGATTTTGGCCGGGATCCGTCTCCTGACCGCCCTAAAGCTTCCACCTCAGGACCGGACGCACCTTTTGACGTATCAGACGCGCTGGGTTGCCCGCTTTTTGACCCACGGGCTCTTCGTCATCCACGTTCGGCCGAGTGGACTCCGTCCGCCCATATAGCGGAATTTATGCGTTTCTGGCTTAGACGCCCCTTGGATAAGGAGGTTCGCCAGCGTTTACGGTCTGAATGCCCAAGACCCACTTTGCCTGAGAAGGTGTCGAACACCCCAGAGTTCGATCAGTCGTTTATAACATTCCTCTCTGGCACTGGACGTGACCCCAGAAAGGGCATCGAGCAAGGCTTACGGGCGGCACAGGATAAATTGCTGGACACTACCGGCCCAATGGCTCAGGTCTTTCAGATGGCCGACGAGGCCTTGACAGCGGGCACCCCTCTAGATGCCCACCTGGTCCGTGAATGGATCCAAAGAGCTTTCTGCCTTATCGGGAATGCTAATTGTGCCATCTCGGCGGAACGGCGGAAAGCCGCTCTCTTTAAGTTGGATGCGAAACTCGCTGACTTGGCTCCCAAGGAACTGGGCCCTGAAGCAAATGGCCTTCTCTTCGGGGAGAAGTTCATGAAGAATCTCAGCCAGCATGTGAATGTCTTCACTTCGCTGAACAAGGCTCGTTCCTCCATGAAAAGAGTTTTCCGTCAAGGAGACCGTTTTTCCTACAGAGCTGGTCGGCAGAGGGGTCGTGCCACCAGCAGAGTTGCCTTCGGCTCCAGGCCCCAGTTTCCTCACGCCTCCACGACCTACCGGTCCCAAGACCGCACCCCATTTTCCCGCGGTTCCTTCAGAGGCAGAGGTTCCTCCACCTACCGAGGGAAGACTTCGGCAGGTAAGAGTTTGTACGCCTTTTCCCCTTATTCCGGTAGCGGGCAGGCTAGCACATTTTTCCCACGCATGGGCGGCGCTCACATCAGACCCTTGGGTTCTAGAGACAGTAGCGGGGTTTCGCTTAGAGTTTGTTTCTCCTCCTTGTCAGGTCGCCCCTCCCTTTTCCCCGCGCTTGCCGTGCAGCTCCAGAGACCTTATCCATGCGGAGCTGGCCTCCCTGCGCGTGAAGGGTGCTATAGAGCGGGCCCGCGGCCCTCCTTGTTTCATCAGCAATATTTTTCTGGTGACAAAGAAGTCCGGGGAGTTCCGCCCCGTTATAAATCTCCGTTCCCTGAACACACTAGTAGTTTACCGTCATTTCAAGATGGAGGGTATCCATCTTTTGCGGGATCTGCTCCGCGAGAACGATTGGTTCACGCGGTTGGATTTAAAAGACGCTTATCTGACGGTTCCGGTCCACTCAGAACACAGGAGGTATCTCCAGTTTCATTGGAAGGACCTTCTCTGGCAATTTACCTGTCTCCCGTTCGGCCTCAGCTCGGCTCCGTGGTGTTTCACGAAGCTTCTGAAGCCGGTCATGGAGTTCCTTCGCGCTCGCGGCGTTCGGTGCATCGTCTATCTGGACGATTTGCTCCTCATGGCTCCCGACAGAGAATCTCTCATTCGGGACACGACCCTGGCAGTCCGACTATTCCAGGACCTCGGATTTATAATCAACGAGACCAAGTCGGTCCTCGTCCCTACACAGTCCATCCAGTTCCTTGGATTCACCGTGGATTCTGTTGCGGCAATGCTTCGCTTGCCACGGGACAAGGTTCTGGCTATCAAAAAGGAGATTCGAAAAATTCTTCGATCTCCTTCTGTCTCCCTCAGGTCACTGGCGCGCGTCATAGGTCTTTTATCGGCCTCCATTCAGGCCATATTTCCCGGTCCCTTGCACTATCGGGCTCTTCAGAGGTTGAAGACTCGGCACCTTCGGACGTCGGGTTCCTACGACCTTTTCGTTCCCCTTTCCGACGAAGCGCGGCTGGAGCTTCGCTGGTGGCTCTCCCACATGGACGCCTGGAATGGCCGGGCCATTTTTGGCTCGGCTCCAGATCTCGTCCTAGAATCGGACGCCAGCCTGCTTGGCTGGGGTGCGGTTTGCGACGACACGGCGACAGGGGGTCTCTGGTCAGACGACGAACGCAGTCTTCACATAAATTGTTTAGAACTCATAGCGGGTTCTTTTGCCGTCCGCAGCTTCACCAAGGCGGTCACTCATTGTTCACTTGTCCTCCGTATGGACAATGTGTCCGCGGTCCGGTACATCAACCGGCTTGGGGGCACAAGGTCTCGACTCCTGACGGAGCTCACCAAAGAGCTCTATCAGTATTGTCTGGACAATCACCTGTCCATTCGGGCGGAGTACCTCCCCGGCAAGGACAATTTGGTGGCGGATTGGTTTTCGCGCCATTGGAGGGATGCCAGCGACTGGCGTCTTCTTCGGGGGGTATTTCTGTCCCTGGATCACTCCCGGGGACCTTTTCACCTGGACCTCTTTGCCTCCAGGATGAACCGCCAGACGGAAGATTTCTTCAGCTGGCTTCCGGACCCTCTTTCCCTGGCGGCGGACGCCTTCCTCCAGACCTGGCCCCCTCTGGGCGCCTATGCATTTCCCCCATTCTCCATGATTCTGCGCACGCTCCACTACCTCTCCAGGCAGGGTGTTACGGTTCTTGTGATCACTCCGTTTTGGAGGACTCAGCCGTGGTTCCCGTTGCTTCTGGAGTTGTCCTGCGAGGACCCTCTTCTCCTCCCCTCCTCTCCGGACCTGATCCTGGACCCGGAGGGGAACCCTCATCCCCTGATTCTTCAGGACCACCTGGCACTTGTGGCTTGGCTGGTTTCAGGGGATCCTGGAATGTGCCGGGCCTATCGGCAGCGGCTAGGGAATTGCTTTGGGGCTCTTGGGCCCCTGGAACTCGGAAGTCCTATCTCCTGGCCTGGGGTGTGTGGTGTCGCTGGTGTTTGGAACACAATTTCGATCCCGTTACGGCTCCTGTAGTAGCTGTACTTAACTTTTTTGCGCACCTTTATTCTCAGGGAAAGTCTTACCGGTCCATTAATTTGTTCCGGTCGGCTATCTCTGCAGCCCACGTTCCCGTTGCTGGTCTCGGCGTCGGTAAGGATCCCTCTGTGTGTCGCCTCCTCCGAGGGATCCGTATTTCTCGCCCCCCTTCGGCGCGCTATTCCGCCTTTTGGGATGTCTCGAGTGTCCTGGACTTCCTTGAGACATGGCCGGATAATTCCTGTTTGTCTTTACGTCAGCTTTCCGCTAAGACGGCTCTGTTGTTATGTCTGGTTTCCTTTCGTCGGGTTTCCGATATCCGGGCTTTTGACGTTGACTCTTTTTCCTTTTCGCCAGTCGGTGTTTCCGTCTCTGTTTCGCGTCGAACTAAGTCTAATTCGGTCTCTGTTTCGTACCCTTACTTCCCCGATAGACCTAGACTTTGCGTTGCTCAGTCTGTTAAGGCTTACCTTTGCGCGTCTCGACCCTTTCGTAGCTCTTCCTCGGGTCCGCTTTTTATTTCCTATGTCCGTCCGTTTCGTCCTGTATCTGCTCCGACTTTGGCCAGGTGGATTAGATGGATCCTTGGCCTGGCTGGAGTTGAGCCTTCGTTTGGGGCTCATTCGGTTCGGGGCGCAGCCGCCTCGGCGGCTTTGTCTCTCGGGAGTTCTCTGGCCGATGTCCTTTCGGCTGCAGATTGGTCCCGGGAGTCCACTTTTCGTACCTTTTATTTTCGCCCTCAACCGCATGCTTCCTGCGCTCTGTTGCGGCGTTAAAATTGCAAAATATGAAGCCTCCTGTCTTGCTGTAAAATTGGGGATTAATCTAGCCTTGGTGCAGTATTAATCTAAATTTTATTAAAGACAGGAGGCGAGTATTTTCCCCCCCTTTCTATGCCCTCCCTATTTGTTTTGGGGGGATATGTCTAGAGTTGTCCCTGCTCCGCTATGTTTTACAGTTCTGTTGGGGATGTCTCTTTTGTGCCTGGTATTGTCACTTTGCTTCTATTTTTCAGGCCGTTCTGCTACTCTTTGAGTATCCCGGATCCAAGGTCCTGTTTACCGGCGGATTTCCTGTTGGTTCTGCGGTTTCTGTTCCTATCTCCGGCTGTTCGGTGGTTTGCCCTTCCTGTTCGGCATCACCGCAAAGAAAGAGGAGGAGTTGCTAGATGTTGGGACTGATATAGAGTCATGTCTGTTTTGATTGGTTCTTTTATGATGGTTGTTAACTCCTTTGCTGCTGGAGGTTATTCAGTAAAGAAGGTTATGCAAAATACTCGCCTCCTGTCTTTAATAAAATTTAGATTAATACTGCACCAAGGCTAGATTAATCCCCAATTATGACACATTTTGCTATCTGAACTTGAGACGTGCATAATATTTGAATAACAAATGAATATAAATTGGCAGTGAGAAATTATTGATCCTAGCATACCGCATTAGGAAGCTTCCTAAGATACAAAATATGTTTTCTAAGCAGGGTCCTCCAGGATAATGTGTCGTGGTGAGTTGCAAACGCTGCGTAATTCATTCATTCTGGAGTTTCTTCTTGCTGTCTGTGGACCTTCATGCCACATCCAGAATATGTGACAACATATTTTGTTTTCCAGATTTCCAGAAGTCTTTGTAATCCTTTTATTTCCCCTTGAAGATACCCTTAGCCCTGCCTAAGCCGCTGGGCTAAGGGTCCAATGAAGTTAAAAGAATGAAACACAGTACAGTTTGTTGTTTGTGAGAAATTAGAATACATATGTCAAATCTTAAGGCTTGTGATTTTTCCAAAATCCTAGATTTTAGGATCTTATACCCTAGATTGTGTTCCCAAATTTAAATATGCGATGTATTTCTATTATAAAGTTTTAGAAACTCTTGTATACACTCTTGTGTATACTGTGGGGCCGGTTATTTTAATTTCTCGTTCTCTTTTCATTCTCATACTGACTGAATAAGACAACTGTCTTATTGTAACCGAATGGGAAAAGTGTCAGGATTCTTTTCTTCTTTCCTTCTTTTTTCCACTTAGTTCCTTCCTCACTTTTACTCCTTTTTTTATTACTTTTCTATTTCATCCCTTCCTTCTTTCCTTCCTTCCCTCCCTGTCTTTCCATCCTTCCTCCCTTCTCCTTCTTCCCTTCATTCCATTTTACTCCTTTCCTTCCTCTTCCTTTATTCACCCATTATTATCTATTCTTGTCCATTCCCTTTTTCTTTTTTCTTTTTTTCCTTCCCTTTCTTCCTTCTTGTTTTGTTTCTTTTCTCTATTCTTTCCTTCCCATTTTAATGCCTTCATCATTGTCTTCTATTTCTTCTTATTTTTCTTCACTCCTTCCTTTCCTTTTCTCCTCTTCATTCCTTCCAATTGATTCATTCCTTCCTGTCCACCTGCTTTTCATCCTTCCTATTTTCCTTCCAGACAACTCCCCCAAATGCACTTTATGTTTAAAATGTCCTGTATTTGACATTAGAAATAAATGATCTACATAGAATTTCAAGGTCTCATGTACCTTATTCAATCATAGTAGTTACTTTATGAATTTTAACAATTCAAGATCACACATATATACTAAAATTGTAGGATATTTTAAGCTCCTCTGATAGCTCTCTTCCATTATGTTCACATTACCATGTGCATATTGATTAAAAATTGTCAGAGTTCCGAGACTTGTGGTTTTCAAAAGTCCAACATCTAATATATTAGTGAAGTACGTGAAAGGTGAAATATAATTGCTTTGCCCTATATCACATTATTTTTCTTCTCTGCCACAGTGTTTATATGGTGTTCATTTTTATTGGATGCAACTTGAGATAAAAATAGAATGCAGACGTTCCCTTAAAATATCTCACTTTCATTAATAATGAAATAATTGCATACAATAATGTAAAATAAATACTTTTGCTCTGTTCACACATCAAAACTACAAAAAAAGATGATGTAAAGCTGAAGAGAAATTCAACTAATAACTTTAATGTGACATCTGTACCAGCATCTATTTTATTTTCAATAAAATCTGCAGTCGTATTATAAAAAATACGGGAGAAAAGTATTATTATTTTAAAGATCTAATCGAATTTAAGAAAATATATATAATTTTCAATGAGCATATACAACCATATGAATAATATATAATATAATAATAAAATATCATAAACATACACCTAGTCTTACTTACTGTCTTTGAATGGACGAAGATCATTTTGTAACATGAGAAGGATTTTTTTAATAAAAATATTATCATGTTTATAAAAGAAAAATCCAGGTGCAACATTTTAAAAGTTGTCTTATCACCATAGCAACCAAAAAGTGGGGGTTTTTTTCCCCCCTCTATTGGTTACAATATTTATAAGACTGACTTTAGTGTTTTCCCCTCCAGAATTAAAAAAATGAATAATAAAATTAGAACCAATTAATAAAAAGCCATTTGTTAATAATATCTAGACTTGGGTGCCGGCCAAGTCCCTGTGTTCATCTTCGTTAACCAATGCAAGAGGAGCTCTTACTGACGTTTAACTCCTGGCGTAGACAAGGTAGGCTAGAGACAGATACTTAAGCAGGTCCACCAACAAATGTTTGTGATTTTTTTTTTCTTAGCATGTAGAAAGATAGAATTTTATGTCAGATGAGATCCATTCGATCCCGCCTTTGGCCTCGTCTTGAATTCAGGAGTCATAAGCCAATCCCATGCATGTTTAAACTCAGATAACGTTGAGTGGAAGAATTTTATTAAAAAAATGTAACACCAACAATATAAAATAGTTTAAAAATAAATTGATGTTTTTTCTTTAATACAACCTTGGGTAAACAAACATTATCTTTACGTTCGATACCTTACTCCTTGCTAATTGGTATAATGTTTCAGCTAAACGTTGATATATCCCCCATGCCAGTGGCGTTGTCTGTGTACTGCATCTCCATGAAAGAGTGTTGTCTTTCTTTTAAATGTAATGTATAGAGTATATAAATATGTCCTTGCGATTTTATTGCCATTGCGATTACCAAGAAAGCAGCAAATACATGTCTATTTCTTTTTAATTTTAGTTATTTCTGTAATTCTCCTCAATGAATCCAGAATATTTATGGGGTTTTTTATGTTTAATTTTTTTTTTTTTTTTTTTTTTATCTAACTTAAATTTATTTAAGAAACATCAGGGAGACAGCATTTATCGGGCGTTGCTTTGCAGGATTTTGTTGATGTATTTGATGTATCCCTCAGGGAATGTCATCTTTCTCTTGTGAATTGGAGCCGCCTTCTTCTTTTCGTAAGCCGCGTTACCGCCCTGCAGGTTACTTAATTGTTTCTTCTGCTTGTAAAATGAAGCACGCCTCTTCCACGCACGCTTCATCTTCATAAAGATAGCACCTAAAATCTGTATGTGCACGAGGAAATTTCTTCCTAAACGTCCCACCCCAATCCAATGATGAAAAGAAAAAGGGGGAGAATGAAACATGATATTGTCATTTCTTTTTCCGGTGTGCCGGCGAGTCATCCTAATTGGCCAATCATAAGGATGTTATGGTAAACTTCAAAAAAAAAATCTTTGTTAAAAGTGCCAGAAAAAGCCAAGTTATAATAAAAAGTTCAATGTAAGGTTTAAATATCTTGAAACGGCCCCCCCAATAACTAGCAGTCTGTAAACGATTTCATGTTCTCTGTGATGTGCAGATAATGATTGAGCTGCGATGAGCGAAATCAACCCATAGCGTTCCATGAAAAGTTTCTTTTATAATAAATGTAACGAGCGTCTTGGAGCGCAAAGGCAAAACTCAAATGTATTCGGTACGAGAAATAAGCATTCAACTTCAATCACTTTATATTTCAGAAAGTTCTCTAGATGGTTGTTTATTGGTTGGTACGGGTAAGGAAGTGTTTCACCCGTTTGATGAACTTGATCCAAAAGAAGGCAAAAAAAACCCCTTATGTCAGCAATTTCCAATTGTGCTTCCAATGGGGAAAAAATTCCTTCTTGACTCCAAATGGCAATCAGATTTCTCCTTGGATCGACGAGCACTTAACGGCATCTGATGTATTTACATAATGTACAAATTTCTTAATCAACCTTTTCAGTCTCCTATTTACAGAAGTTCCGGTATTATCAGGTATAGAAACTGTACAAAACACCGATGTTCGCGCTCTTGGTGGGGATCTCAGAGCGCAGCAGGCGCAGGTAGAGCGGTTATCGGCTCACAAAGGAAAAGCCGCGGAACGCCTCTTGTTCTTCCAAGGTCAGTGGCGGCTCCCATGGATCCCTTGATGGCACCTGCAGGCTCCGGTCCACGTTCCTGGCCAAATGCTCCAGAGATGGCTACAAGAAAGCAGAGTTTAAAAAGTCAATGGAGGACAACATTTACTTCTTATCTCTACCTAGAGTGTAACGGTGAGTACAATCTCCATGGTTCCAACAGCCCACACCGCGCACCCTAATGAATAGTGTATTTATATACTTACTGCTTGTGGTGTAAATGGTGGGGATATTCTCCCAGCCTCAAGTTCTTCCCAATTGATTCCTCTGAAGAAGGCGTGGGATCTGATGTTTGCCACCATTTGCATCCGAAAAGAGCCAAATTTGTTCAGGAGCTAAAACGAGATAAAAGAGGAGTCAGGATGTAAAATGTTCCTCTCCCATGAACCGGACCATATGAAGAAATGACAAATTAAGTGATCTTCTTACATCTATTCTAACAATTAACTACTTTAAAGGGAGTCATAATTTAACCCATGCCAAGAAGTAATTTCTTAGTACTAAAGACTATGATATCTACTTGTACTCACTATCTCAAGGATGTCCTTTGTGTCGCTACTGAGCCACTCGGGGTACGCGGGTGTTTGACGCAACACTGAGATCTTCATAGTGTTTTCATCGTCATTAAAATAAAAGGGATATGATCCCGTGACCATTTGGTAAAGGATGACCCCAAATGCCCACCAGTCGACCGAGTGGTTGTAGCTTTGGCCTCTGTACATCTGCAATGAGAAAGGTCGAAGTCGGTTTAGTTGTTAAAGTGTCCATACAGAGAAATAAAACAGATAATGTCAAAAATGTGGAGATCTAATCCTCACCTCTGGTGCAATATAGCCATAAGTTCCTGCATATCCAAAGGCTTTGGCGTCACCAAACATGTTCTCCAGCGCCAGCCCAAAATCAGCTATTTTTACATGGCCGGCGCCGTCCAGCAGGATGTTGTCTGGTTTCAAGTCGCTGTGAAGAGAATCATTTACAGTTATTTATATTGTTGTGTTTGTTAAAGAAACGCAGCTTCACTGATCAGAGACTCCCTGGTAACATTAAGGGACTAAGTTGCCCCATTTGTAGAAACACTTTTTCTATTTTGCCCGATACATAATAGTTCAGGAGCCCGTGGGGTTTTTAATGATGAAACCAGCATATCAAATACTGAAAAACAATCCAAAGGCTTTCTAAGGATACAGTCTCTGCGCATTAGTATTAAGAGCAGAAAACACATTGTTTCCAAGATAAAAAGTCAATATAAGTATGAGAGGAAGATGGTATGGAGAAGAAGAAGAAGAATTAGAAAATAAACTATATGCATTGAAAGACATGAAGCAGACAAAGCAGGAGAGAGAAGACACTGCAATAAATATATATATATATGTAAAGGAAGACTATTAATTACCGATGGATGATGCCATTGTTATGCAGGAACTGCAGGCCGCAGACAATCTCTGCCGCAAGGAACCTGTAAGATAAACATGAAGTTAACCCCAAATGATAAAACTCAAACCATTCTCCTTCCTAGAGCCCTGTGTAATATCATTCCAACCCAGATAATAATAGCTTTTTCTATACTATCACTGTTTATCCTCATACCCCAATCTCTGTAAATCTACCCTCTCTTTTCTTGTCTTTAATTCTCACCCCCCTCATTTTATCTCTTCCCCTTCTCCCCATATCCGGCTGTTCTTGATTTTGAATTCCTACCTTGCGGTGTTGATGTCAAGCCGGCCTGCTTTCTCTAGGAAGTCGAATAGGGTCCCTCCACTCAAATACTCCATGACATAACAGAGGTGGTCCTGTTTATGAAGAAAGGACAATAGAATAGAATGTTACAATGTAGGCAGAGAAGACTCTAATAACTGTACTCCCAACATAATTCATTTTCAATCATTTCAATCTTGCATGTTTGTTACAATCATTTATATAAAGATTCCTCCTGGGTATTCTTAGAGAATGCGGATATCACTAAAATTCTAAAGAAAGACAATGTTCTAGGTACCTCTGTCTGGAAAGTGGAGACAGCGTGGGTGAGAAACAAGCTGCCTGATGCGATCTTTAAAATGCGTTGCTCTATGAACACGACCTCCACGTCTGCACTCAGCATTTTACGTTTGCTCACCATTTTTACCGCTAGCTTCTGCTTACTGAAGGAGTCAGTTGCCAGCAGGACCTGAAGGAAGCACAAAGGTGAATTAGTATATATGGTGTTTTCTTGATTAATATAATGGAAGAGTTAACCAAAAATGTGCCCTCCCCATGATCAAACATCTGTGAAGACACACAGATGCCTCCTAATGTTGGGATTTACACGAAGGACTGTAAATTGTGTATTAAATAATAATTTCATATCACTTTGTTCTGCACAGTTTCTTAATCATTAGAATGAGCTATATCAGTTATCCTGCAATATTCCTCCTATAGTTGTGTTGGATCTTTGAATGTCCATTAGTTTTAGAAAGTTATTTGGATCAGAATTTATTATCAGCGTCTACAATACACAGTAACGATTACAGGTAAATGTTCTAAAAACCTAATCCTGTCTCCTAACCCTAATCTGCTTACCCTTCCGTAACCTCCTTCTCCCAGTACACATTGGAAACTAAGCCGGACAAGAGACGTTGGACCTGGTACTGTCAGTCTATCATGAGATGGTACTAGTGCTTTCTTAGTACTAGGGCAGGTTTCATCACGCGAAGATGCTCGTTTTCGCTTTCTGTAACCTGCCTTTTCCTGTTCGCCACTTTCATGCTTCTTTTCCTCCCTTGGGGACCCGGATACCCTCCTCTTCTTCTTACAGGGCTCCTGGCAACTCACTGAAATGGGCCTTTTCTTGCCCCTTCCCAGTCCAACTAGTTGGTTAAAACCCTCTTTTATGTGACCGGCTATATTCCAAACAAACAGTAGGAGCGTCTGAAAGAGACCTCCTGGTTGTGTCTGAGCAACAACCTCTCCTACTGCACCTCCTGGTTGTGCCTGAGCAACAACCTCTCCTACTGCCCGATTAGATGTCTCTGGTGGAACTGGGACATCTTTCGGTGGGCTGCAGCGCTTCCCTGTGGAGACAGACTTTTTTACGCTCTGACTCCTCTCAGGTTTTTTCTGCGGCCTTTTCCGACGCCTCCCTCGGCTGCCTGTTCTTCTCCGCCTTTTAGGCATTATAGACAAAATCTGTCAAAATATTGATCTGTCAAAATATTTCTTCGCTACCTTCTCAAAGGACAACTGAAGAGAAATGAGTTCCTTTGGCTGCAGCAAGCCAATCTCATCCAGGCTTCATTGTGATGTCATACAGTAAACAGCATTCTATGACATCATCTTCGCATTCTATGACAAAAACAGCCCAGCTACCAAATACGAACGATATGAATGTTGCTCAAAATCTACCCGATAAACAAATTATAATCTTCTTTAAATTATTTCAATCACCTGTTGCAGGTTTTTTTTTAACTGGAAAAGGGTTTCTGATGAATTGCTTTTAATCTCATGCGTCTGCTAATCTGGAAATGTAACAGTTTATATTTTAAAACATGTATTTTATAGTGAGGGCAGTAGATGCCAGCCATATAATTCACTTTATATTAGACAATATTTAGAATAATTCAAAGAAGATCACTTGGATTCAGATCCTCCATGCGCTTCATTTTTAGTTTCTTCATCTGGTCTCGTTCACAGTAGAGTAACATCTCTTCTGTGTCTTTACAGCGCCTGAACAAAACTGTAATTGGTGGCAAACATAATATTATTATTATCATTATTATAATTATTATGATTATTATTGATTGTTTTATATAGCGCCAGCAGAGTCCGTAGCGCTGGTAATATCCCACGCCTTCTTCGTGTGTATACATATGTGTAATATATCGAGGTGTCACATCTTGTATTTTCTTATCTTTCATTTTAAACTGAAAAGAACTCCATTGATGTTCGTTAGATGTTCGTTGCTCCACCCCCCAGGGGCAGGACTGGTCATGAAAGTGGGCGGGGCAGGAGAGATGTCCACCTGCCTCACCTGAATAGTCATCTTTCAATGATATGTTGGCGCTGTGTTGGTGGTCTTTGCTGCAACATTACAGACTTTTTCACCAAACGTGAGGCAGACACCCAAGAGAGCGGGGCACTGGCCAAAAATCTGGACTTTGCAGCGATTACTGGGACTGTTGAGCGGTATGCATTTCAGTGGCCAGGAGAACAACTAAATAGTTCTGCTAGAGATATGAAAGAAAGCAAACCCATTTCAGAAGATGAAATGTCATTCTTTAATGATATGTTACAGCAGTGATCATTATAGATAGATCTTTGTTTTACTGAGATGGTGGTAGATACATGGAAAAGCTTCCCAGCAGAAAAGGTAGAAGCTAACACAATGAGGGGATTTAAATATGCATGGAACAAGATTATGGCTCCTGAATTTAAGACGAGACCAATGATTAGGACCTGAAAAATGGACAGACTAGACGGGGTCAAATGGGTCTGACCTGACAACAAATTCTATGTTTCCCTGCTTTGCAGGATTTTGTTGATGTATTTGATGTATCCCTCAGGGAACGTCATCTTTCTCTTGCGAATTGGAGCCGCCTTCTTGTTTTCGTAAGCCGCGGTACCGCCCTGCAGGTTACTTAATTGTCTCTTCTGCTTGTAAAATGAAGCACGCCTCTTCCACGCACGCTTCATCTTCATAAAGATAGCACCTAAAATCTGTATGTGCACGAGGAAATTTCTTCCTAAACGTCCCACCCCAATCCAATGATGAAAAGAAAAAGGGGGAGAATGAAACATGATATTGTCATTTCTTTTTCCGGTGTGCCGGCGAGTCATCCTAATTGGCCAATCATAAGGATGTCATGGTAAACTTAAAAAAAAAAAATCTTTGTTTAAAGTGCCAGAAAAAGCCAAGTTATAATAAAAAGTTCAATGTAAGGTTTAAATATCTTGAAACGGCCCCCCAATAACTAGCAGTCTGTAAATGATTTCATGTTCTCTGTGATGTGCAGATAATGATTGAGCTGCGATGAGCGAAATCAACCCATAGCGTTCCATGAAAAGTTTCTTTTATAATAAATGTAACGAGCGTCTTGGAGCGCAAAGGCAAAACTCAAATGTATTCGGTACGAGAAATAAGCATTCAACTTCAATCACTTTATATTTCAGAAAGTTCTCTAGATGGTTGTTTATTGGTTGGTACGGGTAAGGAAGTGTTTCACCCGTTTGATGAACTTGATCCAAAAGAAGGCAAAAAAAACCCCTTATGTCAGCAATTTCCAATTGTGCTTCCAATGGGGAAAAAATTCCTTCTTGACTCCAAATGGCAATCAGATTTCTCCTTGGATCGACGAGCACTTAACGGCATCTGATGTATTTACATAATGTACAAATTTCTTAATCAACCTTTTCAGTCTCCTATTTACAGAAGTTCCCGGTATTATCAGGTATAGAAACTGTACAAAACACCGATGTTCGCGCTCTTGGTGGGGATCTCAGAGCGCAGCGGGCGCAGGTAGAGCGGTTATCGGCTCACAAAGGAAAAGCCGCGGAACGCCTCTTGTTCTTCCAAGGTCAGTGGCGGCTCCCATGGATCCCTTGATGGCACCTGCAGGCTCCGGTCCACGTTCCTGGCCAAATGCTCCAGAGATGGCTACAAGAAAGCAGAGTTTAAAAAGTCAATGGAGGACAACAAACATTCTACGATTATGACAGCTTCATATCAGCTTCATATTAGGCAGGTCTGAAATATACATTTACTAACAAAACTTATTATCTCTACCCAGAGCGTAACGGTGAGCACAATCTCCATGGTTCCAACAGCCCACACCGTGCACCCTAATGAATAGCGTATTTATATACTTACTGCTTGTGGTGTAAATGGTGGGGATATTCTCCCAGCCTCAAGTTCTTCCCAATTGATTCCTCTGAAGAAGGCGTGGGATCTGATGTTTGCCACCATTTGCATCCGAAAAGAGCCAAATTTGTTCAGGAGCTAAAAAGAGATAAAAGAGGAGTCAGGATGTAAAATGTTCCTCTCCTATGAACCGGACCATATGAAGAAATGACAAATTAAATGATCTTCTTACATCTATTCTAACAATTAACTACTTTAAAGGGAGTCATAATTTAACCCATGCCAAGAAGTAAAGTACTAAAGACCGCATGCTATCTAGTTGTACTCACCTTCTCAAGAATGTCCTTTGTGTCGCTACTGAGCCACTCGGGGTACGCGGGTGTTTGACGCAACACTGAGATCTTCATAGTGTTGTCATCGTCATTAAAATAAAAGGGATATGATCCCGTGACCATTTGGTAAAGGATGACCCCAAATGCCCACCAGTCGACCGAGTGGTTGTAGCTTTGGCCTCTGTACATCTGCAATGAGAAAGGTCGAAGTCGGTTTAGTTGTTAAAGTGTCCATACAGAGAAATAAAACAGATAATGTCAAAAATGTGGAGATCTAATCCTCACCTCTGGTGCAATATAGCCATAAGTTCCTGCATATCCAAAGGCTTTGGCGTCACCAAACATGTTCTCCAGCGCCAGCCCAAAATCAGCTATTTTTACATGGCCGGCGCCGTCCAGCAGGATGTTGTCTGGTTTCAAGTCGCTGTGAAGAGAATCATTTACAGTTATTTATATTGTTGTGTTTGTTAAAGAAACGCAGCTTCACTGATCAGAGACTCCCTGGTAACATTAAGGGACTAAGTTGCCCCATTTGTAGAAACACTTTTTCTATTTTGCCCGATACATAATAGTTCAGGAGCCCGTGGGGTTTTTAATGATGAAACCAGCATATCAAATACTAAAATACAATCCAAAGGCTTTCTAAGGATACAGTATCTGCGCATTAGTTTTAAGAGCAGAAAACACATTGTTTCCAAGATAAAAAGTCAATATAGGTATCAGAGGAAGATGGTATGGAGAAGAAGAAGAAGAATTAGAAAATAAACTATATGCATTGAAAGACATGAAGCAGACAAAGCAGGAGAGAGAAGACACTGCAATAAATATATATATATATATGTAAAGGAAGACTATTAATTACCGATGGATGATGCCATTCTTATGCAGGAACTGCAGGCCGCAGACAATCTCTGCCGCAAGGAACCTGTAAGATAAACATGAAGTTAACCCCAAATGATAAAACTTAAACCATTCTCCTTCCTAGAGCCCTGTGTAATATCATTCTGAGATTTTTCAGAATAATAGCTTTTTCTATACTATCACCGTTTATCCTCATACCCCAATCTCTGTAAATCTACCCTCGCTTTTCTTGTCTTTAATTCTCACCCCCCTCATTTTATCTCTTCCCCTTCTCCCCATATCCGGCTGTTCTTGGTGTTGAATTCCTACCTTGCGGTGTTGATGTCAAGCCGGCCTGCTTTCTCTAGGAAGTCGAATAGGGTCCCTCCACTCAAATACTCCATGACATAACAGAGGTGGTCCTGTTTATGAAGAAAGGACAATAGAATAGAATGTTACAATGTAGGCAGAGAAGACTCTAATAACTGTACTCCCAACATAATTCATTTTCAATCATTTCAATCTTGCATGTTTGTTACAATCATTTATATAAAGATTCCTCCTGGGTATTCTTAGAGAATACGGATATCACTAAAATTCTAAAGAAAGACAATGTTCTAGGTACCTCTGTCTGGAAAGTGGAGACAGCGTGGGTGAGAAACAAGCTGCCTGATGCGATCTTTAAAATGCGTTGCTCTATGAACACGACCTCCACGTCTGCACTCAGCATTTTACGTTTGCTCACCATTTTTACTGCTAGCTTCTGCTTACTGAAGGAGTCAGTTGCCAGCAGGACCTGAAAGAAGCACAAAGGTAAATTAGTATATATGGTGTTTTCTTGATTAATATAATGGAAGAGTTAACCAAAAATGTGTCCTCCCCATGATCAAACATCTGTGAAGACACACGGGTGCCTCCTAATGTTGGGATTTACATGAAGGACTGTAAATTGTGTATTAAATAATAATTTCATATCACTTTGTTCTGCACAGTTTCTTAATCATTAGAATGAACTATATCAGTTATCCTGCAATATTCCTCCTATAGTTGTGTTGGATCTTTGAATGTCCATTAGTTTTAGAAAGTTATTTGGATCAGAACTTATTATCAGCGTCTACAATACACAGTAACGATTACAGGTAAATGTTCTAAAAACCTAATCCTGTCTCCTAACCCTAATCTGCTTACCCTTCCGTAACCTCCTTCTCCAAGTACACATTGGAAACTAAGCCGGACAAGAGACGTTGGACCTGGTACTGTCAGTCTGGCATGAGATGGTACTAGTGCTTTCTTAGTACTAGGACAGGTTTCATCACGCGAAGATGCTCGTTTTCGCTTTCTGTAACCTGCCTTTTCCTGTTCGCCACTTTCATGCTTCTTTCCCTCCCTTGGGGACCCGGATACCCTCCTCTTCTTCTTACAGGGCTCCTGGCAACTCACTGAAATGGGCCTTTTCTTGCCCCTTCCCAGTCCAACTAGTTGGTTAAAACCCTCTTTTATGTGACCGGCTATATTCCAAACAAACAGTAGGAGCGTCTGAAAGAGACCTCCTGGTTGTGTCTGAGCAGCAACCTCTCCTACTGCACCTCCTGGTTGTGCCTGAGCAACAACCTCTCCTACTGCCCGATTAGATGTCTCTGGTGGAACTGGGACATCTTTCGGTGGGCTGCAGCGCTTCCCTGTGGAGACAGACTTTTTTACGCTCTGACTCCTCTCAGGTTTTTTCTGCGGCCTTTTCCGACGCCTCCCTCGGCTCCCTGTTCTTCTCCGCCTTTTAGGCATTATGGACAAAATCTGTCAAAATATTGATCTGTCAAAATATTTCTTCGCTACCTTCTCAAAGGACAACTGAAGAGAAATGAGTTCCTTTGGCTGCAGCAAGCCAATCTCATCCAGGCTTCATTGTGATGTCATAAAGTAAACAGCTTTCTATGACATCATCTCCGCATTCTATGACAAAAACAGCCCAGCTACCAAATACGAACGATATGAATGTTGCTCAAAATCTACCCGATAAACAAATTATAATCTTCTTTAAATTATTTCAATCACCTGTTGCAGGTTTTTTTTTGAACTGGAAAAGGGTTTCTGATGAATTGCTTTTAATCTCATGCGTCTGCTAATCTGGAAATGTAACAGTTTATATTTTAAAACATGTATTTTATAGTGAGGGCAGTAGATGCCAGCCATATAATTCACTTTATATTAGACAATATTTAGAATAATTCAACGAACATCACTTGGATTGAGATCCTTCTGTGTCTTTATAGCGCCTGAACAAAACTGTGATTGGTGGCAAACATATTATTATTATTATTATTATTATCATGATTATTATTATAATTATTATGATTATTATTGATTGTTTTATATAGCGCCAGCAGAGTCCGTAGTGCTGGTAATATCCCACGCCTTCTTCGAGTGTATACATATGTGTAATATATCAAGGTGTCACATCTTGTATTTTCTTATCTTTCATTTCAAACTGAAAAGAACTCCATTGATGTTCGTTAGATGTTCGTTGCTCCACCCCCCAGGGTCAGGACTGGTCATGAAAGTGGGCGGGGCAGGAGAGATGTCCACCTGCCTCACCTGAATAGTCACCTTTCAATGATATGTTGGAGCTGTATTGGTGGTCTTTGCTGCAACATTACAGACTTTTTCACCAAACGTGAGGCAGACACCCAAGAGAGCGGGGCACTGGCCTTAATAAACTCCACGAGTCTTTCATTATTCCTACATGGAAAGGAAGAGATATGAAAGAAAGCAAACTCATTTCAGAAGATGAAATGTCATTATTTAATGATATGTTACAGCAGTGATCATTATAGATAGATCTTTGTTTTACTGAGATGGTGGTAGATACATGGAAAAGCTTCCCAGCAGAAAAGGTAGAAGCTAACACAATGAGGGAATTTAAACATGCATGGAACAAGATTATGGCTCCTGAATTTAAGACGAGACCAATGATTAAGACCTGAAAAAGGGACAGACTAGACCGGGTCAAATGGGTCTGATCTGACAACAAATTCTATGTTTCCAGATGTTGATCGATTGAAAATCACAAGCCTTTTTAGGTTGAATAAAGGTCATTTGGAAGTATTTTGTTACATTAAATACACTTGATCTTTAATGTTTGTGTTTTGTTGAATGACAATGTTTTTGGAAACCCACTCGTGTTTTTGAATACATAGAAAATGAATATCAGGAGCGACAAATCACAATAATATACCCCAGACTTTGCAGAAAAGCATATTATTTTAGCTTCCGTCAGTCATATTATATTAAACCCTTTTAATTTCCAAATTATATGCTTGATGTGAATGATTTGTGGCAGACAATGGATGAAATACAAAGGCAATGGAACAAACATTCCGGAAGACAGATCGGATTGGATTGTGCTAAATGTAGCCACTGTAGAATAAACATATATTTATCAGCCCCTTTTGGCACCGTTGGCCAAATTGTAGGGTTCCAGCTGTAGTTGTCCAAAAAATATATATCTTTAGCTACCCTAAAGGACCATATTTGATTAAAAAAGTCCTTCCAGCAATATCTACAAGGGACATTCCCTAATCTTCAAAAATCCACAGAAAAGCATTTACAGAACACTTGCAGCAACATAGAAACAGTAAGTTGCCCTTGCGTGTTTCGTGCTAAATTTGCTTAACACCCCCCTTGCCACCTGTGAGTTGCTGGGACTCAACCCATCGAGATACTTCACAGGCTTAACTCTGCATCATTTTTTTCAAATAAATGAACCCCTTTCATAAATCGTTTTATGTCAATCATCATCAGCTGTAATCTACCAAAAAGTAACAATTACATCCTAATCAAAGTCTATCTTTATACAAAAGACTTTAAAACGCTAGTCTCAAAAGATATAATTGTTTTATTTAACGCAGTGTATTTAATATATTTTTTCTATAGTCTCAGATTAAAAAAGACCCCGCATTGTTGTCTATATAGTTTAATTTTCTTAATATTTTATATTAAATAATATTTTTTTTTATTTTAGAATTATATACACTGCCCATAGTTCTTTAAATGGGATATTTTTACTATTATTTTTTTTTTATTTTTTTTTATCAATAGTGGATTAAATCTCGACTTGTTAGCAGACATGTGTAATAGGGAAGAAACCTTAGGGAATCGTTCAGCAGAGCGCTCAATGCCTTTTTTTAGCGATGGGACTTGAAGAGTGCTAGGTGAGGGCAGAAAGAACCAATTATATTTGAAAGTCACACAAGAGGAGACCCTGAAGCAGAATGAGAATCACTTAGATCATAACTAATTTGCCCAACTTCAAATGTGTATTTAAATGCAATATAAAAGGAACTGTAGAAGGACTTAGCATATGAAAGAAGAAATGCGATCCCGTCTGTGTTTATTCTATAAATAAATATTTTAAAATATGCAACTTAACTTCATGAAAGTTTCAACATCAGAATAATGGATTGTGGTTTTTGATTACTTTTTTAATAATATGTAGGCTATTGAATCTTTTATTGTCTCTACATTTATTCTTTTAAATTTTCCAAATTTATATATAATATGCAACTTTAATTAATTAAAGTCACACATTTTTTGAATTTACATACATAGTTGAATTTACTTGAAATTATAAAAAAAATATCCCATTGTAAGAATAAAATAAATACAAAATAAATGCCGTCAATTTAGATTTCAAAGCCCCCCTCCCCGGTTGGTGGTAAGTAGAGTGGTATATTAATGATCTTTTTTAATTGTTTAGGTTTTTATTCCTTAAAAACAAAACGCACGTGGTCCAAAACTTTTATGCACAGTTGTTAAATTTGGAAAATCTGACCCATTTTAGGCTAGGCACAGCACGGTGTTTAGCAGCTGGTCTTAAACTATGATAATGAGGTCTTAGACGTGCTCCATTGGCTAAGCCTAATTAAAGCATCTGTTACGTTCTTATGTCTGCGCATTATAGTTGAATGTTTGCAACATTTCCGTTCAATTGTATCGTCGTAACGAGTAATAATGAGTAATGAGACTCTACGGGGACACACCTCAGTCTACAGAATGAACTGCTTGTATAACACGGCAGAATAATCACGCGGTCGCTAAGCCAAGTACAGTAAGAAATGTAATTGAACAGAACAGTCCTGTACATGCCTACATTTTCATATGAGAACACGTGCTTGATACATTTTATTCCTGCAAGCGCTATATTCCTGCAAAAAAATGATTGCTTCAGCTGTCAAACTGCGCATGGTCAAAAATAAAACGAATAAAAATACAACAGCGTGAAAAGGGGTTTATTTTCTAAATGGCACGTTTTAGTTTCCTAACTCAGTAGTATGAATTCAACCCAACTTCAGTGCAAGCTGTGTCTGATCCAAGGGCCGCCAAGATCAGGTGCCAACTCCATGAGTGCTGTATCTAAATACAATGTATACATTTAAGCTCTATTCTAGTTTTTAGTTAGCTCTCCCTATCCACAAGCCAACCTTTTTCTCTCGGTGCTCCATAGCTTCTTAACCCTTTTTTTCTCCTTTCATACAATTATCCCTCTACTCTATCCCAAACCCTTTTGAAAATCCCACTGAAAGAAAAGGATTTCGCAGTTATAAGCATAAATTAAAGAAAATAAATAAAGCATTATAAATCTGAAAATAGAATATCATCAGTTTTATTTGCAGTGACATCTCCGTTGATGTGTTCTTATTAAACTAACTAAAAACCGGTTCAATGAGTCCAGAACTAATGCATGGGAGTTATTTGTTGAAATGCTCAATTGACTCCAATCCAATAAATAAATGGGTCAGTTTATTTATGATTAACATAGCTCTGCAAAGCACGGAAATCTATATATTGAAACGCGCCCATTCGCAAATTAAAGGTTTCAGTCTTTTTTTAACATTCTTTTTAAAAGTCACTTTGCTCGTTGCGTTCCTGTATAAACTAATGCCTTATTAATGGCAGTAATAAATCCACACAGGCGAGATTGGGCATTGATTTCAGATAATGTAAAACATCTACCATGTAAGATATAGTTTATCATATGGAAGAGTACAACGAAATAGGGGAGATGCACCGTGAAGTCCAGATTATAGTCTGTTCTCGATTATAACTTGTGCTGCTGATTTTAAAAAAAACTACTTAGAGAAGATGTGGATCTATAATCGAGATTTCTTTTTTAATAATTCAAGATGGTAAAAGGGATTCCCTCCTCATTAATTGAAGGAGGATTCTCTGCACTCTTTGGAAACTCTCCGTCAACATGGAAACTAGGGTCAACATATTTAAGTTTTTAGGCTCAACCTTTCATCCAGAATTTGTCTTCAGGATGGTGACACTATACTTTTTATCTTAACACCAGCTCAATATCTTAAGATAGTCTTGATTATAGGTATCAAGGGGTTAAATTTTGTTTTGGGGGGTAAGACCTCTGATTCTTACAATAAGGTCTTAAGGTCTGTAGTGATACGATGTAGACAGATCCAAAAGCAACCACATGTATGTTCGATGTTCATAATAATAGGTGTTCCAAATTATACAACCGATCTTTTATGTTTAATATTTTATAAAATGCTATTTAGTGAAGGAAAGGGCCCTCCTGTCCACACAGAACCGTTGTTTTGTGCAGAGAATTGCTTTATAATTTTATAACTTTTCTCCGGAAGTTTTGAGGATCGGTGTTTAGTACTCCTAGCCCGGGATTTTTTTGGTTATAGAAACTGTATAGGGTACAGTCTTCTGCTCGTAACATTCCCTTTGATGATCACCAACAATAATTCATCCTCAGCCGAACTGAAATAAAAATGTTACTTTCTGGGTCCTTTATTTCTCAGACAATGTGAGAAAAGAGTTATATGCTTTCTTTTAGAGTCTCTGAGTGACCACATTTCATTTTGAAGAATTCCATCCAAAACTTTCCATCTCATTTATGGCTCAATTAGATATGACCTACTTGTGCTTGGCAAGATTCTGAGATCAATTAAACATTCCCTAGACAGAACACTAGACAGCAAAATTATATTAAAACACCTTTCATTTTTCTGCTGAACATCTTGTAAAGATAAATAATACCATATCTATCTATCTATCTATCTATCTATCTATCTATCTATCTATCTATCTATCTATCTATCTATCTATCTATCTATCTATCTATCCATCTATCTATCTATCTATCTATCTAACCCATCTATCTATCTATCTATCTATCTATCTATCTATCTATCTATCTATCTATCTATCTATCTATCTATCTATCTATCCATCTATCCATCTATCCATCTATATCTCTATCTATCTATCGAAAAAGAAATGGGGTCCTTTATTATATCCAAAGACTGTGGGTCCAGGTATTTGATTATAATCATGAACCTTAAACCGTTACATGTATCCCATACAAAAGAAGAAAGAGAAGAGCGATATGTGTATGTCTTCTCGTTCCTTTGCTAAATTGCTTGGCTCCACTGGTCCCCCTTTAACCCCAATAATCGCACCATCTTGTAGCCACTAACAATGATATCTGCATCAGAGATTCATTCAACCAAGCATTCAGTATCATTAACTGAATCAACTAAAATTAACTCCAAAAAAGAGTGTGAATTCAACCTGAGAGTGTTTGTGCATGTAACTAAATGCGAACAATCATTCTGCATGACGTATAGAACCATTTAATTTCATTCTGGTTGACCGTCTCTCTACAGACATAGACTGTATATATAGATACTGTATCTGTTCTCCCCGTGACTGCGGAGAAGGGATTCTCTGTGAAGTTGACTTTTAGTGGGAGAAGTGACACTTTCTTGATGAGTGAGCTGGATGGGAATGAGGTTTATTTGCCATTGTATTCTGTTTCAAACCATGTATGTTTGCAGTCATTTTGACAGACAGTGGCGTGTGTGACAATTATAATGGAATTTACACTTCCATGAAGTCCATGCATGGAGTGCTAGCTCTGTGTTTGAAGTATGACATTATTTCCGGAGATATTGGGCAACACAGAAGTGTCACATCATTTATGCTATAAGTGAAGACTGAAGTTTATATCTGGATTCATAATCACACACATAGGTTTTTTCTCCCGTTGCAGGACTATTCACAGCACTGGGAGAGCAATAATTTAACCAACTGCTGGTACCTTATTTTACAATTCTCAAGATATATATTTTTTAAATTGAGATTAGTACACCCCCAAGTGCCCCATTTTTCATGGGCAGCCCTGATTTGTGGGCACTATGCCACTATCCTGGATGGTGTATGTTGGTTTTGTGCTGCCCTAGGCAATACTAAACTCGGGCACTCCCCTAATCTAAAATTGGCCAACCCCTAACCACAACTGCCCCTAAATTAATCCCAAAGACCCTGTTAACCATAACTGCCCCTAAATTAACCCCAAAGACCCCGTTACCATAACTGCCCCTAAATTAACCCTAAATACCCCATTAACCATAACTACCCCTAAATTAACCATAAACACCCCATTAACCATAACTGCGCCTAAATTAACCCCCACTTCTCCTAACTTTCAGCTCTAAAAAAGGTATTCAAGCTTATTTGGGCTACTTTGACAGATCTGCAAGTAAGCTTATTCATTTATATGTTTTCTTATTATGCATTTTTCCTTGTATACGCACCAAATATATATTTTGGGGATGTTGTTTCTTTTTCGGCCAAATGTTGTTATTTACCTTCTACCTTTTCAAATTAATAATAATAATAATCATAATAATAATAACCGAATGCTCATAAGTAATATGAAGGCGTTCGTTCCCAGCAGTTTCATCACCTTAGTCTTGAAATCCAATGTAAATATCTGAAATAGGGGACAGGAGAGAGTTAGCTCTTATTTTGGGGTTAACCGCATTTAATTTCTAAAGAATTTTATTATTAAATATTTTGCAATTAACCAAATTGGATAAGATCCATAATAACTACAAAGGTTACATAGTATCACTGAAAATGCCGATACAGTCCACATTTTAGATGTATTTTTTAACTGAAAAGTAACCAAGAAACACACTCTGCAATATAGCGTTTTGTTTGAAGTGGATTTGAAAGAAAACTGGTTTCTGGCAAAAGCCGTTCTTTTCATTTTTTCGCGTGAAATGAAATTTCACATATTATACGACTGACCACACAGTGCAAGGGGTTACTATAGCAACAACCTCCTTTTTTGTTTTCTTTATTTTTATCTGTTTAAAAAGTAATGCATGCAAAATTGAATTAGCCACTCTCTGCATCTACTAAAGGAATTATCACATCCACTGAACGGCCAATAATATTTTCTTTATTTTCTAAATCTGTCTGTGGTAAATTCAATAAAAGCACCGAGCTATGTTTTATACTGTGTACTGTGCAAAATAAATTTGTGTTAAAGAGGAATTGCCACAATTTCAGGATTTATCATAAATACATTTTTTTGTATGGAACTTTTTAATATTTAATTAACCTCCTGTCCTGTAGTTCTCTCCTTTCTCTTCACCCTTAAAAAGGCTGCCTGAACCAATCAACAACAATCTGCAACTGAACAATAGGGGTCACTACCCAGAGCTCTATTTCTTTTTGTGGGAGTGGCTTCATGTGAAGGTGGGGCTGGACACATAGAGGCGGGACTCCCCATACATAGAGGTGGGGCTAGCCCAAATAGCCTTAGATTAGCTGAGAGTAGAGGGAAAAGTGGGTAAGGATGTGGGCATGGTCTAAAGCAACTACCCAGAGAAGGAGGAAAATGACCCGGAGACCCAAGGAAGCAGTTCCTCCCGGGAGACTTTGGGTTAAACCCAGAGAGTTCCCAGGAATGGAAGAAACTTATTAGGGAAAATGAGGCCATCTGGCAGTGGGCCGCTGGCCAACATCACTTCTTAAAGGGCGAGGGCCTATGCTGTACCCTATGCTGGTAATTCTTCTTCTCCCCTCCAAAACCTGCAAACTTGCCCTTTTTGCACATTCATGTCAATAAAGGCCTGCAATTTCAAAGCATTTCAAAGCTGTTCTGGAGTTTTATATTTATTGTGGAGAGCAGTGTATTATTTAATTTATTAGTGATACTAAATATAAAGGAAAGATATATGTGTACTTCAAGGGAGCCTCCTCCAGCTAATTAAAAGCCCACGCGGTTTTCTAATAAACCGACTCAATAAAACCACTCATTAACTGGGAAGAAAACAACATAACGCACAGAGAAACAAAATTACACCTGACCTGTTCAACTTGTATAATGACTCTCAAGGTAACAAAGGAAGACCTTCCGTCCCTTGTGGTTGTACAATACCACACACCACTAATCACAAACGCTACATTGCGACATTACAAATAGGCGTTACATGGCTTTCGAGGTATTGCATGTTATCCTATTGACTCTATAGATAAGAAATCTGTGTTGGGGTTTGAGGAGAAATTAATTCTGTCATTACTGGAATCCAATTTTCCTCCTGACATGAACGCAATAGGAGGATATTACAATTGCAATAAGCAAGAGACATGAGCATCGGGTTGTTAATGGAGACAACTTAATTAAATAAACACTGCACAAATAAAAACAATTGTTTCTTACAAGCCATTACCCAAACACGGAAAGAACTTTGTGTTACAAATCTCAATGACCAACTTAGTATTGTATATTATAGGAATTAAATGCGTAAAAGAGTACAACTGGAAGATTAGAGTTCACTTGGGCAATTACGCTAATATCTGTATGCAGACTTACGGTAACGCTCTTCGTTAAGATGAACACAAAAGAAACAACTCAACTTGGGGGGTAATGCATTATAGAGGCTACATTGTATCTGCCTGAGTTGTGGATATTATAACGGTAACAAATGAACTTACTAACAAGGTAGTCTTACTCTGTTGTCTAGTTTGATGGCAGATAAGACCTATTCGGCCCCATCTAGTTGGCCGTTGTGAAGACTCAAATCAGTCGTTGGTCTCATCTTAGATTCAGATGTCTATCCCATGCATGTTTAAATCGCCTCACTGTATTAGCCTCTACAACTTCTGCTTGGGAGACTGTTCCATTTACTTCCTTACATTCCATCCAAACCTCTAGTTTTAAACTGTGACCTCGTGTGACATTTATCCTCCTTTGAAATAAAGTTCCTCCTGTAGTTTGTTAAATCCCCTTATGTATTCAATTGCCGCTTCTCCCCTCTTTCTTCTCTCCTCCATGCTATACACATTGAGATCCCTTATCAGGAGTTCTTCAGGTTGATACAAGAGCATGGAAACATCAACCTCCGTCTTAAGAAACTTTGTACACAAAAGATAGAAACTTGGAGTAGAGGGAAGTGTTTTAAGATTGAAAGTACAAAAGAGATTATTCATGGTGTCCAATGCTTTATAAAATTGGCCCTCAACTATGTAGCCTGTGACAAATCACATATGCCAAGCAAATAAGCCCGACTTCAGGATTTAAACCTAAATGAAAGCAAATGGTAACCACAATGTGAATTCTCTCAGC
Source organism: Spea bombifrons (assembly GCF_027358695.1). Classification (NCBI taxonomy): domain Eukaryota; kingdom Metazoa; phylum Chordata; class Amphibia; order Anura; family Pelobatidae; genus Spea; species Spea bombifrons. Next base: position 5,750,898 of record NC_071098.1, read on the forward strand.
TAGTGATCATCTATCATCTATATCTCTGTAGCAGCCGGTTAAGATATGCTTTCTCAGCTGGACGTTACAGTGAATCCTGAATGGCTGATTCTTTGCTTACACATTATATAAGTCACAATTGTACTAGGATCAGGGCCGGCATTTGGGGTGTGCGACCTGTGCGACCGCACAGGGCGCCACACTGCAGGGGGCGCCGCCGCCGCCGGGTCCTCCCCCACCGCCGCTGCTGCCGCTGCTGCTGCCGCCGCTGCGGGGTCCTCCGCCGCCGCCGCCCCCTCTGCACCTAAATGAAAACATTGTTGGTTTTTTTTGTTGTTGGTTTTTTTAACTTTATTTAACAACCTCCATGTTAAATAAAGTTAAAAAAACCAACAACAAAAAAAAACAACAATGTTTTCATTTATGTCCTGGGCAGGGGCGCCGAGCGGTTGCTCATGAAGTTCTCAGCAACCGCTCGACGCCCCTTACTCTCCGTGACTCCGTCGCGGTGCCGGCGCTCAACATGAAATGCCGGCAGGACTCCTCAAGGTAAGTTAGGATAAGGAGAAGTAGGGAGAGCAGGGGGATAGTTTGAAGGAAGAGGCAGAGGGGGGGGGGTAGTTCGAAGGGGCAGAGGGGGTAGTTTGAAGGGGCAGAGGGGGGGTAGTTTGAAGGGGCAGAGGGGGGTAGTTTGAAGGGGCAGAGGGGGGGTAGTTTGAAGGGGCAGAGGGGGGGTAGTTTGAAGGGGCAGAGGGGGTAGTGTGAAGGGGCAGAGGGGAGTAGTTTGAAGGGGCAGGGGGGTAGTTTGAAGGCACAGGGGGGGTAGTTTGAAGGGGCAGAGGGGGGGCGCCAGAGGAGTAGTTCGCACAGGGCGCCGGAACACCTAAGGCCGGCTCTGACTAGGATGTACCATTAACATAACAAACCTGATCTAATATAGTATTTCATTGTGTATTATTATTTTTACAACTATATATTGACTAGTACCTGATTGTTCTAGCTATTTCATCCAATGGGTACACATAATGGTAACTGCCCCTAAAGAGTTATAGTGTCTTTTCCCTGTCACCATATGAAGAACATGTAATTCAGGTCAAGAAACATTAATATAAGGGTATCCAGCTCTTAATGTAGATTTTCATAAAATGATCATGGCAAACAAAAGTCATATCTATCTATCTATCTATCTATCTATCTATCTATCTTTTCCTCTACTCTATCGGATGAAGGAGGTTAACACATCTGTATATATATTTTTTAAGGCAAAACAAGAAAACCCTACCTTTCCCCATAACCTGGAGTTATCAAGGTGCATTGATGCACACAAAGGGTACTACCTATAAAAAAACATGATTTACCTTTCAATAGAATCAGGTGTTCCAAATCAAAATCTTCCACTTTTCATCTACATTCCACTTAAGGGATCTTATCAAACAATACATTTTTTTTTAAAAAGTACTCAGGTGGCAGCAATTTGCAAAATATACATAGATATACTCCTGTACACCAGCGACACCTAGTGGTTGGAGATAAATTGCATCCTGTATTGACTGTTGCAATCTGCTGACATATTTATATTTAAAACTCATGTCAATCGCCTCCATCCCACAACATAAGAAAAGGAGGAGGGGGCACAGGTCATGGGACTTATATATTTAAACATGCATACATGAAGCAGCTACTGTAATTACAGTAATTATAGTAACCTGAGATGCTAACACAGTGGCAATATTAACTTTGCTCTATTTTCAGAGTAATTTGAGTTTTCCAATTTAGAAATTGACTTTTCAGCACTTCAGAATGCACTCTTATCTTTTTTGTATATTCAAAAATGTTAATGTCAAGTTATTTTATAAATCTAAATTTTAAATGAGTTTTTATATCCTTTTTAAATAATGTATTCAGAGGTTAATTGATACTTATGTACTGAAAAACTGCTCAGATGCTGAAGTGTCACGCTATAAATCATTACTGTGTCATTCTGTAAGTCATGCATTTAGTACTTTTGGAAATACTCTACGGTAGAATACTCTTAAAAGGAATAGATACTTTTCTTTCTTGATTCTTAAGTCTTGGTGACTAATTAAATAAAATGACTCCCTTAACTGTGTTTCTGCATATGCTTTTATGGGGTGTATATCACTAATTGCAGGTGAACGGAACTCTTAAATTTACTGATTTCACTACATTTTCTGAAGAGCCAACCTCAGCAAGTTGTAAAAGAAGAGCTGAGCTGGCCCTGTATACTGCATAATGCAGGGATACTCCTTGACAGTCCTCCTACCGGTTTCCCAATTCATTATTCAGCACTGGTTCATGTATTCTTATAGGAGAACTTCCCTGCGTTGTCCCTTAATAATGAATGGGGGAGCTGCTGAGTCTGGCACGGCCATTCACTAAAGTTTTTTTTTTTTTTTTAGTAATTGTTATCTATTTGGTCCTGGATTGAATATATTCAACTTTCCCTTGGAAAAAAATGTATTTTACGCCAAGCTTAATGGGGAACGCCACCCAGCGTGCTGTACAAGACAATATAACTGTTTTAAGTTTATCCCCTTAATGACAAAAATGAATTGCATTACATTGTTTTCAATGGGTTTAGGGACCACCCATTGTCCTTAAGGGGTTAAATAAGGAAAATGGCAAAGTCGGCAATTAACTTTGAAAAACGCGCCACTTGACATCATGTAACGATGTAATGCTAAACAATTAAAATGCTTTTATCGATGGAAGCGCAAGAACTTTAATCCCTTTGCTTCAGATAAGAAGAATTTATCTAATGACAAAAATGTTTGGTTTTTTTTACTCAAAGGTTATCTGCACCCTTTATGAAAATCCTGATATTTACACTCGTAACCATAGCAACTGTTGTAAGAGGTTCATTAACTTTGAAAGCCAGAATGGTACATTCCATTTTGCAAAACAATGTCCTTCCGAATGCATCATTAACCGGTGCACAAAAAATGAAAAAAATATATAAAGTCAAGTACGTTATGAATGAAACACTTTGGATATGGATATGAAAGAACGTCCATGAGTACCCAACAGCAACATGAAACCGACAAAGGCCAGGCATTTCACGTCATGATGTCATACCCCAACATTTTGGAAGCTTGCTGGTTCCTTTCTCAAAGGTGGGATCCTGTATGTCCCCATCTTTAAGTCAATAAGTGTTATTTATTTTTTTGTTCATCACCAAAAATGCACTCTTTCACATAATTTTCACTGGACCTTGCTTTTGGCTTTTACGGTTGATGGTCTGGAAATTATAAAGGACTAGGAACTTTTTGAAGGTTCGTTGTCGGGAGTTAAACAGAAAATGTTGTATTTATCTATTTTACCTGGCTTCCAAAATAAGTACCTGGATTTTCAAAGCAAATCAGTTGCGGAGGTAAGTTGAGGAAGGAGATAATGACATCACTATATGACATCAGCATTACCTTCCCCTTAGTCACGTGATCCCAGCCTACTGTTAAAACACCCCTGCGACATTATTAGTGGTATACAATTAAAAATGTACATTTCGTGTGCCTAAGGTTCCACAATTAACACATTTTATCAAAAAGTATCAAAAATAAAAGCGGTTTTGCTGAATCCTTCTCGTAATCACCGTGGTTCTATTTCACATTCCTTAGTTCCGCTCTGATTTCATTATAATGGTTTGGTATTTGCATTAAATTCACACAGCAGTTTATCTGAAAAAAAAAACTCCCACCGTTCAGTTTCTTTATTGTTTATGGGGAGAAACGTTAGCATTATGGTAATAATAGAAAGCATTAAACAGCCACTGACATAAACAACATGTGTTTAACTTGAACTACATATCACGGAAAAGACTATAAACAAGCCGGAAGACGATGACTTGGAGCGTTGTATGTTCTACTCGAGCAGCACGAGTCAGTATAAGATGAAAAATGGCATATGTCAGCCGAATAAAAAAAAAGACTTTGACTGGTTCTTACGTGATTTCCATGACAATGCCGGGGAATACTGTGGCCTTTAAACGATCCATTGGTCGCACGCAGAATGATGTTCTTACAGTGCTTGGGAAACAATTCAGCTCAAAACACAGGCACATATGTGAACATTTCTCACAATAGTCTACAGATTGACTTATTATTATTTGATTTTCCTTATTCTTTTTTTAATTTCTAATAGTACCAGCTGTGTGGTTGAACTTCTCACGGCACCAACTCTTCTCAGAGTACAACTTTTGCTGAATTGTGGGACAAGAAGAACCAAGTTCTTCCGCTCTTCTTTGTTAAGAATGTGGATTATTTCATTTAACTATACACTACTATAAATCAATATACTTGATTGTACCAGACGTCGTCAACCAACACCCGGCTTAAAATCTATGACTTTGCCAAATGCCACCCAATGGCACTCCTTTCCGGTAATCCATAAGAAGATGTCCCATGTCACTGGACCTCACGTAGCATAGTTACTCCTCCTCGCCATTATCTCCGGTACTTTTCTTTAAAACATAAATAGTCAAACGAGATCATTATATTTCAGACAATGGGCACAACTCCATATTTCGCAATCATGAACAATAGAAGGTCAACGAATTCCAGAGAAGGCCATGGATCCGTTTCATGGTTCCTCCACTTACACTATCTATGCGATGATGGGAAGGAGAAATAGATGCAAAACCAGTGAGAACTTTTTTTGGAATCTGCTGTTTACATCATGTTATTCAATAAAACGTGAAAAATGATCTATCAAAAGTATCTATTTAAGAGTATCCATTTTCCAAAATGGAAACCAAAGTAAAGAGTCCTGTAGTGAAGCCCAAAAATAATATTAGGATTGTTCTCAGGCCAACCAAGCCTTTAAGGAAGTGTACGTCTCCTTTATACGATATCTGCATCTGTATTGGGTTAGGCGGCAGTGTATCCCTTATGGAGACTTCAGTTTAAATAACTGCAAGTGAAATAATTCTTCAGTAAGTAAGCCATATGGTCCCTTGTTGAAGCACAACGATCAGCGCTTCAGGCAGACAGACGTATGTGTGCAACAGGTAAACCCAAATCCATGTTTATAAAACAAAACAGAAGCTTCCCACAGAGCAAGAAGGTAACTAAATATATTTAAATATTCGTCGTGTTTTCCAATAGTAGTATTATTTTTGGGATAATAAATAAATTGATCATTAAGAAGAACACGGAGACGGGGAAAGGTGCCGTTTTCATGTATGACTCCAATAACGGTATCAAACCGTTCATCTAAAAAGGCCTTTGTTTGACCCCGAATAATGCATAGTTAAATCACCGATTTCTGAAGTTACTTCGTCATTTGAACTATACATTACGCAGGGCAACTCAGCCCTACTTCCCGGAGTAAGACTCGAGGGTCGTCAATCCTACTCTATGGCAATGAGTTGTAGCTACCCCTCTCTTGCAAATACCCCATGAACCTAGCAGTTGGGCAAGGTAAAGGAAAGCCTAAATATTGTAATAAAAGGGAAAAAAAATTACGTATTAAAACAGCACAAGGTATACATAGTATAGACGATATCGCAATATACATATACTACAAGTGTCTGAAATGTTTTATGAGGGATGCTATATAATTTTGATTATTATTTTGAAACGCTTACATGCGTTTTACTAAAATAAATGAATTTCTATTGAATGGTTCAGATTTTGGCCAATGATTCTCATTTTATATCTTTTTTTCTCTCTTCTGTACTCCATACCTTGGCTATATGGTTTATACAAGCTATAAGAAACAGGACTTTTTTGTTCTTTTTATATTTAGAGGATATTTTATTATATTTTATTATATTTATTATATTTACTCATTTAATTTAAGCAACATTGTTTCCCCATTTAACTATCCTACATGCTACAACCTAGAGAATAATATACGTAGAATAATAATAATGGATTTAACTTTTAGTTTCCAATAACTTTATCATTAACACGCGTGATTAATTATGATGTAGGTCGGTGTTCTCTTTGAAACAGAATAATCGTGCGAGGGAATAATATATTACCGCGAAGTTTCATTGTCCTGAAGATACAGTATAGCTTTCCACATCAATTTGTTTTATCCCTTTAAGATCTGGGGTCATATTGATGACCCGAGCGTTTCCTAAATGACGCGCTTAATGTGTTTCCATTGCAGGAATATATAAGGAGATCATATACATTCATTAATTTTACCCAAGGCTCAGCGCGCCGTATCGATGTGAATTTATCACTTTCCTAAATACCTTTCAGGTAATGGCTAGTCGCTTTTTTGCTCCATCAATGTGAGACTTTATTAACGATCACGTTACAATTTTCAGATGACTGATGTGATAAAGAAATATATATATATATATTTTTTTTTTACTTGTTGCCTGAGATGTATGGAATATGGTTGAAAATCACACACGCCAATGCTTGGAATAAATGTAAAAATTCTAAATTCGGTTTTGCGGAAATGGATTTATTTTCATATACAGTATATATATATATATATATATATATATATATATATATATATATATTGCTATGAAATCCTTGAATAAACACTAATAAGCGGTCGTGTGAACGTGCGACATGTCTGATTGTGAATCCGTCCAAGTGGTAAAAGCTTTACAAGTTTTCAACACTGAACAAAATCCACTTTCCTGGTTAATTGAGGCTACGAGCTCAATACGGATCATAAAATATTTAAATATTTTAAATAAGCAGCATATCTTCAAGTTCCGGGAAAACCAGATTCGCTCGTGAAATATAGCCATTTACAGTCTTATGTCGGCCATTTGGAAAGAGCCCTCGGTGACATAAAATAAACCCACAAATGAGCAAGAGGTTAGAAATATAATTTAAGTGCAAATAAATGCAACTTTCTTCCAGGGCACTTAGCTGAAATTATATCTATAATGTGTCAAATATTAATTTCTCAATTCAAAAAATCTTCTGAATAAATCGGACCTTTAGGGAGTTCTGCAATTATTGTTATAAATATAATATTTGACTTAATGGCAGGTAAGAGCCGTCTAACCTCCTCGACTCCTAGTAATTGATGTCCCCAGACATTGAGCTAGCCGAAGAACAGCAAAAATACAAAGCCTTCCGTCAATATTCTGTGCATTCGACCTTTAGAATGACATTGGGGTCCTGTATCCCACCGTAATATCACTTGCTTCTAGAATTTGAGGATTGTTGGAAATCACAGTAATCTACTTTTACTATCAATTGATGTAATTGACGTTATAACATAGTTCGTGTGTTGGGTTTTTTTGAGGCATAATTGGAAATCCCTTTAATGTGTTTTTTTGGGGCTTTTTTTGGATCAACGGCAAGACTGGACTTGATGGACTTTTGTGGTTTTCAACAAGAATACCATGTTACTATGTATCATTAGAAATACAGGATCTCACAACTCCACCGTTAGACTAGTTTTCCATGAACCATTCACAATGATCACCAGCAGACCACTGATGAATTCTGGTCTTAGGTTGACTAGGTCTGGGACTGGGATGGCAGGTCAAGGGGGTTAGCAGAAGCTCACCAGGTTTTGGCCTTCACAACATATAGTGATGCCAAGCAGCTGAAACGCTACTCTTCTGCCAACTGTCAGCTCTGCCTTTAGTGAATAAACCCATATATTGGTTGTGTTTTGAGCTTCTAAGAGAATATAAAATGGATCCCAAATAAACTCCCGCACTCCCATAGAATGCTGAAGAGCGAAAGGATAGAACATTAGGTTATCTGTATTCAAAGACAGATCTCGTACTTCAAACTAAATTATTAGTAAGAATATTTGAAAATGTTTTAAATATAGATGGCTGTTGTGAAACAAATGCCAGAATATTCCCTGTCATTCATCAATTACTTTCAGCTGAATAACATCTGTACAGTGAATGTAATTTTCTAAGCATCAGGCAAATTATGGAGTACATTGAAGGACATTAAGTTACTATTTCAATTCATTTACGATATAAAGGACAATAGAAAAATGAAAAAAGAAAGCAATCGATAATAACGATTTCTTTTAGCTCTGACACTCAATGAAGAAAAACAGCAGAATTTCCGTTCATTTGTTTTGGATATTTTGTGCAATGTAAGCATAATAGTCATTGATTCCGATCTGTTACAATTAAGCTTCTACCGCACACAGAAAACATTAATAATTGGACAATAAAGTAAAACTATATACACATAGTGCGCCATGCTTCACAATCCAAATTTGATTTCCAATCATCCATCGAGCTAGTCTTTAATCCATTTTCATTTACTTATCTCCCCGAAACAGTTTCCTCACTATTAGCTTCCCTTACGGTGGATCTATCAGTTTCACAAATCCTTCATTTTACAGTTCAGCTCACCAAATAGACCGATGCTATGGTGTAGACAAAATGAAAAAGTAAGCTATTCTTACTATGGAACCAAACCAAGGACTTATAGGGGTTTGAATGGGGTTTATATATACATTGATCAGCCATAACATTATGGCCACCTCCCTAATATTGTGTAGCTCCCCATTTTGCAGCCCTGACCGGTCGAGGCATGGACTCCACTAGACCTCTAAAGGTGTGTTGTGGTATCCGGCACCGAGACGTTGGCATGGATGCATCCCGGTGCCAGGTGTTCTCCAGGCAAGCGACGCACCGGGCGATCCACTTAAAAAACTTTATTCATCAGACCGGCCACCTTCTTCTATTGCTCCGGGGTCCGATTCTTCTGCTCACCTGCCCATTGTAGATGCTTTTGGCAGCAGACAGGGGTCAGCATGGGCTCCCTGACTGGTCTGCAGCTACGCAGCCCCCTACACTACAAACTGCGGTGCTCTGTGTGTTCTGACTTCTGTCTATCAGAACCAGCATTTACTTTTTCAGCCATTTGAGCTACAGAAGCTCGTCTGTTGCATTTGACCACACGGGCCGGCCTTCCCCCCCACGTTCATTAGTGAGCCTTGGCCACCCATGACCCTGTCGCTGGTTCACCGCTTTTCCTTCCTTGGACCCCTTGTGATAGATACCGACCACTGCAGACCGGGAACCCCACAAGAGCTGCAGTTTTGGAGATACTCTGACCCAGTTGTCATCACAATATGGCCCTCGTCAGTCACTCATATCCTTACAATTGCCCATTTTTCCTGCTTCTAACATCAACTTTGAGGTCCAAATGTCCAATTACTGCCTTATATCCCACTCACTGACAGGCGCTATGATTACAAGAACATCCGTGTTATTCACCTCACCTATCAGTGCTCATAATGTTATGATCACTGTATATATATATATATATATATATATATATATACTGTATTTCTGTATGCTGGCTAGGGCCGACCAGGTAACTAAGTGGTGGAGGAGGCTCGGAAGCTGCCCTGTGTCGTGCCTAAAAATACCACTATATATATGTAGATAGATATGTAGATATTCATATTACATCCCCTAATCACTTGTATTTATTTTAGTATCGCTCAAAATACCGGCTATAAAGAGATACATAATAAGACAAATAGATCTGTGTCTATGTGAACACAAATAAAAAAGAAATCGATTGTATTTGTTTAGAATGGTAACAATGATATATATTTCTTCATTACTAGTTGTAAGAGGAAATAATGTAACAGTTAGACATTATTTCAGAGCTTACAAAGCCTCCCTTTAAGATTTGCGACCGTAATATAGCTCCTAGAAGCGAGTCTGTCGCTTTTAATCATCGTAGAAAATAAACATTTTTGAAACAGACAGAGGATATGCCTTAAAGATGCATTGGAGTTAATCATGCTAATACGTGAGGAAGAACTATGGCATATTTTAATCTGAAGATTAATTCCTCGCCGATTTTCCATGTGATATTTGCAAGATTTTCGCATTAGAAACATTCAGAGGAATGAATTTGATTATCAGCTGTCACAGCAAATTAAGCATTCGCTTTTGTAAATCTTTAATATTTATTTTTTATTTTATTTTATTTTTTTTTTCCCTGTTGTTTGGCATTTAGTGTTTTACGGAGGAGAGCGCAGCAATCATAGTCCTAATCAGCTGTATATCGCAAATCCTGATACGGCTGATCTAAATGGAAGTATTGTTTCGTTTTTATGATTCTTTTTCCGATCCGCAGGATTTGAAAGGCTTTTGAGTGTTTAGACAGGAACAATGGCATTTGGAACTTCCTAAAGAAGAAAAGGAGACTGATTGTGATCCAAGCCAAAGTCATTTTGTGCAATTATATTGAAAATATGATGATGTGTTCTCAGCTGTGAGAGAGTCATTTTGGAGTGCAGCAATTGTAGATTAATCCCGGCTCTGATCACCTCTTATAAGTAAAATGGTCCATAAATGAGCTAAAATGACACACAGTGCGCTGGGTCATGTTTCAGGGACATATGGAAAGAAAACGAAATATACAACGATGGGATAGCGTAAAAATGGCTGAAAAAGAACAGTGCCCGGCAAATAGGAACAAAATCACTGCAAGATGGGAGCTAAGAGCCTGTAGAGTAGGTGAAGAGTCAACGGTCCATTGGAAGACCACCTTTTCCATGATGGTTTGAGAGATAAAAATTGCCAGGAAAGACTAAAGGCACAAACATATGGACGGCTTGGGAACGAGACGATGTGATAAAAACATTTAAATACATAAAGGGATTTTACAAGCTAGGCATATAAATGGTAGATTGGTAGATAAATAGAACAACTCCCCATCAGAAGTGGTAGAGGGAATTTAAACATGCATGGGATAGACATACGCGGCTCCTGAATCTAAGACGAGACCAACGACTGAGTCTAGATGTGCCAAATCAGTCTTATTTGCCATCAAATTCTGTGTTTCTGTGTTAAAAGCAGAATGGTTGCATGGTACTCATCAATGCTTTTCACAATCTTATACAATTCCCATAAGATGAGACATAAGATAGAGAAACCTCCTTGCGCATGGTAGATAATCAAGAAGTCGACGCAAGGTAAACAATAGATGGAGCCAATAGGTGAACCAATCAGTATAAATTTGTTGAAGTGAAACACAAGAAACCAAGAAGCCTCCAGGAAATTGTTCCCTAGAGCCGCTAGTTATTAGTAAATATCCTTCATGCATGAGATCATTAGAGAAAAGGAACCAAGGGCTATATATTGGGTCTATTCACTAAGATGTAGAGCGGTCGGTTGAGTTAAGGATTAACTCGGCAGCTCAGACCCAACTAGGGTCGCATCATTTTGCATGCTAACACTCACAACGCAGACATGTATGCATCTGCAACTTTAAATGTTTCAAGTTTACTAAAAAACTTGCATGCCTTTGCCTGAAACTTGCAAAATTCAGTATAAACGAAGTGAACTTGCTGGCAGTCCCCAAAGTAAGGAGGAGGATGCAGGCTGTATGAATCCACCACCCCAATCCAACGAGAAGGGGTTGGGGTGAGGGGTACATTTGGTGTCTATACATCCGTCAGGGCTTACTTTATTAATCTCTCTACCCCATTACACACTGGGCAGGGACAGACTTGCAGAGATCCCCAATATTAATGCTGCAGAAAAATGTTTTTTAATGGCTGTTCAACAGAATTCTGTTTGGCTGCATCCACAATATGATATTACTAGTGTTAACTTATCATTATTAAAATAATAGAAATGTGTTATATCATTAAGCTATACATTGTTCTGGGTTAAATTACAGATCAACTTTTAACTTTATATTCAGATTTTTTCCAAGCAGATCCAATTATACTCAACCCATGAGCTGTACCAGGAATCATTGTATATTCATGCAAGAAGTCCATTGTAATGTTCCTAAACCATTGGAACCATATTGTCCCCCATACTGTGTGAGTACCCGATGTCACCATTTTTAAATCTTATACTTATTTTTGACTGGATGTGGTGTCATTTATTTGGTTTATTCTCTGGTTGCTCGATGAGGTTTGAGTGTCACTTTAAGAGTGATTTTCACTCGTTATAATTATAACTTCATTACAGCAGATGTATATTTAAGCAGGAGATCGGGGTCATCATTCACCTCCTGTATGGTCAATCACTTCCTGAAGACGTCAGCCTGATATATAACAGACATAAATATAGACGCATAATCAGATTGCCCCCGACCTGTGAGATAAAATCACACTGCTCTGTTTGGAGTCATTTCGAAATTTCTATTAAAACAACATGAAATTATGCATTTTTTAATGGAATATCTTCATAGGTGCACAGAGGCCCTTTTTCACTCCCATCACTCCCATCACTCCTGTGTTCCAGTGACCCTTTATCACTCCCATCACTCCTGTGTTCCAGTGACCCTTTATCACTCCCATCACTCCTGTGTTCCAACAGCCCTTTATCACTCCCATCACTCCTGTGCTCGAATGGCCCTTTATCACTCCCATCACCCCTGTGTTCCAATGGCCCTTTATCACTCCCATCACTCCTGTGTTCCAATGGCCCTTTATCACTCCCATCACTCCTGTGTTCCAACAGCCCTTTATCACTCCCATCACTCCTGTGTTCCAATGGCCCTTTATCACTCCCATCACCCCTGTGTTCCAATGGCCCTTTATCACTCCCATCACTCCTGTGTTCCAATGGCCCTTTATCACTCCCATCACTCCTGTGTTCCAACAGCCCTTTATCACTCCCATCACTCCTGTGTTCCAATGGCCCTTTATCACTCCCATCACCCCTGTGTTCCAATGGCCCTTTATCACTCCCATTACTCCTGTGTTCCAATGGCCCTTTATCACTCCCATCACTCCTGTGTTCCAATGGCACGTTGTGTTCGCTGATCCAAGTTTAAGGTTAAAAGGCTAATTGATGGTTAGAAACCCCTTTTGCGATTATGTTACAGCCAGAAATTTCCTTGTTTCCCATGAAAGCAGCTCAGTGACCTCCAGACGGAAGTGTAAATACAATTATACTTAATTGTACTTATTGTAATCTGTTATTATAAAACACTGCTTAGCACAAAGCACACTGGTTGGCATTCAACAATCACAATCCCTTTGTGTGTTTATGATTACATGGTAAGGGTACATGCTCTAAAGGGTTACTACATCTATGAAAACAGGATTCTGTCCTCTGTGACAAAAAGCTGAATACCTTCTGTGACTCGTGTGTATCATACTGGCATTTTTACTTAACTGAGAGAGTGGTAGATAAATGGAACAGCCTCCCATGAGTATTGGTAGGGGCTAATACATGGGATAGACATAAAGCTATTCTAAATTTAAGATAAAACTCCCAAAATATGGCAGTGGATTGTATAGAAAACCAAAATTAGACCATAGTGCAACATTGAGCAAATGATCCCCAATAATCTGAGATAAAAGCAAATAAACGTTACTATTAACGGCCCTGGAGACCATCTTGGTAACACAATAAGGACATTTAAAGAGGAGACCCTCAACAATGCCTATTATTTAGTGGATAAACAGAAGTAGAAGGAAGATACGTTGTTGCTTTAGAGTCCTGGGTTTGCAGAAGTGGATAAATCATAATAAACAGTGATTATTTATGTAGGCTTTGTTTGTTTGTTTACAATGTATTCTATAAATAACTGCCAAAGGCGAGATTTAATTTTACAATTTTTACTTATTTATTTCGTTTCAGGAAATGATGTGCAGTTCAAAAAAAAAAAAAAAACAATATATATTACTAACAAAAACAACTTTTTAATTGTAATTTTTTATATTTATATATCTCCGAGGGCTCTCTCGGCACACGTGCGTTACTAATATTACATGATTTCTAAGATTTCTTCATTCCGACACAAACCATGAGCAAAACTGAGGCTGGCAATAAATTGCCTTCATATCACGAAACACTCCTTAGTGCATCGCTGATGGAAACAAAGTAGAAACGACATTATTTCCCCTTTTTTTTTTCCTTACATTAGTTTTCATTTATTTTTTTCCCCAGGAACACCTGCTTCCTTTATAACACGACATCATTTAACTGTGAAATAAACCAGCAATGAAATCCTTTTTTTTTTTAAGAAAAAAACAAAAAAAATCATGAATCTAGGTTAAAAATTCGACATCTGGCAAGCAATACCCAACACGTCTTGTAAATAATTCAAAAAATGGCACACAGAAAAAAAATTCTACTCTGATGAAACTTTAAACAATGATATTGTTCGCCATTAAAGATTGAAACAGAAAACATCTGTGCGATTGAATGAGCATGAATCCCAGGAAATTCATTCATAAGTAATTCTGTTTACAATGTCTGTAGCTTTTTACTGAAAGATTAGCAATGGAGAAAATTTGTCCATATGGATAAATGGGAAATGAAATAACTTGCCAACCATACTTTTCACGCTTGAATGTCACTGTTAGAGTTCCAAATGTTCTTTTTGTTTGTTTTTTTTCAAAGTCAAATTTATAATCATGGCGGAAAAAAAATAGAAAAAAAAGACATCTGAAGGACAAAAGTACCATTACGTCCTCCAGAATAGATTGCTTATGGTAGTAAGCAGATGGGCGCATGGAAAGGATAAAAGCCAAGAGGTCGGACTCGTTGTACACCGAGAGTCTGATGTTACTGAGAGCGATGATTAGAAATATCAATCTCACAGTCTCACCTGCAGTCACACGGCACAAAAAAAAAAGAGAAAAGACAGTGGTGGATGCCCTATATAGAGATGAAGGGACATTGTTCTTACTCATTCGGCTGAACTCGAGGTTAACGATCGAGCCTGGAAACTCGAATTTCCGGGGAAACTTTCCAGTGAGCCAGGAAAGCAAAGTGCCCTCTAATGATTAGCACTAAAAAAAAAATCATTTGTATTTATTTATTTTTCTTTAAATTTAGTTAAAAGATTAAAAGTGTTGTAAGAACAATGTCTTCTTCTCCTTCCGTACCAGTAGGTCTTAAGACGTGTCAATGGTATTGTTTATTTCCAGTTTTAATGTTATTGTTCATTTTGTTTATTTCCAGTTTTAATGTTATTGTTCATTTTGTTTATTTTCAGTTTTTTATGTTATTGTTCATTTTTGTAATGGCGCTACGGATTCTGCTGGCGCTCTACACATCGATGTAATGCAATATGAATTCAGAAGTGTCTTTGAAGAACTAATTAGTGGCGCAAAAGCGCGATCAGGAATTGATTTGGTCATTCCCAACAAAATAATATCTATATGTATCGAGCGTACCCAGATTTACAGATAAGGGGTCTCATTTATCATGCCGATAAAGCAAAACAAGATGAAATATAGATTACACGCAATTAATATGTTTTTAATCTTAAAGGGAGAATTTAATGCCCCAGACAACCTCATACTTACACACACATACACATTCATTCTAACACACACACTCCATCCCACCCCACTTACACACACATGCTCACACACTTACACATTCATGCTCACACACACAACTACACATCCATGTTCACACACAAAATTACACATTCACTGTCACACACACTTATACATAGAAATCTATGCTCACATGCATACATACATACATATACTGTATACATACAAACATACATACACACATACATACATACCCCAGCCCCCTAATTACTTGTTTTAATCTGAAAACACCATTCCATAGGTTTATTTACTGTAAAGAAATGATAAAAGTTGGAGTTAGGAAAAGTGACAGATCTGCCTTAATTCTGTAGAGTGTAAAGTAAAGAGGTAACCTGTTCAATTATAAATAAGAAATACTTTCATGCACAATATATAGAAAATAGAACATTTTACTCCTGTATAAGCTCACTTTTGCAAACGGAACAGACTTTGCAGGTGGATTTATTTTCCAGCAGATGGAATCCAATAAAGAGAGAGACCTGGATCTGTGTGCTGTGTTTGGGATCTGGCAGCTCTGATAACCAGCAATCAACTCCACAATTAGCGTTCTTGGAGCGGACGGCTGGCAGGAGGGACGGGCAACGATCGCAAATTCTTTAAATTAACACAGAAATATAAAATCTGTCTGCAGATTCCACCGATGCGGCCCATTTTATCTACTGCAAAGACTCAAACCTCAATCAGTCCTTGGTCTCTTCTTAGATTCAGGATAGCTTTACGCTTATCTAAAACTCCCCCACTGTACTAGCTTCTACCACTTCCAATGGGAGGCTGTTCCATTTATCTACCACCCTATCAGTAAATTCAAACTTCCTTACATTACATTGAGTGCTAGTTTCAGATTATTCGTTCCAACATGAATTGCTACATTTCATGTAAGTACAACAATGCAGAAAGTAATGCTATAAACCTCCCAAAGACCTAAATAAGGAATTTATCAGATAACAAATCCTGTTTTATTTTTATTATTATTTAATTTTTAATTTTATTTGATCTTCATGGTGATCGTATGTTTTGTTGCTATGCATTGTTCATTATGTTTGCGTACAGCTATATACGGGTCATCCCAACGCGCTCATTCCAATTCAAGATCTATCGAACCACATTCATAAAACGAATGACTTTTATAAGAAAGAACGGCTTTTGGGAGAGGGGCTGTTCTTCTTACTTACTTGTCACCCTGGTGTTCATAATCCAGTTTAATATACATTAAAGTACATTTCTATTCTATAACGATTGCCAGGGGGGATTTTGACATTACATCTGCACTCGGCGGACCTTTAAGCGGGTTTCTATGGTTCTTTGATTAAAGACATCAATCCAGTATATAATAGTCTCTCGTAAATAGCGCATTGTTCATCGCCAAAATTACATTAGAAGTTGTAAGGAAAAAAGTCTCTGTGTTTTGCTATAGGACACAGTTTTGAGTAATGATTATGAATAGCGACACCATGTTTCTGCTATACATTGTTTCAGATCTTTCAAGTCTTTCTAGATGTTTTTTTTTTCATTTTTTTATTTTTTTTTCCATATTTTTTTCACATATTTCCCAAAAAATTTTACTGTAGCAATTGGAGTCCAAGCTCAGAGATTGCGGTTTACTGATGTCTTCTATGTGGGACAGAGTCAAAGCCCTTTCTAAAATCTAGATAGGCCATGTCTACTACACCACCGCCATCAATTACTTTAGTCACCCAATCAAAAAGATTATTTTGGCATAATCTCCCTGAAATAAACCCATGTTGTTTCTGATCTTGAACCCCATGCCCAACAATCCTTTCCATTAACATAGTTTCCATTAATTTCCCCGCTACAGGTGTCAGACTCACCGGCCTGTAATCGCCCGACTCTTCCCTGCTGCCTTTCTTGTGAATGGGCCAAACATTCGCTAATTTCAGGGACTACTCTCATTAATAATGATTGGTTAAATAAATGTATTAACTCTTTTAATAGCTTTAAGTGTATCCCATCAGGCAGCATCAATTTATTTGTCCTTAAACAGCTGGCGTAGAACCTATTTTTTGATAGCTCATTGCTCATAGTCCTTTTTCCCTAAGTAAGGTCCCTTTCCTTCATTGTCATCTGTAAAATAAATATAAATGTACGTAATGATCACATCTGATGTTTTAAATAATAAAGCATCACTCTATTTTTGAGAACATATTGTTAATCTGACACTAGTGATAAAAACAATCAGTGGGAATTCTCCTTTAAAGATCCGCGTCGTAGAAAGATCTTTTCTTGACATCCTCAGGATTTGCAGACCGATTACCACCCCGTGAAATGTATTGACTTAAGCACGGATCATTTAATCCAGAACAAAACCCGCTGGAGATTATCTCACAGGTCGCTGGTTAAATGGTCATCTCGATGAAAAGGGGCAGGAAATGGCAAACGAGTAAATAAAGAAATCATTGGGTTTCTTTCCTCGATTTTCCTGGCAGTCGTTGAGAAATTTAAACTTGGCAGCAGTGATTCGGGATGTAACCGTGTATCAGATTTAAAAGTCACTGCTGCTGGAACTAGATAATTCCCATGAAGCTTAAAGGTTCCTCTGAAATGGGAGATTGAGGTCACCTCACATTGTTCTGAAAGTTGTAATCCTTCTTAACCATAGACATCTTAATCGTATCGCTACAATGTCGCGCGGCGTCAAGGAAATATCCAATATTTGGAAACATACAGATAGCAAATCTCTTTCTAGAACTATGGTAGGTTGTGGATTAAAGTTACAGAAAATAAGTCAAGTAACTTGCTAGTCGACTGCTCAGTGGAAAAAAAAAATTGTTGGTAAAACCTTCTATTCTGGGTGGGAAGAATTTTATTTCCTACAATGAAACTGATGTCAAGAAAAAAAAAATCGCACACTATTAGCCACAGAAAAACGAATCTCAGTGAATATACACTGCCGTTCAAAAGTTTGGGGTCACTTACAAATCTCGATGTGTTTGAAAAGAAAGCACATTTTGTCTATGAAAATAACATGAAATCGATCAGAAATCCAGTGCAGACGGGGTTAATGTTGGAAATGACTATTTTAGCTGGAAACGACTCATTTTTAATGGAATCTCTTCATAGGCATACAGTGGCCCTTTATCACTCCCATCACTCTTGTGTTCCAATGGCCCTTTATCACTCCCATCAATCCTGTGTTCCAGTGGCCCTTTATCACTCCCATCACTCCTGTGTTCCAATGGCCCTTTATCACTCCCATCACTCCTGTGTTGCAATGGCCCTTTATCACTCCCATCACTCCTGTGTTCCAATGGCACGTTGTGTTTGCTGACGTTTAAGTTTAAAAGGCTAATTGATCATTAGTCATTAGAAAAAGAGTGATCAATGCTGAAATAAGCTTTATTTTGTATCAAATTGCCCTTGTATAAACCATCCACTGGAACATTTACAAATTTGCTATAGTATTAACAACAATAGCAGGCATTTAATATTACATTATTGAATAATTTGTCAAAATCCCCACTTTATTGGAAGTTTTTTTTCTCCACATAAGAAAGATTTTAAGATTGCCGTTCCTATTTTTAAAGTAGGAAGTTTTATTGTCAAAGTTTTATGGAGTGAATTTCATTCTCTGAACATTTTATTAAGCCGGAAAAATGATGGCGCAGGCACATTATAAAATGCCTTGAAGAATACAAACAGTATACAGTATTTTTTTTCCAAAGCCATCATTCCGTTTGCTGTACATTTGGTATAAATTCTATTAGTGTAAAACACTTTTTACTCCACCTTTTATCTTAACTGAATATGTAATATGTTTTTTGGGCGTTTAAATGATTTCCAATAAAACGCTAAATTAAACTAACAGAGAAAACAGACTGTTCTGTAGGATCTATCTCAAGATCAATCATCTTAAACATTTCAGTGCCTCACATTTAAAGGTTCATCAGTATTCTAAAGTAGAGATATCTCTTAAAAGGAAAAGTCTGTTCAAAATAAAGTTGAGGGAAAGAAATAAAGGGGTTTATTGAGGTCTGAAAAGACCCAGATGTGAGCGACAATGAGAATTTATTATGAAGGCCAACGAGACAGCTGATAAAACTGAATGTACTGTGACCTCTCGGCTTTGAAATACACAATAGCTATGCATTTATTGTATACTATTGTTACTTAGTAGCCATTTAATATAAGAACAACGTCAATATCCTATATTGTATAATCTCGAGCTGGTTGCTATGGTGGCAAGACATTATCAAAAGTGTCCCAATGTCGTCTCAACTGAACCCGATTCAGCCCCTGTGTCCGGAATTCAAGAAGCTGTAGCAACTACCTTGATGAAACCAAAGTGAGAAATAAAAATGGATAAAACATGGATAAAAACACACAAAAAAGAATAAGGAGCCTGGCCTGAGAACAATCTATCCCCAATACGTTTATTGGCCTGGCCTGTCAACCACAAAATGGTAGAAGAAAAACTAAATGATTGCAAAAATAAAAATCCAGTGATGGAAGTGGATAAAGAAAAGGTGGAATATGCATGTAGATATCCTCTGTTGCCATGTCTAAGACAGCAAGTAACACACGAGTATCAAAACGGTCAGCTCATGTGTAATAGGTCATGGGTCCATCATGGCAGACAGCTTCTTGTAGGCCAACACTCGGAAAACCAGCTTCTTCTGTTTATATGGCTATAGAGTGGTCACAAGGGCGTTTTATTTGGCCCAATTGGGTCTACACAAGTTTGGGCCTGTAGTAGACCCTCTAGTCTTAAGATGTAAAACCCCTAAATGGATGGTTTTATGGCCAACACATGTAGGCATGCAACAACCACATGAGTCTCAGATCCTGGAAGCACCAGCCATGTAGGAAGCAGGTCAAGATCCTTGTAAGATAAATCTGCAAGCGGTGGTACGGAATACAGCGTAAAGATCAAAGGTTTTAATAGAACTCTGGAGAAACGTCTTTACTCATGACTGGCAAAGCAGGAATCGCGTGTAAACAATATTACGTCTGTACAGATAAAAATATTGAGAAAAATCAAATAAAACTGTAGATGGAAACATTGATATGAAAGAAAAATAAATCCATACGCAATGTAATATGTCCGCGTTAACGTGTAATAATACACACAGATGGTCTCCGCCAGTTATAGAAACAAATAACATCTCTAAATATTTCATCATTTGTTTTTCCCTTCGCAACTTTACTTACTCCTGAGAATTCTTATTGGTTATATCACAAAAGGGGTGACATTCTGTAATGAATGATTTCGTGCTTAGATGGAAAACACAAATGATATCTCACAATAATTTTAAATTGAAAAATAAAAGAACACCTTGAAGAGAGGGACCTGAGCAACTTAACTCATTTATTGTTACCCAGCGCAAATGTGAAAGGTATATATATATATATATATATATACATATATATATATATATATATATAATAAGGCAGAAATGTATATTATATGCATGGGATATAGATTCGAGATGGAAGCCAACATTTTCTTATAAATTTAGTATTTTGTTAGTCGGTTTAAGAGTTTTTAATATATTTGGTTCCAAAAATTTTTTTACACCTGTAGAGCTGAGTAAGTTGGAATTTGATGGTATAACGTGAGTTACTTCCCTGGAGGTCACCTGCTTCCATCTCACTGCTCCCTTTGAGTCTTTTGGAAGTCATACTTGACGGTACCCTGTCTTGGGTCTTAGTGGTCGTAAGCATAATATTATTGCCAATGTTTAGGGATGTATCACACAATGGAGATCCCCTTTCGTATGGATCTTCTATCGTACATGTACAGGAGCAGTTTCGATATTGGTGGGGACAGCCAACAAGCTTATAAGCCAGTATAAGAGGGTTAACTACTGTGTGATGGACAAAAGCAACTTCATTCACGGGGATAATCATTCAAATCCATGCCGAGTTGGTATGATGGCCTATTTCACTGGAACATAGGTCTGGTTCTGGGTCACCCTCCAATCTAAGCAAGATCAGAGAGCAAAATTCTACTTTGTAAGTCCACCGACTCCTGCCTGCTGACCGTTTTATTTCTAGACCATCCAAAGATTCCGTAGCATATTCCAGAGCGCTATCAATGTATTATATTGCCATATCGTACTTGTAGTTGCAATAAGCAGTATTTGTGGCACTCATTATTCATTATTACTCGGTATTTTGTAGTCATAGGTTGGAACATTGGCTATTGGCCATGTATGAAACTATATGTCAGTGTTCTTATCCGTACATTCAGAAAGAACGTCCACTCTAAATGCATATGGCTGGCTAATTGATATAATGTGATGTAACATATGATGTTTCCATCAGTATTGGCTAAAATCTGTGAGATATCTTTACAACGAAACAGTTTTAATGGGAAATATAAGCATGTGTTGATCTTTCCATAAAAACCCAAAGACAGATGTGATTGGAAATTGAAATGATGAAATATACGATGCTTTGTGCTCACTAAACGCTTGACCGGCTTCTCTGATGTGCCGCCTCACAAACTCATTTACAGATAATGCCTTGTTTGAAAAATGACCCATTGTACCGTTGCCTCAGGATCCGCAACCTCCATGTGATATTAATCTATTGTAACTATATATATATATTTACTTCCACAAACAGTATTGTCATTCTTTGGTGGAAAAAAAACTTTTTTTCCTAAAAACTTAAAGTTTATTACATTTGTCAGAGTTTTAGTCAGTGTTTTTTTTTTACCATGGCATTTTACTATGTTATTATTACTTAGATGCAATAAATCATCATCCTTTTGCATAACGAGCTATGGAAGAATATTCTTTTCATCCAAAGTTCTTTCTATTTAAATCAGTGTTAAAGTACCTTCAATTGTAGAAAAAGTTTGTTTTTACCCCTAAATAAAAATATATATATATATCTATATCTATATAGATATATATATAACCCAAAATAACTAACATGTCTTTAATGTTTAATTTCAACAATAAAAAACTAAAAAAACAAAGATAAATAAAAACTCAAACATAAGGGACAGTTCTTTTCCTGCTTTCAAGTTTCCCCGTAATCCTCTCCTTTATTCAGTCTTTTATAACGGATTATCTGGTCTACTTTTCACAGCTTTTGCTATCTCCATGTCCTTGAAATCAATGGCAAAGGCATTTAATGAGAAGTATGATTCATGACAGCAATCAATCTCTGAGCCTTCGATGTATTGGCTACAGTTCTTGTTACAGAGATGTTTTTCTGGGTAAAACCATAAGGTTCACAGAAACGTCTACAACGGTGGGCAGTCTAAGCGCCGCCATCATATTCAGCCTTATCAATAGGGTCGCTTAATGTGCTAGCAACGCAATCCAGTGAGTTCAGAGTTATGAAGTTCTGCATAGAGCGGCTCCTCTAAAAAAGCTAATTCTTCTACACTTACGGAATTCTGCGGACAGAAAAGTCTTCTTTCCTACTTAGCAAGAAAAAACTGCACAACGCGTACAATCAACGTGGATACCAGCGCTCAGCACTACCGCGAGTAACGCTCAACTGAGCCGGACGCCTGGCGTCGAATGCTGGACCCATTGATTCTTTGTAGCCGTTGCTTGAGTAAAGATTTCCGGAGCGCTGCCTCCGTGTAATCCAGGGAACTCTGCAGTGGCATTAATCAAAACCTCCTCCTTCATTAACTCTTTGAATAATGCTATCAATTTAGAGTCCTACGTGAAATGGAGACGTAGATAAATACGGTTAAAAGGTAAGACCAGTCAATGGAGAACAGACAGAGCTTAACGGGTCTGCCTTCTGGTAAATCCGCACCCTGGAGAGTCTTCGCTCACTTGAGCCACTACAGAGAAAAATATCATTAACATATAATCATTGTGCCCTCCACAAGAGCAAAATAGAACCAGAACGCC
The DNA here is from genome assembly GCF_027358695.1 of Spea bombifrons. Classification (NCBI taxonomy): domain Eukaryota; kingdom Metazoa; phylum Chordata; class Amphibia; order Anura; family Pelobatidae; genus Spea; species Spea bombifrons. The sequence continues at coordinate 5,773,976 of NC_071098.1, forward strand.
AGTGTTCCTGTGCACGAGGAAACAAATCGATTCAGTTCATTGTGACGCAACAGCAAAGCAGTTACAGAGACATTAAGAAGTTATATTGTAGCAGGAGTGACATATAAAGATGGGGAGGGATAAGTCTGGGGGAAGCTGAAGCGTAAGAGTTATTCTTCATTCTCATGACAGGGGTGATATATATTTTAAGAAAGCTGATGATCACCATTGGAAGGGGTCTTCTATATGTGTTCTTTACCACAATGTATACAACATATGTGTTTGTAGCTCGCATTGAACACATTGGAGCACAAAGCTCGCACAAGAATAGAATGTTCGTCAATAGTAACAACATGGGGAGTTAACGATAAATGACCCAAAATATAGCAACAACTAATAAATAACAGGGATTCATTTTCCTTTTGGGTTTATCTGCACATCCCGGAACAATTATAAATGCACAAGAATTTGAAACTAATTATTTTGTTGGGGTTTTTTTTCCCTACATTTTCCGACAAAAATAGTAATAACCAAAAGACCCAGAATAAAATAGGAAGTTTTGCCCTTGACTGGGGATTTGCTGCTCCGATATGAAGCTAATAACAACAAAACGCCTTAAGGTAGCTGCCAACAAGAAAAACTTGATGTGACCTTCAAAACAGTCCTGTGTCATTCCAGTTCACATGGCAATTCAGTAATAAACTGTATGTCGTTTCTTATAGACGCTCCCTGGATGCAGTGAAACAATAATTTGATGCATGTCCTTTCAGACAGCGAATTGTACTTTTGGGCTCCATACACTCTAAGCAAAAAAAATATTTTATTTTCAGATTTAAAGGATAGAAGCACTTCATTTAGTGCTGTTCCTGTAATAATAAATATAAGACATGTGCAAACTGACCAAAAACGATTCGGATACATTTTTTTGGTTTGTTTTTCATCGTTTTTGGACGAAAATTAACGGCCATTTTTAATTTGGGAATGAAATGCACCCCCGATCCTCCAATCTGGGGAGAGGACGTCACTGTAAGCGCCGCTATTTTGCCCTCAGGTGAATGTCATGTGACTGTGATGTCATCTGTCAGGGTCCAAAGTGCCTTTACCAGCAAGGGGCAAACATAAACGGGGCATACATACTGTGCATCATCATGGTGGCAACATCAAGCTACATGATGTAACTGGCCGTGGCTTGTTATACTGTAAAAGGATGCAATATTATTTATCAATGTCACAAGAAACGTCACTGTGTATTAGTGAATACTGTTTGTTAATTCACATTAAATCCAATAGAAAAGTTATTCACGTCGCTTTATGTTTTTATTTTTTTCCCGTACTGTTATAAATTCAACAGAAAAAAAAGTTCTGCTCATAGATTGAATTGCCACGATAGAACAGAAATCTTACAAGAACTGAAATATTGATCACAAAATATATTGTTTATTTATGAGCATACCGCTAGTATTTTCAAGTGTTTTCAAATAATTCTGTCTGCTAAAATGATAGCAGTTTACAATATACTGGAGAAGACAATTGCATTTATTTTTTTAATGTCCATTTATAGACAATTAGCACATAATTAAACGGTTAAATTCTTTGCTCAGGTGACCACCAGATACTAACTTCTTTTTTGTACTATTTTTGGTATAGATGCCCTCGTCGTACTTTGTTTTCTTTGGCTAAACTGATGTCGAATCATTATATTTATCCCTACGAATCCACATCACCAGCCAGTTCATTAACTGTCCTTAAATCAGTTAATCTCCTTGCCCGTTAAAGACGTAGCACCAAATAACCCAACACAGTCACCCATCAAAGTCATTTTTATTCTATTACTCTGTTCTATAAACATCCGACAACCTGTCTCCTACCAAAACCAGATTAACATATAAAGTAGGCCATCAATCAAAGGAGGTAAACAGTTTAATTAAGTATAATTTGTTTTCGACCTAAACCCTCTCATACAAAAGGAAGGCATCCCGGATTTTAAAGGTCCAAAATATTTGATCTACTAATAATTAGAGCTGCTGTAGAAGTTGTTGCTGTGAAGATGTCAGACATGGAACTTTCCCTAAATAAAGAAAAATAACCTTAAAACCTTGAGGTTGATAAGCAAAGAGGGACTGGCCCTTTAAGGCCAGCGGCCATCTGATGACGCAAGCGCGGCGTAAAGCCTATTTCTGCAGGGCTGCATGTTATGGTTTTATGCTTAGTAGCCGATGGCTGAACCCCTGCATTGACTGTGGAGGTGCTGCCGGCAAGCAGCCCGTCGGTTGTTTGCCGGGTGGGCCGAATGGCCAGTCCGGGTCTGTTGATGGGATTTAAACTGATTTTTCAGAAGAAAGTATACTTCATAATTTAATACTCCTTTCATTTTTATGATCGGGATAAAAGAGAAAACCTTACCTTTTATAAATGCATATTATGTACTAAAATAAGGAAAAGGAGTACAGATAAGTACGCGCGCACCGAGGGGATATTGAGGAATGAACTATAATTAAATCAAAATGACACTACGAGCTTTACCCAGAGACATTTGCACTTAAGCATTTACATCTAATTTAATATATAATTCATGCAAATGTGTTGTATTATATATCTAAAAATGCACATTCTATGTAGTTTTCATTATAGTAGTAATTCTGCAAACATGTCTAATTTGCATATCTGTGTATCAATTATGCCCAAAACTGCTCCATTGTAATGAATATTCATTTTTACACATCTTGAAGTCTCTATCAGTGATTTTGATTTATACCATTTTTTCCCCCCACAGTGGAACGTATGATTTCTGGCTTCAGAAATGAATCGGGTAGTTAATACAGCGTGCGATTTCCACATGAATATGTATTCGGAATACACTCATTCTATTCAACCTTTATAAAAACATATAGTTAGAGTCATTGAGGCAATTGAGGGTATATAATGTGCAGGAGAAGGCCATTTGCTTGGCCCTTGGTAGTGTATAGGGTAGTCCAATCTGCCTAATTTAGTGAAAAATCGCTTACAGAAGTAGTTAGAGCGTTGATCAATCTTATATTCAAAATGTAGTCATTTTATTGAATAAAAGAAGATTTTGTTGGCTGAGATGCAGAGATGAAAAGGAGATCTCCTCCATCATTTTGTCTTTTCTGAAATATCAAATGTCGCCTAACTTTAGAAAACCAGTAAGAACCAGTAAGAACGTCAACAGTCGGGTAACATTTTTGCTTTCAACTGGTTATCATTCAAAGATGGAACACAATATATTAACTGCTGACATTGTTGGGACATTTGGCAAATTGTATCTAAGATAGGGATGATTTGACAAAAGGTGAGAAGAGAATACTCAAAGAAGGAGAATCGAGAGGCGGTGTTGACTCAGCTATAGCACGGGAAGACATCCAAGACACAGAGGACTGGGATGGAGGTTGAATATTAGATTTATTTATTTAGCCATGGGTGACAACAAGCACTCACTAACAAGTCAATGTCATAGTGCACTATAGTGTCTTAGATAAGTTACGGGAGACGTAAGGGTGGAAGGGATGGATACAAAAGTGGACAATCTCAACAAACAGGCAGGAAGGACCTGGGTGACACAATGGAAAACAGAAATTAACAGACACATCAAGAGGTAGAGAATAATAAGGAGGCACCTGGTGAAGCTGGTGGAGATGATCGGCTGAGCATGTTATCTCCTGGGCATAATGGGACTTAGTGAAGGCAGATGTGGAGACAGTATAAGATGAGATGAATAAATCCATTTTGCCTGATGTTGAGTTCTCATAGACCGGAGTTCATGTAGTTTACGTCGTGGTGATTTTCTCCTTTTCCTAAATTTCACCACCAGCATAGGGGCTCTTGTGATAAATGGAAAATGGCACAATGCAAAGAGAAAGCTGAGCCTACACGTTAATTTCAGTTCTGCTCATTTTAATAGATGATAAACAATAGTAATGGAAACCTCCAACCGAGTTCAACGCTGATTGGAATTGACCAAGCAAAATAATGTTCAGGCTGCAGGAAGTTCATATAAAGTGCATTTAATGCCAAAAGAAACACAACAAACAGCATGAAAAGGAGATCAGACTGGACAATACGCGGCTTATTTAAAACAATTAAGATGAAGAACAAACTGTAATATAATCCTGATTTCCAGGAAATCACAAATAATCAACAGTGAAAAGCCTACCATTGTTCTCCACGAAGAACGCCTACCATTCAGAAACAAATAAACAGAGTCCAAGGTAATCCAAGCACATCGTTATTACAAGTAACCGAGATTCCAGCTCGAGAACATTCTGCTCCATATTACATACTGTTCATATAGGAAATATATTCTAATGAGGAGAAATGCAAAGGCGAGAGGTCATAGTCCAAAGGTAGAAGGTCACGGGTTTAGATTTAAGCTTCCAGAAGATATGGTAGAGGTTGTTACAGTTCATGAGATTATAATAAGGAACTTTGTGGTTTCACATTCAACAGACTGGATGGAACAAACGTCTCTTATCAGCTGTCAAACTCTTCATTCCAGAGACACGGATGTCCTCCATGCACTTTTCTTGCATAACTATTTCCAACAAAGCTCTTTCCTCACTCAGAAAGTTCATGGGAAGAGGAAAGTTAACATGACAGCTACATGGCTACTGGGTGGCTCCGACTCTCCAAGGGTTAACCATCACAGTTGATTGTCTGAGGTCATTCCCCGTTGAGTAAATTATTTGTGGTCCTTTCAGCTCCTCTCCACCCGAGCAGCCATTGCAATTGTGTAATTAATCATTTCCCTCAATTAATCTGTCTAAACATATGCACTTGAAATGATATTGAAGGACACTAATTGAAAAGCATTGTTATAGTCGGGAATCAACCAAGAGAATTTAAGGGAAAGACTAATGGAATTGCATAGTACTTTTGTTAGTGATAATATTTCTTAGATTGTATAGGGAAATAGAAGAAAGAAATGTTGGAGGTACTGTAGATAAATAGATAATAGATAGATAGATAGATAAATAGATAGATAGATAGATAGATAGATAGATAGATAGATAGATAGATAGATCTTTTTCATTTTTCAGAAGTTCACAGGAGGTTATCTTCGGGCAAAATTGGTAACCTTTCGGGATCACACTCTCCCCCAATCCTCCGGTTGGGGGAGAGGAAGTCACCGAAAGCTGTCCATTTTTTGTGAACAAAATCAGCGGGATGTCATGTACGCGGCAATGCAGATGGAGAAAGGACAAGAAGATGGAGGACAGAAGAGAAAGAAGATGCTAGAGAAGAAGCAGAGCTGCGAGACACATTAACGGTCTGCGGAGAATGTAGGGAGACATTTAGAGAGAGTGAATGAGAGCGTGAATGAGAGTGTGAATACAAGTAAGTGGGTGGTAGTGAATGTGGGCATCGGTCAATGGCTTTTGTTTCCGAATGTAAAAAGCTCCCGATTTCCATCCGAAACAAATGAGGCAAAAACCATCCAAAAAAATGTGTTTGAATAATTTTTGGCCTATTTGCACATTATACCATAAACTAAAAATGTATATTATCCCTTTAAAAAAATAAGGTGAAATTATCGTTTCAATATTTCATGTGTAAAAGTAAAATCGTGTGTTTCTAATCTTTACTTTTGATGTTTGCATCGACCTTATGTTAAATCAATAGTTTTATATCAAATGTTTCTTTCGGCATTGAAAAGGGAAGGTACAAAGAATGCGATGGCAGGGGTCATGTATAAAATTGGCTCTATTATCTTCACAAGCAATTGATTTCTGAATTATTCTTTACAATATATACATAAAAACATTCAAAGTTCCAAGGCCATTGTAAAAGTCAGCTTTCACATTTTATGCATCATGAGTGATAGAACAGTAAAACAACAGGCAGCGGGAAAAAAACGTTAATTACATCAGCTTCATGGAGCAGAAGATCCCGTTCAAACCTTTGGGAACCAAGGTAGGGAACGACCTATTGCAAAGCAATATTTCAGTCTTTCCTCCGGCACCCGGACCGCCAAAAAAAAGGATTCGCTTACAGCTAAAATTTGTCATCATTTTTAAAACACTTTGTCCCGATAAAAACGGGATCCTTCGAATAAACATAAACGAGTATTATGAAAAATGGCGAAGCAATTCAACCTTGACTACATAGCAAGGTAAACTAATTTGTATTTTAATATGAATGGTATGACCCATAGCTTAATAGACCTTAACTCGCTTTCAGCTCTGGGATATTCAAATTATTGCCGAGGCTTTTTCCTAGAAATGGAGTGAAAATGTGGTTAGAACACAAAGCTGATGCAAATATTTATAACAAAGTGAGTAATCGAATAAAATTATGTTTTTAACAAAATAAAAATGGATACTTGTACAAGTTCATTTAATATTGTAATTTATTTTGGGAGATTTGAATAACGTCACAAGCAAATGATTTCAGATATAAGGTACCCACCACAATTAAAGTATCTACCTTATATTATACCAAATTGATGGAATGAAAAAAGGCGAGTTGTGTAGGTCTTCCTCCATGATGGATTCTGCAGGAGTGCATCCGTGGCTAGCATGTTGGCTACATGTGTCTTTGGTTTGTTATTAAGTGGTAGGGCTAAAGTTTTGGGTTCAGGTTCTGGATAAAATGCCATTAACTTTACCTCTCTCTCTACGATAACAAAAATATGGCCAACTTTTTCGAGGACGAACTGTGCCAATCGGCCGCAAAAACCTAGAAATGTAGAGCGCCTGTTACCATGCAAAAATATTTGTTCGCAGAACTTTTTTCTCTAGAAAATGACTTCATTTCCTAAGGGGAAATAATACAAAATTATCCAAAGCCTACACAAAGCATCCCTTCCTAAGTTGCTTCACAAGTCAATAATTCTTTAATCAACTCCATATACAAAATGTGCAATGAACTGGGCTTTCTCTTCCTTCTTAAGCTGCCATTTGCATAATACATCGTCAAAAATCATAATGTATAAAACATGAATGAAGAAGGGAAATACGCAGTGTGTGAGAGCAAAGTTGGTTTTCTTTCTAATATTTTTAGTTTGTTATTTTATAAAGAAACTTTTTACAAGTCCAGGGCAAGTAACAAGAACGGATCTGTAAAATATCAAATAACATACCTTTTACTTTTCTGCACCCAATATATATATAAATATATATATATAAATATATATATATATATATATATATATATATATATATATATATATATATATATATATATATATATAGCCATATGCCTATTCAATGCATGTTTAAATTCCCTTATTGTGTTTACTTCTACCACTTCTGCCGGGAGGCTGTTCCACTCATCTATCACTTCTTTACATTACATCTAAGCCTCTGACCCCTCTAGTTTCTATGAAAGGCACTCTGTAGAGCACCACCGCTGTATTTAAGACATAGTATGTCGGTCTATGGTGCGCCGGAGGCGGTAGCGTAGAGGATCTGTTAGTTATGGAGGGCATGGGTGACCCAGCAGTGCTGTCCGACACAACGGGGAGAGGGGACGTGCAGTATTTCTTTAACTGGAAGCCCGTTAGGAAAGCAGATATATTTATGACGATGTTATCTAGATCCGAGGCGCGAGGTTTAGTGAGAGATTGGATGTGAGGCGTGAAGGAGAGAGTCAAAACATAACCCCGAGGCGAGGAGCTTAGGTTGTTGGCATGATAGCTTTCCGTGTAGATCTGTGTTTCTTAACCTTTTCAACTGAAGCAAACTCACTATCAACATTCTGTCGCAAATAAATCTAAGAGGAACTGTTCTCTGCTATATATATCTATCTATCTATATACATCACGCAATGGGCCATGACAGGTCGCTTGGTCAGAGGAATGTGGATGACCACAAGTGAGAAAGTCTAACAGTAACTATGCCACCTTTTTACTTTTCTGAGAGGGTGGTACACATGTGGAACAGCCTCCCATCAGAAGTGGTAGAGGTTAACGCAGTATGCCATACAGGGTGCCATAGGAGAAGTTTGGATGCTTTGCGGTCTGATTCTGGGTAGGGAACCGGTCACTGTCCGAGACTGTCGCAGGCTGATCTTCAGCATGTTCAGAGACTGCTCCATTACTGACCGTCTCGAGGAGGGGGATTAATCCCTGGTCCTCACTCTCCTGATGCCTCCAACCCCGAATCCTGCTGCGAAGCCTCTACTTCCGCGTCCCTGGAAATGTTAAATGTTTTCTTTTGATGTAATGACTGCCGCTTCTTTGTTTCTGTGCATGACTTTCGGTTTCAGGTATACTGTTGGTTACCGATGGACGGTATGCAGATGATATCGCTGTCTGTACTCGGTTAAGCTGCTGATGTTGGTGTTCTGCGCTGCTCAGTTCTTCAATAAACTCAGCGAAGAAGTTAATACAGTATAGGCATACAAGACCAAGGGCTAATTCAGGTTTGAGTCTTTATAGCGGTTTATAATGGTTCTTATCTGCTATTAAACTCTATCTTTCTATACCCGCTCTCCTTTTTTAATGTTGTTTACAGCCCGAGTCTTGCTACAGGGACTTCTTTGTACTTTGAGAGAGCTACGGTCATATCTGATTCTCGCACCTGGTGGGATCTACCTAAAGTTGGACTATGGGCTTCTTCTTCTATGCATACCGTATAATTACCTTTGATCAAGATTTCTAGTTTGTTGACACGTGGAAGAATTGCTGAAATAATTGTATATACCCTTTGCTTTGCAAAAGTTCACTTTTAATCCCCACCATTTGCCATTCCATCTTCCAAACGTGCGTCACGTGTCCTTGTGGTCATCATTAGCTAAATAAATGATGATGGAGAAGAATCTTCCATGAATTATCTTTACACCTGATGTATTCCTTACTAACCCTCATCGGTATACGGTACATGCTGACAGCCCCCACAAATCCCATAAATCAATTCTTCTTTTAATGTTTTTTTTATTAACAGTTTGTAGCTCATTTCATAGAAATCTAAGATGTTTGGAATTGTATCATTCGTAAGTATTGTATCTAATCACAGCAGGTATGGGTTATAAAGGCGCTTGTGATGTCTGTGATGCGTGTAGAAGACTTCATGCTTAATACGATGGTAAATGTGAGACATTAGTGCAGCCTAGTGGCTGACACACACATATACCTAGTGAAGAGTAATGTCTACATATTACTATTAATGTCAAATGGGAAACTTACGGTAACAATACATAACATTTACGAGACGAGTTAAAATCAAAATGGCCTCCCTGTTGGGTCATTTAAAGAGATATCATAAATGGCCAGCGATTCCGATTCACCGTGTTTGCTGCAGGAGGAGGTTTACGATCAGAAATGCGGCCATCATGGATAACGACAAAAAGATTCCACTCGTATATTAAAAGTAAGGCAAAAAGCTCCACTACTTCTGCTGAAGCCGTCCATAATGCCCTATTCACTAAACTGCAATGGGATTTACCGGGCTTAAAGTGCTAGGGTTGCTTTTCATCCCAGTTCAGTCCTGAATTGTCCATCAAAACTCCCGCAAATCACCATCAGAAGCTCTTGGACATGGAACTGGAACGTTATCGTAGAACGTTGGTTGAGTCTTGATTACCAACAAAGCTCCTTTCCCCTTCCTATTGCTTGGGTTTAATAAGACATAAACCATCCAGAATAGACATGAGACCACCAGGAACCCTGGTGAAAGGGTTAAAAGTTCTTAAAAAGTCCTTTTGTAAAATCCTCCATGGGAAATGAAATACAGGCCTTCTGGTTTAACCGGAGAAAGCCAAGTTTGAGAGGTTGAGGGTCTCTGTTTTGGCCAGGATCAGAACCCAACAGCACATTCATACGTTTAAAGGGGAATGAATGACACTATTACAATAACAAGGCAGCAATAAAGTATAGCCCAAACACCGCATCCCGTGGAATGATTTGCTTTCGTTTCATTCCTTTCATTCCTTTCTTTTAAGCGCGAGGGCGACGTGCTCCACAGACCATTTCTAACGGGGAAGGGAATTATTTTGTGTAGTGTTCAATCATCTAAATTAGGAAAAATGTGTACAAACCCAGAATCCCTGGTGGGAATGAGAAAACGTAATAAATAATCCCTCCTGAATTCAAATGTAGGTCTTGGATTCCATTTGCCATTTATTACTATATTCAAAGACGCAGCGCTTCATGCTCACAAAAATACCCATTACATTTAGTTGAGACATAGATGGATTTGTAACGCTCGCTGTTTTCAGACAATGGCTAGACTGGGATCCCAAAAACACACACATTAATACAACTTAGATGCAATATTTTTTTCTAGCGGTAACTTATGAATTTTTATTTTGGAATTGGATTTTTAAGAAAAAAATTGGGAATATATATACTTTTCTCCATCTGGCAATAAAAAAACTCTCTAAGTTGAAAGATTTTCATGTTATTTAATTTTTATTAAATAGGCTTTATTAAAGACAAATGTGGCATCATTTACAAAAAACAAACAAACAAGATAAACGAAAAACGCATATCCTTACTGATGTGTTAAAGGGCTTAAGGACGTAGTAAGTCGAGTACGGAAGAAAAAAACGTGTGGTTTGTCGAGAATATGTAAAATTGGGTAAAGATATCATTAAGCGCCTTAAGTCATAAATTTGCCAGCAATGTTTGACGTCTGAGTTTTGTCGGCAAATTAATAAACAATAATAATAAAAGACACTGGGCTGTTGAAATAAGCGGGGGGGGGGGGCGGTTAAAACACAAACAAATACATATTTCCAAGCGCCTTTTCCTTGTTTCTGACATGGCTGAAGGAATGATGCAAATAATAATCATTAGAGGGTCTCGGCAAACAATGGATGAACGTCTTGGGGATCTGATCAGCAAACCCTTGGGGAGCTTCCTCTTGAGGACACCATTAATCATTTCGGGTATCCACTAGCATGTGGTATAATACATATATTACATGGCCAGACAGGCAATAATGGGGTGTCTGTCACTTTAAGGCCAGCGGCCACCTGGACATGCATGTTTCAATTCTCACGTAGTCTGTGTCCGGTCAGATCTAGCCGTTGGCCGCACAACCTGCAGCACCCGCTGTGCCGATGGAGCCCGGGGGGCCAGATGGCCGTTCCGGGTCTGGCTCTCTAGCACATCTTTATTTCTCATCACTCTTTTCTGTACAAAAAAAGTGTATTTATGTTACCAAGGCTGTCACGTACGGTCTAGTCACCATAGAGATAGAACAGCAGAATCACATTACTTTTTATTTGCAATATTCTATCAGACTTCAAGAATTGTTCATAGAGAATGGGTTTCTAAGGTTGCAAGCTGTTAAACCTGTTTGAATATAACTGTCTATTGTCACTGCTAGCGATGTAAAAAGAGGAAAAATAGTTAAGATGGATAATGTTGTTTTTCTATGAACCAGAAGATTGACTTTGAATATGAATTCCGAGATGTGCAGATTTAATGTTAAATAAAATTATAGAAGTGGCTAGAAATGGCCAACCTCTCATCAAAACAGAGCAGACAATGTTGTTGAATACATTCTGAGTAATATTCCAAAATTGTGTTTTTATTATTATTTCTCCTATTCTTTTTAATCATATTAAATGATTGATTTTATATACATGGCCCGGACTGGCCATCTGGCCTGGGGTCAATAGGGCCACATACTTACAGATCAGGTCATACAGCGTCTGCTTGGTGGATATGAATGTACGCCGTTTGACAGCAGCTGGCCATAAAGGGCCGCAGAGTCATGCCCACTAGACCCTTAAAAACAATGTATATATATATATATATATATATATATATATATATTCACACTAAATATGTGAATGGAAATAAGGTAAGACACAGAAAAATGGCAAAAAAGCTTCAGTCACTAGGGTAGGAAACCCTCCAGTCATTAAGTGGTTAAAGATGATGTCACAGAGTTGAAAAAGAAAACTCAATATTAAAAGAGTTGTTTTTCCGCTATACAAAGCATTAGCGAGAGCTCCGTTGGAATGGCGAGTTCCCTTCGGAAGGTTGGTCCATAATAAAGACGTGATCAGTAGGATCGGTATAGAATTGACAAAGTGTCTTTGGTGACAGCAAACGTGTTTAACGTCTACATAAAGGTCATCTCGGGGGACATTTCCACCCCATGGACATATCAGATCACAAGAGGCCACCTATAAGGATAAGAAGATTGCAAGGTTTGGTAATAAATATATATATATATCTGTGCTCATCATGCGTAGGACAATAATGCATTCAGTGCATCTGACATCGACCCTTTAAATGGAAGTACCCAAAGGGTTAAAAGGGTTAAACGACGTTAGTTGCAGGCCGTATAGATTCCTTTTTCAGTTACTCGAATTAGGAAACCTGTTTCTATCTAGCGATAGCCGCACGGCCCCCGGGGAAAATGCCAGGCTCTCGAGCAATCACGATAATCCGGCGGGTTATAATAGTTTACTTTCCTGCAGCATTGCCAGAGTAAAAAATCAATTTGCGTAGTGGGACAATATAAGCCCGGTGAACTATTACAGCGAACGCCTTCCAATCGAAGACCCGCTGTCTGCGACGCTGAGGCTTCATATAAACCAAGATTCCCCGTTTCTAAAGGCAAACCTTGAAACGTTACGTTAATGTCTTTTATTTTATTTTATTTTTTATCATTCTTTAAGAAACTGAAGAATATTCCTCTGGCTAGAAGGGTACATCTCAGAAGTATATTAATGAGACTTTGTTTCATTCTTCGTATCTACAGCTAACGACGTCGGGAACCAATAAAAGTTATATCGATAAATGAATTACCAGCGGCTAAAACACACCATGGCTGTTTTGTTGAAATACACCGGCAAAAAAAAATAAAATATATTTCCATTATAAAAGAAGCTCTGTAGAAAACAGCAGGACCGAGAATTGGAATCATATCCGTACGTTAATATCAATATAGAGTATCTCCATTAGCGGGCTGTTTTTTTTTTTTTTGTAATATGCCGCAATTAGTCCAATTTTAGACGATGAAAAACTAAAATTATTGATCAGAATTTATACGGCAGCAAAGCAAATATTTCTGCCGGGGTCAGTCGGTTTTTCTTCACTTTAACTTCTCGTCATCTTAAAAATGTTAATTACGCACATAGTACTAGTTAGAAGCACCTGTCCCGAGTTATACTCAATAAACTACATTTAGGCATTTATAGCTGAAAAGCAGAGACCTGAAAAGGCTTAATTATCATGCAATGTGCTCTGTAACTCAGAAAATACAGCACGGAAACACGAGATCTCATTAAGCAAATTGCTCCTGACTTTGAACCTATAACATAAAAACATAAACGCTCGGAGAAGAGAGATAGAAATGACATAATAAGCAGAAATAATTAGCGGCAGAAAGTATTGGGCGGATTGGAGAGCATTTAAAGCGGAAATGAAAGATGGCTGGTGCAATAACTCTGAAAGCAGAACTAACCCATGCATGTTTCTAACGAGAGGGCTGAGATAGCCCTGAATAATGTATGTGTAATACGTGAGTTCCAGCGGTTTCATGTCCAGAGCCAATTCTGTCCCCAGGAGAAACATATTGATTCTTCATATTGCAGGATTAACCGGGCCAGATCAGCCAAGGCTGGTCCTTCATACAGCACAAGATAACTGGTTATGGAAATGTTCTTCTCACATCCATCATCCCAGCTTGGAGAACAAGCACCATGAAGAACAGGGCATGGGCACATATCTCCCGTGTTTAGTGGTTATAATGTGACCGGTAGAATGTAAACCATAACTTGTATGTAAATCACCATGGACTGGATCGTTCCCACCACTGTTGGGTTCATGTTCCAGCTCCACCATCAGAAAGCATCATCCCAGCTTGGAGAACAAGCATCATGAAGAACAGGGCATGGGCACATATCTCCCGTGTTTAGTGGTTACAATGTGAGAGGTAGAATGTAAACCTTAATTAACATTAGGAGTCACCTGTCTCCTAGTCGTGTTCTAACCATGATGAGGATGGTGTGATTTTAAATGACCTGCAGGTTTCTCCTTTGGAGTCTGGAGGCTTCCAAGGTTCTGTTCCGCATCATTGAGAAGATAAAGGCGCTATTCAACGCAGGCAAGTCATTAATGTACCTCTCTGGCGTGTTAAGCAAATGAACTCCGGCAGAGCTGTCATTTTATTCGTTGATGGTTCGATTTCTATCAGCGTCACGTGACAATTATTCCAAGGAGAAATTGTGAATGAGGTTTGATTGGAAGTGATTAAAAAATATTTTTTGGGGATGGCAAAATGTTTCCAATGAAGATCGAAGAGTTAAATTTACCACTAAACTCATTTATACTCTTTTTGGTTTACTCACACAGGTTTGAGTGACCTCAATCATAAATAAAATGTATATCGTTCATTATAACCCAATAGGCCCAAAAAGATTTAAAAAAAAACAAAAAAAAAAAACAGATATATTAACATTAGCTACAGCCCGATATGCACCTTATATTCTATAATTATCATGCCATCCTCATGGTATTAAGTTTTCCTTAAGGTAATTTTAGCACTTTAAGCAACATGACTGATATTTGGAAGTAAAGGATAAGCTTCACGGTGATTTCCTTCACTTGGCGGCTTAGAACCCGCGGAGACGCATATCACGCTAGAAATACCATTGTTTCAAGGTTGTATCCTTAGAATGAAATATGAAGTGTTGTCAAGTAGCAGATCAGAGGATGTTTTTTTTTTGTATCAACAGTCTAACGACCTTGGAACGTAGAAATAAATATAATTTTATAATTTAATTTTTTTCCCCAAAATCATCATGGTAAAAGATATTAATTTTCTTGAATTTTATTTAATAGTTATTATGCAAGAAGCTATTACAGGGGCTAGAATTAAACATCCATTTTAATTATATAGAATGTTAAGTATATTAAGTATGTATATTTTTTTGGTATATTTGGAGCCTTTAATCTGTTTTGTGTTTTTTTTTTTTTTATTATTACTCTGACTTTTTTTCTCAACAGGAGGAAATAGTAATAAATGTTCCTCAACTGTCCTTGAAATGCTTTTCTCACTTTGATTTATTCCTGCAATTTCTATGAATTATTCTCTTTATTTTATATTTTATCATGAACTTATTTGATTTTCGGTTTGTTAGATGTTTAGATTGAATGCTCAGTGATAAACAGAATGGTATGTAATATATATTCAAGTTAAAACTATAATCCTTTAATTTTGTAACGGACCCGTCTATATAAACATGAATTTACTTATTGGTCCTAAATACATGGCTGGAAATAAATTCTTAGATCGAAAAGTAGGAGAATGCTTTTGAATTTGAATTCTAAGGACTTTAAGGAATTTGAAAACGATGGCTATACTAGATAATATTTTACATAAAGTATTCCTAACCCAATGGCCATTGAAGTAGATTTCAGGTTATAAGTTAAATCACACATTAATTTGAGCTTCACCGTTATTTGTAATGAAGCGGATGGTTGATAGTTAAGAAACGTGGAGACTCAATGACCTCATGGTTTTTCGTCAGGTTGCGTCTTTTGAATTCACTGCAGGGTCCGTACTGAGTAAGTGGAAGCGGCTAAACTTGGAGTGACTTTCAATATTTACCATGTTCCTACAGAGCCAAGAAGAACCACCAGCAGTCCTCAACATCAAGCGTAAAGATACATTAAATAACTGCAAGGTCTTGGTGCCACAGCGTGTAAGAAGAACACAGGCACATCGTGGCACCCAAATGTGGCCAATTGTACCAAGTTAAGTTGTCTTTCAAGTCAATCGGCAGCTACACCGTCCATGATGTTGAGGAGCATAACGATCAGGGTGGTTGGTCCTCAATGTACAACATTAAGGCTTCACAGAACAATAGTATTCCAAATGTTATACCATTCTGTACCAAGATGTTAAACCCCATCAAGTTCAATTGTGGAATTAAAACCAGGCATTAAAGAATTATATATTTATTAGTTTGGCAATTAGGTTGTTTTGGGATAATACTACTACTAATAATTATTATTGGCATGGGATTATTTTTAGAACTCTAAGCCTTAAGATTCCTAACGCGAACCTTACTTATCAATATCATAACGACTGTTTCTTTATTGTTTTTAGTCCTTCCAGAAGATTAATCTCAAAGTACCCAGTAGCACTCAGTATAAAACGTACACACAAGCAATGCTTTCACTTTTTAAATAGAAAAAGCAAGCACATAAAATACAATTAGTACAGCGGACCGCCAGCGCTTCCTTTAATTAATCTTATCGAGGTTTTAATAAATCATTGAGTGATTGAGTGCATCAGGGGACAGGATGGCCATTTAGACAATATCATTTTGAAAGTGGAAATTTTATCATTAAATGACATAAATGCTGTGTTTCAATGTTACCGAAAGGGTTAAGTAGTTTTTTTTAAGACTACCAGTTTGGGTACCCATAATGCTAAAGGGCAGGGCTGAGGATGCCGAGGCGGCCCCGTTAGTTCAAGGCCTGCGGCTGCCTAATGACGTAAGTGGATATGAGCTGGCCCTGCATAATGCATAATTCAATGGGTGAAGTCATCTCACTGATCTAACTATACATTCTACAGGGCCAGCCAACCTCCTTCTATAGTAGAAGCTCCCTGGGATTGGTCGTTCATAATGAATAGCGAAACGTGTTTGACCTAGATATGTTATCACGACTTCCCCCATCATCGTAATTTAGTTACATCAGATCATAGCTACCTTTTATAAACAGAGTACCGATCCGTAAACACTAAAACACGGCCATCCGTTTATTTAAAACTCATATCAATCAAGCAGATGAATGCGTTTCGAGCGGTCCGCAGAGACGGCCGAGTAGGATTAAGTTTTGCTCCAAGGCAGGACGGCCAGAAAATTAAAATGCAAATATCCTTAACTCCTTGTGTGAGTACCGGCTGAATTACACGGATAGAATGCAAAAAGGTCAACAACCGTCAAGGGCACTCGAAGGTCAAATCCCAAGAAGGTAAACATATGGATCGGAGCCGACCCGACGGGCTTTTGTCCCAAACAACGCCATGACGGGGTGGTTTGTATGATAAATATGTCGGGTCTAAAGGTCTGCTCATCGAAGTTCAATCGGTTACACTTGGGAATCAGAGCCCGTTGCGTGAACACAACACTATAGGTCACAAAAATGCAGCGCGACGTTGTGCTAAGAACACCGCCGCTTGGTTTGAATGCTGTTTTCTCTCTCTCGGTCTTGAATATATCTCCTGCAGCTATTAATACCAATACACATTTACATCAAGTATCCTTTTTCCACTTGAGAATCTCATAACCTCTTCAGAGATATATTAATTGAACATGAAACGTGTCAAGGTGGTCAAGTGGGATACAATAGTTCCACTCATTATTCAGCATGTTGCCTGGCAGCCAAAGATCTGAAGGTCATTTTAAAATGATTGGAAAGAGCATTTGGAACAAAATCTGTAAAACAGATTACTTTTACAACAGCAGTTAAGATTCAAGTGGGTGTTAAAAGAGCCCGAGAATCTAAAAGCCTCACGAACGCAACTGATTTCTGATCATCAATATTTTAAATATACTAAAAATATATATAGCGGGTTTATTCTGGATTGCTATGGTTTTCTTCAGAGATTTGCATGTGTCATAAATCTAAAAAAGAAAAGAAATTGCAGCGTGAATAGAAAGCCGTTACACTGAATGCATCGAAATAAAACGAGAAAGAAAGAATTTGAATTGTAAAAAAAAAAATTGTATTTATTTTATTTATTTATTTATTATTAGATCAGCCTTGCCTTCTTTCCTCTAAGATTTGGAGAATCGTTATTTTATAGGATTGCCATTATGTGTTTTCCAATTAATAGGAAAAATATTTTTTAAATAACTGAAATTAGCATTCGTTTTAAAATTCTAAACTAGGAATAATCTGACTCTTGTAACGTTCATCGTGAATAAAATGTAAAGTCGAGATTAAGAACAGAGAAAGAGAAAATGTTGCACAGATAGAACTATAGAAACATAGAATTTAACGGCAGATCAGACCCGTTCGGCCCATCTAGTCCATCACAGCCGTTTTTCCTGCTTTAAGATCAGGCCTTAATCATGTCAATGTCTATCCCATGCGTGTTTAAGATCGGTTAAACATGTCCCTTACATGTGTACACACTCCTTGGGGTGAACTCCAGGTTCGCTGAGCCATAGGGTTCAGGAAGATCCTCCGTCAGGCAACTTGGGCTGGAGGATAAAGCTGCACAAGCCAAAGATCCCTGGGGGTAGCCCCAGCTGAAATTCTGGTGACCGCTGCTATACCTCAGCAGATAGTACTTTATATAGAGTAAAAGAAAAGTTGTACAACTCCAGAACATAATTTGTAAAAGAGTGATGAAGCTCTACTCACAAAAGAAAAACCAACCATCCTCTACACATAAGTAAGCCAAATGATGCACACATAGAACAAGCAATACTTATTTGAGGTCCATCACTAGCTAATAACATGGTGAGATTACCCCCCAGTTACATCTTTTCTTAAGTAAACAAATTACATTTATTACCCAAATGCTTGACATTACATTTATCAATGTTACATATAAGACAATTCTCCGAGTTTAACTTTATATTGTTTATAAACATACTCGATATATGTTTCTTATATTAAGCCCAGTATATTTCCTTTACAGTGCAAAGAGCAATAACTTGTTTGAATATTAAGATTTTTTTTAAGGTCCAACGGAAGAGCCCTCTCTAAATCCTAGGAACCAAGGGAAGGAAATACAATACAATATCGATTAAATCACATTCCAGATCATACCCAACGTAACAAAACTAATATCAATGTATTTTTGTGTGTGTCCCCGTGCATCGTTAAAACAAACAGAACAAAACCAGCTGGAATAAAAATAGTTTATTTTAAACAAAGTGTACAAAACTAAAAACATCAATAATTCTTAGTGTGCAAAATCAATAAGTATAAAAAAAACTATGAACATTTTATATTACAAAACCAATCAATATTCTTTGTAAATACATTCATCCAAATGTTATATCATTCACTTCAGATTTAATAAACCATTTAAATATTTCTGATACAAAAAATAAAACGTATAAATGTTTTTGTAAACTTCTGGTTAATAGAGAAAGAAATCACATTTGACAGGGTCACACACACATCATATATATATATATAATGTCGGAGCAGATGACCTGAAATGTTAAGGCTCTTTAATTCCATTACAATAAAAAGTAAAATAGTCAATGGGAAGGGTGGGTTTTGGGCTGCTGATCAACCAAGCTTCATAGACAGCATATATTTACTGAAACTCAGACTAAAAAGATATCCAGATCCAGTGTTTTGTGCCTGGTGGGCACCTACAACAGGATCTGCTTACCAGCCACACACTTCCCTATTCTTAGTGGTCTGGTAGGGCATGGGGTATCTAGTAGTGTTGAGTAGAGTTGAGTTGCAGCCAACATGGACCTTCTCCTGCTCACCGTAAACAAGGCTTTCTGTTTTTTCGCATGTACAGGGAGAAGGGACTGTTCCCAACTGGTTTACCAACTCAGGTTGAATAAAAATGACTGGAAGGACCGGGTGGGATTACCACAACAGCTCTCCTGCATGTCTGCTGCTCTTGGACACTAGAGTTTGAAATGCAGGACCCAGGTGTTAGAAGGTTGTACAGTGAACATCTGGGTCCAATGTGTGAAAGACACCATGCTTGCCCTCTTTTTAAATTGAACGTTTAAACATTTATGGAAAGAAATGCACGGTAAGACATAAGAAAGACCTGTATGAATCACAATCCTTATGAAGACAGTTTCACAGGAGGTTCATACTTGACCTTCACGCAAAATGTCTCCTCGTTTTTATCTTCCTGGTCATTGATGAAAATCAGAATTTCCTCTAAACCGCTGCTCTGGCTTGGGGCAAACCTCAAGCCGATCGTGTACGTTTCTCCGACGCCAACCTGAACAAAGGGTTAAAAAGGACCGGCTGTTGAACAGTGTCATGCTTTAATGTCCTCGTAAATCACAAGAGTTGAAATAATGTTTCCCTAGATGCTTCCTAAGCTGAAAACAAACACGACTAATGGATCATTTTGCGCTGAGCTTTTGGCAAATTATTTGGAAGACTTTAAACTCCAGAATTCCAATCTAAATGTAATCTCCAGATTTTCATCTAGATGATTCCATTAAGGGATATTGCTACATCTATTTCAATCGAAAATGGGAAATTTAATAAAACATACATAAGAAATCTTGAGCTCGTTAAACTGGTAAACTCTTAAAACTATTGCAACATATTACTTTTTGTCGTTTTACGTAAAATTTAACTTACTTTTAATCTCTTACTATTTTTTTTCTCTTTTACTTTATTTTACTTAATCTTCTCTCAATATTTCCTTAATGAGTGATTGATTCGGGGGGGTTATATGAGGTTACAGGCCCACTAAAGGGGATATATTTATTTGTATTTTAAGGAATTGTCCCCCTTTTTCCTGTTTTTTCTACCCCCATTGCTGTTTTTCTTGCAAAGATAACAGTAATAAAAAAAACTATATTACAAAGAAAAAAATCCATCGCCACGTATGGAGTTACAGTATGGGTTTGTGCTTTCAGTTGTTCCGGAAGGGTTTTATTTGATGAGTTTGAAAGTCATTTTCCTTGAACTTCAATTTGCGATCTTCGCTGTGTGCCTTTGAATAATGCACTGCACGGGGAGTGAGAGTAAATTCGGGCGACATATCATCCTTTCCAGCTAGCGTTACAAAATAAGGTCATAAAATGTTTAAAAGGAGTAACTAACTACTACAGAATGTGCAGACGTCTGACCTCTCTCTGTCAATTAAAATAAAATACGCTTCTGTTGGCTGTTGTTTAGATATCCGATGCACGCGGTATACCGAAGCGGAGCTCCACAGACCCTTCTGTAAAGTAGAATGTTTTTCAAAGACTTCAGAACGCAGCCAGAAGCTTCCGTCTGGCAAAACACCAGCCATGAAGAAAATTAATGCAAAATATAAAGAAATTTGCATTCCTGTGAAGTGCCGGTTTCAACGAACGCACATTTAGAGGCAGACGCCAAGATAATATTCCTAAGCAGAAGATGCAGAAGAGGCTCAGAAGTCATCGTCTGCTTCTGCGGCCAGATATGTTTCGTGAATGACCAGAACATGTCCATATGGACATATTTTATCGATCCCTGTACATACTGATAAAAACAGTCTCCAAGCTCTAAGAGAATTAGTAAACGGTCACTTTTAGGATTTTTTACACAAATCACGGTTGGTCTGTGGTCCCAGTATCAGGAATGGAGGGTCCAAATGGGCTTTTTCTTTCAAAAGCAAGGACATTTCTAAGTGACTCCAAACGGTAGTATATACAGTAAATATAACATAGTTTGAATGACAATGAATTTACCTGGAAAGTGTTCTCCTTGAATTGTAGGAGATCGGGCCGGTTCGTACGCAGGGAGTACACTTTCTTGGTTTGATAAGGGTTGGTGTACGTAATCCTTTTGTTGCAGCCCTTTTCTCCTCCAGCAGTAAGGGCAATTTCAAAAGCCTTGGAATAAATAATACAAAGAAGAGATACAGCAGATGAAAGATAAAACATGCGATGTGCAAGAGGTCCTGCCGAATTAGATGTTCGGCAAGACGTTTTATCTATTGCCCCAGTTTGGGGAAGAGAGCCCCGACATGCTGGGGGTTTGGGGACTGTACATGCCCAACACCGGTTTTCTTGCAAAATGGGCATTATAAACGTTCAAGGTAGGCAGAACAGCCACAGAGATAAGAAAATGGATTTAGCCAAATAAATCTGAAGATGGACCAACATGGGCAAAGTTACATATGTTTTTGGGACCTTACAAGTCTCTTCTTCAGATCTGAAGGGGACATGGTAAGGAAGGTTGAGAAACAGAGACTGGGGTAGAGACAGTGGGTCGGGGCAGAGAGGTAGAGACACTGGGACTGGGGCAGAGAATATGGTAGAGGTGGAGAGTGGTAGAGACAATGGAACAGGAGAGAAGAGGAGCTCATACACAGAGAAGCAACACAACTGTATGTATCTTGTACACTTCCAAGTCAATCAATGGTTCATCTATTGCAGACCTATTTGCCGGCGTCTTTAGAGGCCCATCCAAGCGTATTCCATCTGAACAGCAAACCTCTGAGGCCTTCTACACGTTCTGCTTATGGTTTATACCGTATGTTCTATTTTTCCTGAGATATAAATTGAATTGGCGCCCGACTCCCTAAAATATCACGTTTATATTAAACGCATTTCTTCCTTCATCATCACTCTCTGTCCTGATTCCTGGGTCTATATATATATATATAAACAAAAGTCACTAATCCTGCTGAATTCACGTGGACACGCAGTCTGGACATTGAGTTCTTTTCCGCTGCTTTTTATGCAAATCGTTAATTAGCGTTATTGATTCTTAAAACGGAATCTACAGCTACCTCCCTCCGCGTTCGGACATCTGTATTATTGTATTCCGACTGTAAATCCATAAAGCGGCTCGGAGAAATTTTGCTGATTGAAAGTTCTGCTGCGAGGGAGATGTTGAAGACAAAATGTTTTTTCAGTGATACCGCAATCGGCTGCGCAGATGTTTAGTGGTTTGGCATCGTTATACATCGGTACGTCAGTAAAATGTGGGAAATCGCTCTATTAAATTACAGATTTATTTGCAAACAAGGTCCATGTTGATATTTCCATCGATGCCAAGGAGGGTTTGTTTTGTTGTAGAATACTGATCAGATTGTTGCCGCATAACACCTGTGTGGCTTCCATTATCTGATCAGGGTTACCTATCCTTTAAAGCACTTTTTCTCTCTAATATTTTTTCTTACGCTCACAGCCCTCTAATCCTGCATTCCGGCTATGAAGCCTTCACTACTAACAAAAACACAGATCGGCCCCATTTGGCCCGTCTAGTCTGCCCTTTTCCAGCTTTAAAGACTCAAACCTTAATCAGTCGTTGGTCTCATCTTAGATTCAGGAGCCGTATGTCTATCCCATGCATGTTTAATACCCTCACTGTATTATCTACCATGTCTGCTTGAAGGCTGTTCCACTTATCTACCACCCTCTCAGTAAATAGAAAGAAAAAATTACACCAATCAAGCAAACTGTAGACAAGAAATGATTTATTTTGGTTATATCCATTTTTATGGTTTAAATATTCTATTACCACTGAACGCCTGCTTGGACGCACAACCTGCAATGTCAGAGGTTAACCCTTACTGCCTCCGGAAGAGTTTTAATATTTTTCCAGATGTCTTACCTTAGAAATGATGGGATTTCTGCAAGACACGCAAACCAGCCACGACGCTACAAGCTGGTGCTGATCCACATCCACTAAATTGAGGTAAGTAAATTTACTGCCCGCCTTGGACGGACAGACGCTTATGTGGAGATCTTGTATTCCGTTCGGAGGCAGTACGAATACGCCGTCCGGATCGACCTGGAAGAGAAAGACGGTCGGGTCAAAAGGGAGCATCCTTGGTGGAACAGGACTGGCTGTAAGGTGCTATATATATATTATATTATATATACACTCATACATAGACTGTAGATTTTTATTAAAAACAATATATTTGCAGGCCAATTGGCTACCAAAAAGTTCTAGAAGACTCTAAGATAATGGCCTTTTCTTGATTGTTTTAACATAAATATGATATTCTGCAACAGCTGATGCTCTGGTGATTCACGTAACATTTGGGGGCTTATTTTAACATCTTACGTAATATATATCGCTACCCTGTTTCATATTTTGTTTTAATGATAATTTCCAATTTTGGCTCCAGCTTGCAGATAAAATGAAGACCATTTATTATTTTCTTTATTACCCCCTGGCTTCATTAGCTATGTGGTTTTCATAAAAAGATGAAATCCAAACGTATTCACTTCTAAAGCAGCTGGCGATACCCACAAGAACAAGAAGATGACTCTTTTAGAAATGAATAATAAAAAACAGAAGTTCCATGAAAGGAAAAGGGGCTCTCCCCACGTTCCTCCAATCAGGGGAGAGGGTGTGTTAGGAGGCTCCGCCTTTTCGGGGAAGTGCCGGTATAATAGAGCCGATACTGGGGAGAAGCGGAAGAAGAAAAAAGAAAGAAGAACAAAAAGAGGCAAGAGAAGAAGCGGAGCTGCGGAGACGGAGACAGGGACACGGAAGTGGTTGACGAGAATGTAGGGAAAGATTGCGAGAGAGCGTGAGAAAGTGTTGGAGATTGAGTGAGAGTGAGAGAGAGTGCGAGATCATCGAAAGCTGTTATAGATATAATATTAAACCTTCACCTTCAGTTCTTTGGGATGGGAACTGTAAGCCTTCACTTTTCGGATAACTTGTGTTCCTCGCAGAACCAAAGAAAGCCGGGTCGGCTGGCCGGTTACGCAGCTAACATCGACCCTTTTCAGGGAATGCACATAGATCTGCCAAATCTGCAGAGGAGCGGCAAACCACGGGTCTCTGAGGATAAAAAGTCTTTACATTAATGATAGCAGTGTGAAAATGTTCTACGTATTCCCTACATTCAAAAAAAAAACGTGTATAAACCGTGTATTATAAAACTTAATTAATAGAAATTTCGAAAGTTCTAACAAATTTAGCATCCAAGGGTAACACTAGGTTTTTAATGACCATAAGTAAAAAGCCCTGAGGGGATATCTCATAGGATAGTCAGCGATGTAATAACTGGGATATGCTGAATAATACGCACGTTACATCACAAGCCTTCGTTTTTTCCCCACATATGACGTTTGGTTCAATAGGCACCCGTCAACTTTAGGGTTCAGGGGATCAACTGTTCATCCCTCAATGATGCCTCCTCTCAAACATGTGTTGCCTTAAATAGTTTGGAAGATGGCACCACCAAAAGCAAAGGAAACCTATCATCATGCATAAAAACCCATTTGGACTTCCAGAACACAACCCATTCGTTACACGGAATAAATAATGAAATTCTTCTTATGACAACCCTTGGTTTCCATTTGGCTCTTCCATCCCCACGGCGAACCCGTCAAACATACTTACATGTAAAGAACAACAAAGAATTTTTTAATCTGCGGACTCGGCCCTCCAGCTACCTTTATAAATATGTCCTGAGGCTCTCCGGGGCCCTGTGTAAAAACGCAGAGAGAAAATACATCTTGAAACATTAGTCTAGAAATAAATTCACGCTATATTTTACAATTAGATTGAATATTTCAATATATTTTATATATATATATATATATATATATATATATATATATATAAATACTGTCTGAATTTATTTTGAATAAAAAAGAAAAAAAAAATCCATAAAGCATTTCGACGGCTTAATATTTTGATTTTGTGATTGGCTGACCCGGTTTCGCCAATCACTTAAACCCAAAAGCCACTTGCCTCTGATGATGATTAGATGTGTAAGGAGAAGATTAGATACGGGCTGGAAGATAAAGTGTTGTAATTATTCCAGGTGTCACTTTACATTTTGACAGGCGCTAATGGCGAAAGACAAGAAAGGGAATGACTGAACGAGTTTATCCATAGAGCGCAATGTTGTTTCAAAAGAGAAACGTAGAAATGACGAGCGACTTTGTGATCCCTGTTATTATGGAACGTGTTAGATGTAATTACACGTTAGGACCTTATTCTACGGGAGAGAAGCCACGGATCTGATCGGTGTCAGTTTATATCAATCTACTCTTTGACCTGGGAGGTGTAAGAAAGTATCTCATATTCCTTAAAGGGACAGTCTTTTTATTTTTCCGCCGATATGACTTCTCAATACGCGGTGATCTATCGTTCCCCATGATTTTCTGCAGAGTGTTTCTATGGAAAACGCTCTGCAAGAAGCCTACGCACCACCCCGCTCAGCATGCCAACGGGCGATGAATGCTTTGGAAGGAAGGGAATGAACACAGACTCAAGGGGCAACATATAGATGTATGAAATGTATTCATTAGGAGAGCTTTAGGAGATATGTAAATCCAGTCTGGAGTTTGTGAATTGATAATTAACATTTTATTGACCAAACATACCATTTTTTTGGTGTCACAGATGACATTGGGGTCGCTGCAGTGAACGTGAAATTCCGGCTCCCCACCTGACATCCCGACAGGTGCGCCTAAAAAAACATTTCTCTTTAGATACGGCTTCACTTTCCTTTTCAATACCGATACAGATACAATGATTAAAATAAATCGGTTTAATTATTCCTTGATTTATTATTTAAAAATCATTGCATAATTATAAGGATCTCAAAACACTTTAGCTATAACTAGATTAAATCAACGAAAACGGCTTTACATTTTTATATCATTTATAAGACGAGATTTGAAAAACCTTAAATTAGCAATCACTTTGATGTCATTGGAATTATTGGGTGCTGTGATTATGATGAGACGCTCTTACATGTAACCGGGCAGTTATATATCGCTTTTAGGATCCTTGCCCTGTGATTTAAATTTTGCTTAGAGTAAAATTATACATTTTAGAGGGCTCGTGAATGGAGCCCAGGCCTTCCTCGCTCTTACAGCCCTACAGCTTCTTTAGTTTCATTGCCATTATTCAGATAAATACATGACGAAGGGGTTCTTCTGCATGGTTGTTGGTTCTGGAGCTAGTTAAAAGATTTGATTAGACACTGAAGCTTGAAGACCAGCCCCGGACTGGCCATTGGGCATACTGGGCATATTCACCCAATCTGCCACTCCAGGAGCGGGTCAGAAGCTGCAGCACAAGATCAGCGGCTGGGTGCGAGCACTATGCGTCACTTATGTCAGAAGGCGGCCGCTGGCCTTAAAGTGCCGGAGATGCCTTGTGATCGCCAGCCCTGCCCAAGACGATACAGTGATCGTCTGCTTAATTAGGGGCACAAAAGTCAGTAATTTCAACACAGCCTGGAAGTTTATGTTTTCAAGGAACATGATCAGCTCAAGACTACTATCAGATGAGACTACATGAAAACCTAACTTTTAATAAAGTTTCTACAAAAAGGGTTTTTTACCTATCATCTTCAAACTTCATTATAACTGTAATGAAAATCAATGTGTTCAAACATTTCAACTTCCTAAAGTGGCGTCTTTGGCCTCTTACTAGTGTGGAAGGAAAGCGTAAGCACCTGGGAGAGTGTACCACGGGGGCAGCCGAATGGATTTTTTCAGGAAGGTCAGTTCCGGATGATAAAATCGAAACGTCTGATCGATAACGTGAGGTTGAGGTTCGACGTTCACCTGAAGAATCGCTACAGGTTTTCCGTCCGACGTCTTGAAGGAAACCTGGTTATCAGAAATATATTTAGGTGAAAGCGGCCCAGACTCGAGACGGCGAAGGCTTCTGCGGGCGGAAAGATCCAGGTGTTCCTCTGGTGACCAATTACCGCTGTATGTTTAGAACAGATTGTACGCCGAGTGTCAGAAACTTTAAATCCCTTCTCTGGGGACGGCAGCGAGGCTTTCGGGGAGAGAAAACAACGTTCGCTCCGAAGTTTAAGAAGCAAATAAGGAAACAAATTTGGAATGCATTTCCTTCTAATCCTTTTTGAAAACATTTCTCAAACATTTTGCAGATTTCCATTTCAAACGCCGCCATACTCCGGAGACGCCGCTCGCGTGAAAGAGATGAATTTGATGGGCATTCAACATATAATCTGACGCTTTCCTCTCGGAGTAAAATATTGCTGACCAAATGAGATTATACATCCGGAAGCAAAGCAAACAGCCGCAGTCACAGAGCGCTAAGGAGCTAATGGCTTGTGGATAATCTCTCCTCACAGATACAACTGATAGATATATAGATAGACAGACAGACAGAGAGGGATAGATAGAGAGAGAGAGATAGACAAATGAAGAGAGATAGATAAATGAAGAGAGAGAAAAAGGAGAAAAAGATAGAAAGATAGAGAAATGGAGAGATAGAGAGAGACAGATAGTTAGAGATAGACACATGAAGAGAGAAAGATAGATAGATAGATAGATAGATAGATAGATAGATAGATGATAGCTAGATGGATAATTAACAAAGATCTAAACCCTGACAGTAGAGAAGAAGCGTACGGACCAATGTATCTGCCCATTTTCTAGCTACCCTAAGACGTGAAACTCGGTACCTGTCCTTTTCTTAAATTCATGGCTGCCTTATGCCGATCTCCTGATGCTTCAGATCCCTCACTGGATTAACCTCCATCACTCCGGTGGCTATTCCACGTACCAACCACCTCCTCGGAGAACAAACGCATTCTTTCATCATATCCGAGCGTGCGATAACATTCACACTGATGAAAAGTATCTGATGTACGCTCGGATTATAAACTCCTTCCAGCGGGGCCCTCCTCACATTATGTTATGCGCTACCGGTTATGTCCGGTTTAAAGTCTTTAAGAGAAATAAATGTGATGATTTTACCTTAATTTTGCGGGACGACATTGCGTTTGGATCGTACTGGGACGTTCTCTGTGATTCCCTCTGCAGTCCGCCGACACCCGGACCCGGCTGTAACGTGCAGACAACATGCTTTAAAACATTAAACGCTGGGGGTTATGCTCAAGGGAATATATTTTCTCGAATGGGTCTTAAATGTCACGCACCTGTGCTGCGGTTACGTGATGTACACAGAAAGCCTGGTATCTGAATGGGACATAGACAGTCTCCTTGGGGCGCAGAAAAAGTCGCGGATTTGTGAAGTTTTGCTCAGTATGAAACATATTCTCTTCTAAGGGTGTTGATGTATTTGTTAAACCTTTAAAATATTTCCACTCCTTTGTATCCACAATAACTCTAAAAAAAAAAAAAAATAATAAAAAAAATAATAATAATAATAAAAAAAAAGATAAAGATAATGAGACAAAAAATATACCATCTCTCAAATGTAAATTACAGTTAATCTCAAAGTGTCAACCTTGCCAATACGGTCACTATAGATGCATGGCTGTAACTTGGCCCCAGGGAAAGCATAAGGATGGGTAGTTATACCAATGGAGCGCCACTCAGCACGGAGAGAGAGAAAAGAGAGAGAAAGATAAAAACGAGAGAGAGAAAGATAAAAACGAGAGAGAGAAAGAAAGAGAAAGAGAGGGAGAAAGAGAGGGAGAGAGAGAGAGAGAAAAAAAGAGAGAGAAAGAGAGAGCAACTTTTATGAACTGGGCAAAAAGTGTATTTCAGGAAAAACAGACGGCAAAACATGCAGAACATAAAAAGAATAAGAAGATGAAAGAGCGATTACACATCTTTCACAGATAATTGAGGACAAACAGAGTCTTACCGGAGGTCGGTGTTATCAATCTCTATGGTTACTGTGTGCTGGGTGTTGTAGGGGTTTTTAAGTTGAAACTCAAAGAATTCTGCAGCGCCCAGCGTAGCGTAGACGGTGTAATTTGAGGTAATGGCCTGATTCAGCATACTGGAGATACAGTCTGCCTTGGTGCGCTCTCTGTATGCTTCGATAATCTGCAGATCTCTAGAGTGCTGAGTGCGCTCCTCGTGTCGAGTCTAAAAAACAAAAAAAGAAAGAAGAAACAGCACAATATCTCTGTGTTTATTCTTTCACCAGCCCCCCCCCCAAAAAAGTGCACTTTATAAATTCAGAAAACTAAAAAAAAACATTTAATATATTAAAGTTCATTAAGATTCAAGCAAGAGTCCAAAAAACAGATGTGTTTTAGTTTAGAGGTCATGAGATGAGCTCCTATTTTATTTACCCCGAGCACGTTACTTCCGCTTTCTTAAGGGGGCATCCCTAGCATTTGAACCTACTGGGCAGAAATAGAACCGAACCAGAACCCGTTTTATAGCAGAAAAAAACATTGCTATTCATAACAGAACGTCATAGATTAGAACTGAAACACAGAATATAATTAGCATAATGTATATTTTTGGGATTTTTATTAGCTGCCTATTTCTTCATTCTGTTTAATTGCCATTCATTTCACAAAGACTGATGTGCAATGGGGAGCGGGGGTTCTAGACTCCATATCTTAGTCGGCGTCCGCTTTTGTTTCTTCTTATTTTTTTCTTACTCGTGGAGCGGCTTCATTTATAAACAGCTTCGGAACAAGTCACCGGGTCCTGGGAGCCGATCTGCCACAATCTATTTCTCTGCCGAGCGTATATTTACTGTAACAAGCTCTGAAACGCGTTACTCCTGCCAGCTTTCAACTAATATAGACCTTGACAACTGTATAAAGAGGAGAAGGGTCACCTGATGCGTGCCGATACATAACGGAACGCTAAACAAAGGGCGAAAAATAAACTAAATGTCCAATGGATTAACCCAATTCCTTTATTATTCAGTCTCGGTGGTCTTCTTCTGGATAGTATGGGTTTGTGGAATGGCCGAAATTGATGGACTATATGTTCAACCTATAAACTATGTAACTATGTTAGAAATGTAGTGAAAATTAGTATCTGCACACAGACATTTTTGATTATGTAATGTGCCTGTACAGTAAAGCCGGCCCTCTGCCCGATTAAGCTTGACGTCTCTGATCTCGTTGATGGTGATTTCTCCCGGGCCTGCAGCATCCACCCCATTGATTCCCCAATGATTCAAATGGGGTTAAGCTGCAAAAAACATCTAAAACGCATATTCATGAAATAGTGATTAGCTCAGTTTTATATATATGAGAGCTCTAGTTTAATTCCCCCAACGTCAAACAGTTTTTTTATTCCAATATAAAGGAAACGTTTTTTTTTTTGTTTTGTTTTTTTACATAAAAGCATGTTAATAGCAGGCTTTCTTACCAAAATGAGTGCTTTTCTCGAGTTAACGTTCTCTTGCGACTCGAGCTGTCTCACTGCCATCATCCTCTCAATCTTGCGTCTCTGCGTGGCGTCCGTCTCGCTGCTCGGGTTCTGATACGCAATGCTGAGCTCTTTCATGCGGCTGAAGAGCATGGCTGCCAATTCACTGTCTAAGTCAGCCAACTTCTGAGCCTGCGAGATATTCTTCCCTGCTTAAAACATAAGCGTTTCAGTAAACCGTCTGCTAAGTTTAAGCCTCAAAGGATCGGCCTTACAGATAAATGCATAACTTCTAAGCGGTGCGGCGGTAGCTTCAAAGGGAAGCCACCTCGGCTAAGAATCGAGGGCAATCTCCACCTTTCCCCAACGCATTGTCCTCCTATTGCTAAGATCTGTGTAGGAGTTTAGGTTCTAAACAAACTGATTATTAAGAATGCGCACTATTACTGTAATAGATATACTCTATGTAGGTGTAGATAACAAACTGCCTCGGGGCAGCTTCATTTTTCTGTGCGGTCTCCATCTGCCTGAGGCAACCTTGCAAACAGGGGAATGCTTCCCTAGCAGAGCAGCCTGTATGATGTCAAAATGCCACATTAAATCCTATAAGAAAATAATGAGCCTCATTAAACGGGGAGGAAAGACAGGGCAGGCTGGGTCAGGGTAGGGAATACGGCGGCGGAGAAAGGCAGAGTAAGGAGAGGTGCGAGAGGGGTTGGGATGTGGACTTGGGGGGTCCGAATCAGACACGGAAAAGGGATAGATATATCCCGAGACAAGACCAAATGGTGATTACTTTTGAGTATTAAAAGCAGGGAAAACGGGCAGACTAGACGGGCCGGACGGTTCTTATCGGCCGGCAAATTCTATGTTTCTATATAATAGGAGCACGGGAGAAACATGCTTACAAAGTGGTGGAAAAAGTGTTGCTCAGGAAAAGTAGTGATTGGCTCGGCAGTTTTACCCCAACAGCCAATAAAAACACGCTGTGCTGGATAATACGGTCCCTTACAACCAATATCTCCTAAGCAACTACAATGAATTAAAAAGAATAAAAGAATGATCAGTAGTTGCCACTTGTAAGGAACGATAATCAGTTTAGATGAACATTTTTCAAAATGTAAATATTTTATATTTTTGTTTTCTCTTTGTTTACTCACCGCCCAAAGCGTTGTTGGGAAGCAGGCTACCTCCGCGGAAACCACTTCTGCCGTCGTGCGTTGATATGATGCGAGATTTTGAAGGGGGGAGCGACTCTGACCTCTTAAGTTTTTGCTCGGAAAGACGTCCTGTGGATGAGTAAATATATAAAAGACAGGATTAGAGTATGAGTTAATAAATAGGTCTCATTCGCTATTTGCCCATTTCTGTGATGTAGAATGAAAACCAAGAGGTTATAGGACAACACACTGGGTTCCCAACCATCCGGAGATGCTGTCTTGCATATAGGTCCACGTAATGAAGGAAAGTAGGCTTCTTAAAAGTTTTACCAAGTCCCAGTTGCGCTCCAACCTCTCCTGATAAGCAGGACTAAGCCAAGCTTTTGACTTGAGTCCATATTGCCTCACCGAGCTCTAATAGCCAAGGTCAACCCAACCATGTAGGCAAAGACTGGCAAGGGGCTACCAGGTAAATGGATGATGGAGTGGGGCACCAAAGACATACTTTACCCAAGAGTCTGTCTACTCTAAGATGCCTCTAACAGCTTATAGTCGGCGACAGAAGGGAAAAGTGTGACTCAGTCCCATATATTTATACTTCTATGTACCTACTGCTAGTGGCAGGGAACGATCTTGCCGGTACATCTAACACTATTGATTATTCCGCGTATAATTTTTGACTTTATCATTTATAAAACAGCACTAAAATAAAATTAAATGTTCAGTAGCTGAACTATAAAAGACCGTAATGACTCGCCTTAAATTTTAATTTGATTTTATCCCATTGACAGCCAAGCAATTCGTGGCAATAAGCATCCTTGTTATACCTTTCCTATTGTGTGGAAGTCCTACGCTGGTTACTTACAAAATGTTGAATATATTATGACATTTCTGTACAGCATTCTTGAGAATGTTCCCTTTTTTCCGCTTTGATCTGTAAATAAGCCCCCAGTGGCTTAAGAACTCCGAACACTAAAAGCCAGACAACTTCAAAGAATCTAAAAATCATGTTGTCAACAGTCTAGCGCCAGGAACGCCGTGAAAAGAGATGCATTTAGTTTTATGTACAAGAGGATGTTTTATACATGTCTGCGATTCAATCCATTACTCTTCTTCTATGAGATCATTTCATTCCTATTTAGGCTGGAATTCAGAAACGTCAAAAAAAAAAAAATACGAAAAATACAGATAAAGAATGTTCCTCCTGAAAGTATTCCGAGCTGTCATTATTGTTCACTGTTAAATCACTTTATAGTGATAGATTTTAGCAGCAAACAGCAGAGGTTCCAATATCCTTTCAATAAGAAGAGTGGAAAGGGAGAACAAACCATTAGTAAATGGCATACGAGGGTCAGGGAGTTGGCAAAACTATGCAGACGGCAGGATTTGGTATAAGAGATGCAGTAGAAAAAGCTTATTGTATCAAGAAATACGCTTAATTGGTGGGAAATAAGGGGCACACGTGAACACGGTGGCTTACACGAGTAGGAAAGGGCTACGTTGCTTCGTTGTACTGATCGCGCGATACTTAGATGGCGTATACAGATACATTTACACAAACTTGAAGAATCGAAGGGGCATGGCTGGTTCTACTGGGGATTCCTCATAGTGACCTGGCCAAGCAGGAGGTATTGGGAAGACCAAAGTCAGAACATTAAATGGAGTCAACCACTATGAGAAGCTGAGATCATCAGCCTGCATTAGGGTAGCCTGTTGCTGAACAGGACATGATCATGATCTTCGTACATATAATTTACGTTTAAGACACTGAATTTGAGGAAGAGGGGTTCAAGCAGCTTTTGGGTTTTCGGGATGGTGGTGAGGTTCTCAGATTTGTTGCATTCATCGTTAGTGAACAACTCGTGCCAATTCAGGTGCAGCAAGCTTCACTTAGGTCAAGCTCTACAGTGTCATCCACAATGAAATAATGGGGACGCGACGCAGGTCAACTCGCTGAAGCTCAGAGAATAGGCTAAGATCTCCATCTTACTTACAAGGGATTGTGAAGATCTGCGGGTTACTGAATCCAACCAGCATGAGTTGATCAATCTGCCATGGAACAAAACCAAAACACACTGACATATTCACCAAGATCTAACGGGATTCCAAAAGCATATTGAACGCCTCTTCAGTCCAGGTTAACAAACCTAACCCTATTGATCGAGGACCATGTAGAATGAATGCATATCCTCAGAAATTAGTTTTGTCTGGAACTTTGGAACGTCACTCTTGCTCTGATTAAGAGCCGTCGTTAAGAGCTAGAACACTGGAGAATTAAAAGGACGTACATTCTAAAAGATAATAATTCTGATTGGGATGGCAGTCATACTTATTGCTGTTCTGAGAAGCTACTTTAAAATGACTCCCATAATTATCCAGGAAACAGAGCATGAGGAGAATTAAAAGCCTCTTTTCATTTCAATATGACCCAGATTCATAGTTTATTTAAATGAGAGCCGAGGCTTAGTGCTCATTCATGAGTTTTAACTTTTCTGGATAAGTTTTCCGGAGACTGACTCGCTTTACCGGGATCGGCCGCGATATGTCGGTTCTGCGCTGGAAATCCCGAGACTGACGGGCAATTCATGCGTTCCGAGTTTATATTCGTTCATATTTTCTATGAGTACAACATGTGATATGCTAAACAAATAACTTTATATACTCACTGAAATAATGCATTTTAGTTAAATAGGTGAAATTGGACATTCTTTCATCGGTTCTGAGCATTTCTCTCCCTAGAAGCTTATCTGTCTTTTGCAGACAAACTATGATACCGACAATTTAACTTTTAATAGAACTAATCTTTCTTACGGAGATTAGATGTCATTTTAAGAGAAATGTCAATGTTTAACTGCACATTCCAAGGCACACGGTGTATATATATAGCGTTTTACATATTTGCAAAATAAAAATATATATTCTTTTTTCCCTAAATGATTGTAAAAGAAATCTATTATTTGTTTGTAACACAATAAAAATACACATTAAGGACCTTAAAACCAGGATTGAATCTATATGTATTTTCCCAATGAATGTCGCCCTCAATCTTATAAGCACGGACCTTTTCTACACGAGTAACTGTTCGAGTTGACGTCAGAATTAACCAATCAGAAACAAAAGCTTGGTGCACAACGGCGACTTCACTGTACGATTTAAAGCCCCATACATGTGGTTAATTTTTTTGGTGTATATACACCAATCAGCCATAACATTATGACATCAAAGTTGATGTTAGAAGAAGGAAAAATGGACAGCGTAAGAATCTGAGCGACTGACCAGGGCCAAATTGTGAGGGTGAGACAACTGGGTCAGAGCATCTCCAAAACTGCAGCTTTTGTGGGGTTACCGGTCTGCAGTGGTCGGTATCAAAAGTGGTCCAAGGAAGGAAAAGCGGTGAACCACCGCCAGGGTCATGGGCGGCCAAGGCTCACTAACGAACGTGGGGGGCGAAGGCTGGCCCATGTGATCAAATCTAACAAATGAGCTTCTGTAGCTCAAATTGCTGAAAAAAGTTAATGTTCACTGCGGAAAGTGTCTACAATGGGCTGGTGAGCTTAACAACTGAACTGCAGGAAGGTGGCCGGTCTGATGAATCACGTTTTCTTTTACACCACATGGATGGCCGGGTGCGTCGCTTACCTGGAGAACACGCGGCACCCGGACGCATCCATGCAATTTACAGGACCTGCTGATAACATCTAGGTGCAGATACCACAGCACACCTTCAAAGGTCTAGTGGAGTCCATGCCTCGACCGGTGAGGGCTGTTTTGAGGGCAAAAGGGGGATCTACACAATATTAGGCAGGTGGTCATAATGTTGGTAATAATCAGGTGGTCATATACCGATCGCTGATGGGTATATATATATACATACATACATACATATATATACATACATACATACATACACATACATACATACACACACACACACATCAGGTCCTGTTGTATAGCGATCTCCAATGAAGGCAGGAGGAAGATCCGTGATCTTTAGGTGACAACCAGTGTTAATCTTTTAAAAAATTGTGCTGTGCATCAGTTTTGGACAAAAAAAAAGGTTTTTTTGGAATGCAGTATCCACAAAGTGGTAATTAATATTATTAATTGATCTATATAGGACCATCAATATGCAACGAAGAGCACATTTTACAAACTTCAACATTCCAGAAAATATTTCCGTCATACCATTTACCAATGACTTAGAAAGCTTTTACGTTTTATTCATCAGATAAACCTAGGGAAGTGGAAAAAATATATTTAATTAATTGAATACATAGTGTTATATTTTTCTAATCATGAACACTAATAAGGCAAATTGCTATTACTGCTAAAGATGAATTTCTCTAATAAAAAAGCCAGAGAAACATTTCTGGGAAGAACGGCACCATAAATGGTTTGCTTTCAGATGATGAGAAAACATTAACGCTAATAATAAGTGCGAAACTTGAGTTGTTAAATCAACTTCATCAAAACATTAGTCTCAGAACCCATTATTAGACAGCACTTGCAACTTGCAATTATTGTTTGGTGCGTTGGTATGCCTCGAAAACGATGTAAACATCAAATATATTGGCTCAAAATTCACGAAAAAGGGTGACCAATGGGGAAAGTCTTCTTCTGTCATTCCTCTTCTCTTATTGGGAGTCCTGAAACTCTACGGACACAGAGAAAAATACTGCTCATGCAACCTAATACAGGTCATGTATGAGGTCCCCTCATTGAGTCCAGAAAGGAAGTCTTGCGTCCTTGTTGGTCAACTGTCCCAAGTATTGTCGCAAAAAGCCAACCACATTGTGTATGTTGGAACTAGGGGGGCAGCAGCCTCAAAACTGGGGGTGGAGGGGCAGATAACTATTAGATGATTGGGTTCCTTAGTGTGTCTCTGCTTAATGGGACAGTTACAAGAGATATCTCTGGACTCCCCAGCAAGCCAACGTACACCTAGCAAGGACAGTTGATATCACACCATATCTCGTCACTCTTCATCATGGACTTCTTCATGGACGAGAGCTGGGGGCACAATCTGCCTACAGCATCAAGAGTCCTTGATCTGCCTCTTTCTGTAGGGTAGACTTATGTCGAGGAAAGAGTTCTACGGAAACACTGAGCGCAGTGTGGGGGGAATTAAATTTCGACAACTTCTAAATGGATCCAGTACAGCTTAAAGCTCCAGCAGGCTTGTCCACCATAAAGATTAACGCAAAAATGGTTCATGCTCATGGAGGACAAATCGTATAACCGCAACACTTTCCATTTTCTCACAACCAGTAGAACAATTATATACATCTGCTATGAAAATAATTCAGAAAAAGTATCCAGAAAAGAAAATTCTGCCAAGAAGAACGATATTTTTTTTTTTGGCCAAAGAATGTTTGTTTAAAATACCAACCAAAACTTAAAAACTGACCATTTCTCAAGCTGTGAGCTTGTTGTTGAATTTAGAATTTGTATGCAAAACCTATAATGTGAATTGTGCAGGTGATGTTACTTCTTTTTAGGCTATTATCCACACCGGAACGCTTCTGGACTTTCTTTTGTATTTCTCACAAAGCTCTCTGTTTGTGATGAGAACCGCTTTCACGGAAGATTACTGGTGAGTCTCCCGCCTAATAACAAAGCATAAAATGATATGAAACGCAGAATATACACTGAATATGGACAGAAGATGAGGGTAACGCACAAAGTGTAACCGAGAAGGACAGGCAACAGTGTGAATTTTACAAAACGCAGAGCTAAAACAGCGAGGTTTATTCCCTAAAGCTGGAATTTGAAGGTAAATCTACACCGACTTAAACCCCACATGACCCTGTATAAAAAATATAGCTTGAGTTAATGAGTTAACTTCCATGAAACCGCGTTGACTTAATTATACAGGGCAAACCAAATGTTTATTGTAGGAAAAGCTAGCTGGTTTTGGTCCAGAGGGGAGCTTTGGGATACCGGCATGCTCTAACACCACACGCTAACACACACACACATTCTAACACCACACTCCATCAAAAATACTCCAACACACATAAACACGCTAAAACAAGCTTCAAGGCACATTCCAACACCATACGTTAACATGCGAAGTTTAACACCACACACTAACAAACACTCTTACACTTTACCCACACACATTGTTACACCGTGTAGAGCTGCGTGGAGTCTATCTTCAGAGCAGCCGGCGCGCGGGTGCTGCGCTACTGCCACGGGGGTGACATAGCGTTGCATTATGAGACCCATCTAACTGCCTCAGTTACAGGGGCACTTGGGCGCGCTGCTCCTGCCGCATTGGCCCTTAATAACGCATAGCGAAGCTCGCCAGCTACCTTGGGGAGTCCAGAGGTTGAACTTGAACGAACCCAAGGTGTAGTTAGAAAAAACACAAAGCAAAACAGAGCATATTATAATAAAAAAAAATCGTTTTATAGAGAAATGGGGTGGGTGATAAGCGCGTCCAAGTCAATCTCGATGGCTGAATGTAAGACGGTTGAACGGACCGGAAGAATGGATAGGAGCCGAGCAGACGTTTGGCCCACGCTGAGAGACTGTGCTCTGTAACATTTTATAAATGAATAAACCTTATTCAAACAATATACACGTGTTCTTCCGTGTACTCAGAACCTCACCGCTAACATAATGAACCGTGAGGTCTGCGGAGAAGACACAGCAGCGGGTGACATATTCATTTTTGAAAGTAATAAATAACCGACATTTAGAATGGTGAAATTTGAGTAGTTCTCCAAACCGTGGTATGAGAAAAACATAAATACTTCTTTTCTTTGTTATGGTTTTTTGTACCGTAACCCAGGAGGAACATTTCTTCAGTAAATCGAGAGAAATTCGCCTGATTGGAAAAAAAGGTCCCATCTTCCGTTAGAACAGCAGACAGTAGCCTCAGCGGTACATCGTAAAAACACCGAAAGTACACATTGTCATAATTAAGATATTTCCCCTCATGGCGATGCACCTGCTACCCACGTAAAGCAAATGAGAAGGGAGCTCTGCGCTCCGTGAAAATCATAAACCCCAAGGTTTATAAAGCGAAATTAAGAAAGATATTATAACACTCACCACAAATGCTGTTACACGGGGACAGTCGTTTACAAAGAACAAAAAACTAAATACAGATCAGGCATAAAAAGCAAACTTTTACTTTACTGAGAGGGTGGTAGATAAGCGGAACAGCTTCACTGCAGAAGTGGTAGAAGCTAATACAGCAAGGGGATTTAAACATACATGGGACAGACATATGGGCAGACTGCATGGGCCAAACGGGTCTGGTGTCAAATGATATGTTTCCTAAGATGGGTTTAAGTTGAAGGGGCAGTAATACCTATAAAGCATAGTGATGAAAAACTGAATTCGGAATCCTGATACACAGAAGCACTTGACGCTTCAGCCCCCAAACTCCATTTGAAAGAGAGAGAACAAGATTCTAGAACAAGAGAGACACGATGAAAGAGAGAGAGATTAAGAAGAAAATGCCCAGCAATGGAATATATCCCCAGAAACACAAGTAGATGTTTTTTTTATGGAAAAGGCACTAATTTTTAATTATTTTTTTTTGTTATAAATAAAAAATGTTAACACATATATGCGCCCTGAAGATGGTCAAAAGCTTTACAATTCCTCCGTGAAATATGAACTAGGTTTGAATTCCTCTGAATAATGATATTGCGCGCTATACATACCTAACCTTTGAAGTTACTTCTCAGAGCATCAAAACATTTCGGCAAATCAAAAATCAAATGATATCCCTTTTAAAACAGCGGCAGATAACGACATAACGAAATAATTTACTTATCAAAGTCGAGTTACGGAGACCCGGTTTAGTAAAGGGGTGCGTTAAATGGATCTTTTGATGCATTGCCACGCATGGAGACGTATTCTCGTTTTGACGTTATGTATACCCTCTGAATATCTTTTTCTGAACTGCAAAGGAGAAAAAAATCTAAGAAACAAAATAAAATTGAAGAATTGTGTGCTGAAGCCTTTGGGATGGGAATGACAGCCCCGAACAGTAAAAATGATACATTCACTCATTCACTCGCTTCACCAATAAACACTCTTTCGCCTTTAGCTTTGTAGTTGTAAGGCGTCCATTCATTGTGCTCTCCTGATGCGTAGATATATATAAATTAAAGAAAAGCTATTAAAAATACATTTTTGCATATTGTAACATGTTGTTCTGCTTATTGTGAACGCCCTAAAGAACGTTAACCCAACAAGATTAAAGGTGCTGTTCCACCTAAGCCGCTCAATGCAGCATCAAGAACATGATTCTCTGTAGTGCTGGATGCCCAAATCCTTCCCAGAATTAACTTGTTAATTGGGTTAAAATGTTATCTTATTCATATTATTTGATAGAAACACTTAACTGTCATGTGACACAAAAGGAGGCACGGATAGGTTTGGAATAGGAAACAAAAAAAGCTCCCTTACATTTATGTGAAAGAACCTTTCGTTGGACCTTGGACTTGTTCTTTGGTCATATACTATCTCCTGGCTTGACCTCAGCTTGTCTCCTGACCTCGTTTTCTGGTTTGTCCGCTTGTGCCTTGATTGCTACCGTCTGTTTGGCCATCTGTCAGCACCCAGCTGTCTACCTGCTTACTGATCCTTGTTCCGACTACCACCATAGTTTTGTTTCCTGATAGTGGCTGGTGGTAGGTAGAGACTACCTAAATAGATTCCTAATCTCTCCAACACCAGGACCAGGTAGGTCCTAACACTGACATTATGTGTTAATACTACAATTTATTCCGGCTAAACTTTATATTTTGCAGAATTCCACCCGTCCACTTATTATTATTATTATTATTATTATTATACTATAATAGATGATTGGTTCCCAGATCATGATATTTTGGCCTTTTGAGTAAAACTGGGTGAAAAGTGAAAATCATCCCATGGGAGTTACAGCAGAAACCCCCTGGGTTCCTCGTACTTTCACGGTCTCTCCTACGGGAGAAAAGGTGACGTGAGTTGACATGACACGAGTTGTCACTCAACATGAATGATTAACGAGACACCAAAGGCATCAGGAGTTTTCATGAAGCAGAAAATACTACATTCTGCTAATTGTTGAATATTGGTGAAATTTGGGTCTACCGTAAAAAATAAAAAGAAAGAAAAAAACAAAAAAAATGTTTGGTCGACGTCGTTATGCGATGAGGAGAAGACAAATTTGCAATATATGAGATTTAATTGGATAGTCACTAAAACTAAAATAAAGCTTTATATTATATATAAATAGAATATATTTATATTATATTTTATAAGCTGTTGTGAAGTTTACATTTCAGCGCGTTGTACATTTTTCGATGGGGTCGAGGTAAAAGACCCGGCTTCACCTTGTTCCTCAAAAACATGCAATTCAATATCTCAAACCGTGCATGCGTTTACATATCATTTCCCAGTAATCAGTCTGATTTTCATGCAGAAAAAGGCGATTTGCATAAATATGCGCTGTTCCTGAAACTCAACTGACTTGTTGGCAGTCAATATGGTAGCTGAACATCAATAGAACCGAACACTAAAGAATGAATCAGCGGCTTAGTGCTTACTCGGGCGAATAGGTGATCAGAGAGGGGAACCGGAGGACCTTGGAGGTGATGTTCTAAGAAAATAATTGCATAATGACAATGCAGATGAATTTAAAATGTCGAAAATCAGCCCTTACCGACATTCCCCATGCGAAGATGAAGCCGGCCCTTGATAATGGTGTGAACGCCAATGGGTTTAGCGGTGCCCTGTTTCGTAAGGTCTCCGGTCATCACCATATCTTGCTCATATTCTGTTGTTATGACTTCCAGCTCGTGAGACACCTGGACCGCAGGTCGACCTTGACGCAATAAATGCTTCAAAAGAAAGAAACAATGAGAATAATAAAAGGTTTGTATTGTTGCGTAATGATTGCACGCATCTTACAAGTTACATGAAGTGGGGAGTGGGGAGGATAATTGGGACGGACCACCCCCATATTAAATAGCACAGAAAAAAAATATTGGTTTTATAAAGTTGGTTTACTATGGGCACTATGTACAAAACCAATGAATGCAGCTACCATGTAAGAAGATAGAGAAGCCAATTAGGACCCCCATTTTTGGGGACAGGGAAGACCTTAAAAAAGTGTGAAATGTATAATGTTTCATCACAATAATATATCACATTTTTTACAGAAAGAAAATTAGGATCCTAATTACCAAATTCTTTAGTTTATTTTGCGTAATAATTTCCATCTCTTATGTTAGATTATGGGACCCCACAAATCTTACTACGGTGGGTCCACCCTCTTTTGTACCACATTGACCAATTAAAATATCAGTTATCAATTATTGTTATTATTAATGAAATGCTGAAATAC
The DNA here is from genome assembly GCF_027358695.1 of Spea bombifrons. Lineage (NCBI taxonomy): Eukaryota > Metazoa > Chordata > Amphibia > Anura > Pelobatidae > Spea > Spea bombifrons. The sequence continues at coordinate 5,816,108 of NC_071098.1, forward strand.
TGGCGAAAACCACCACTAAATAAACCAAGATCTTTGTTTAATTAACTTGATTTATTCTTCCTATTTCGGAGCGCTTGAGTAGATTCAGTCAATTAAGTAATTCACACTCAAGTTAAAATTTGGGCAAAACCACATGATGCATTCAGGAATTATTTCAAACGCCTACCAAAGATTTTTAGATTTTTTTTCTAATTTCACTGTAAAAAGTATACTTTTTATAATGTTTACATAAAAGTGGTATTTTTTTACTACATTACTATACGAATTGCATTTAATTCTCAAAGAGAAACTTGTTGTCATGTCGCAGATTTTTCCATATTTTATGTATATAAAATATCAATGTGATTAGCTTCTTGGCTGAAAATATCTGTGCTAAATATTTACAGCATTGAGATGAAATCTTTGGCTGTCATACTATTCCCCATAATTATATATCTTACAAAATCATCCTTCGAAAAAATGGTTCAATTTTGTTTCAAGAAAAAAAAGCTGGATGGAAATACTTTTAATGGTATTACGAAGCCTTGGTGTGCTGGATCGTTATTTAGACAGAATACAACCTCAAGCCTTCAAGGGAACGGCTATGTTGCTTATGATTTTGGGAGTAAATTCCCTTGTAAAAACATTAAAATAATGTTAGTTGGCCAGAAACCACATTTTTTTACAGGTTACTGCAATTTAATCTGGATAAAAGGATAAAAGGTAGGAAACACAAATTACTTAGTAGGCACTTTAACAAGAACAATTGTAGATCAAAGGTATTGGGCGTTTCGCATTAAGATCTTAAACTCAAGGATTAACCTCTGATAGTTTGTACAGTCATTTATATGTTTATCTTAAATAATTCAGAGTAGAATTATTAAACAACCCTCTAGCCAATAAAAACGGAATCAGAAGGATTAAAACGTTCCATTCAGCTTTATTGATAAGATGTGACAATGAAAGTGGTCTAATTTCTGGAAGAAACCTCAATTGATATCATTCATCCTTTTAAGTTTCACATTTTCCTATAGGAACGATATCAAAGCTAAACACATCTTTCCAATTTAAATGGCCATGGGCTAAGGCATAGTCTTCATTCCATAGAGCTTTTCCACCACAACATAACGTCCGAGGGTGGCAGCTGAACTCGGTAGGAACTTGATGCAAATTCTTCATCCCCATCTGGATTTTTCAGGAGAGTTGTGGCTGCAACTTCTCAATAAGATTTCTTGGAAGCCATCTCTCAAGAAGAGCAGAGGTGGCCCCTGACCATGCATAGTTTAATCGTTGCGTTTAATAAAAAAAAAACCTCACTGATGTAACGCACGTACCTGGTCAGTTTGACCTGAGGTCTCCAGGTGTATCTCCTGCTTCTCTGGGTCCCTGGGGCCAGCTTCTTATTTCTCTGGACAGGCCCGTGATGAAAACTCTCCACCCAGGTTCAGCCCACTCCCTGCCCTCTTTCCTCCCATTAAAGGCTGTCTGGGGCAAGCCCGCTCCCTACATGAAACCACTTGCCCCCAAAAAAGGGAGAGCTCCATGTAGGCTACCATAAGGGTTCCCAGGTATGATTATATGGTCCCCACCAAACTCTTCTTGGAGCAGAAGCTCGGTGGGGTCAACCCAGTATAAAGAATAATGAAGATGGTGAGTTTAAACAGCAAACTCCTACTTTAGTGAATAAATCCCGCGGCGTCCTGCGTTTGTATCGGTTATCTTTTAACCATCAAAAAAAAAAAAGTCATTTTAATGCGTCTGAAATAGTTTCTGCCACAAAAAAGCCTTCTGGTAATATTCTACAGAACCTACAAAAATATGGCAGGCTACACATCTTAAATATATGGATTAAAATAAAATACGCTAGCGCAGTTAGGAAACCTAAATTAACATTATAGTTATTTTTCCAAGAAGCGGCATGGATCATTGCTTATCCTCCCAGCTATTTTTTTATTCTAGAACAATAAACCTGTCCTTTCCACATTGCTGCCATCTAAAATACCAGGTAATAAAAGGAAGAGAAGAGATGATTTTTTTTTTGCTCCTGCAAAATAATCAATCTTAAAGTTACAAATAATATTGCCCATTAGCCACAGATGGTTCTGCGGAAAGGAATACATATATATATATATATATATATATATATATATATATATATATATATATATATATATATATATATATATATATATATATATATATATATATATATATATATTCTTTCTAAACTCCTAGTGTAAAGTTCTCAGCTTTTTAACCAATATGTTCCTTTTTTTTCTAATCTGTAGCTTCCTAATTTTCTACACAAGTCCCCAAAGAACCAAACAAACTGAATTTGAAGAACTGTGCTTAGTACATAAGGAACCAAGTTAAATCTTAACACAGACATCAGCTTGTGTTGAGCCCCTGGGAAAAGAATGGGTTTGACAATCCCATGTTCTGCCAAGAAGGCCACCTGAGGTCGCAGATACATAGTCGCAACATCTGCAGATACATATATTTATTAACCCCGTAAGGACAATGCATTGAAAACAATGCATTTTGAGCCTGTACATGTACGGGCTTTGTCATTAACAGGTTAATATATAAGATACTTTTAAAAATGTTTCATGGGTGTCACTACAATATATGAAGCTTAAAGTGCTGTCCAACTTAATATATGAAGAAGCCAATGGCAATTTTAAGAAAGCAGCTTGCACTTTACACGTTACAGGCTGCTTACCCTGTGTCCCTTGTCATTTCTGCTTGCAGAATCCAACAGTCGCTTGACTGATGTGGACCCTGACTATTATATGGGGTCTTTCCTAAATTCACTATGGGGATTTCAGAGCAAAAGGATGTTTCTTGCTGCAGAAACATCTTGTTGGCAGTTGCTGTCTGGGCTGATTGCCATCAAGGTGTACCTCCGGTTGACCGTCATTGAGGTGGCAGCTACAAAAGATAGAGCGTTTTCTGAAAATTCTGAAGGTGTAGTAAAATCTACAATGTAACGGAACTACTATAATAACAAATATGGTTTAATTAAAAAGCGCAACAAAACGATTATATGTAAGATAAAACTAATGGTCTGGTCTCTAATGATATGGATTATCGTAGACGGCTGCCCTGAGAGCTTGTTAGAGGTCTGGTGACTGAAACCATGTACTTTATAATGATTTCAATGATAAAAATAGAAAATGTTAAGAAAAAAAAGGATAAAAAGAATGATGATTGCTGGATATCACCGAAAGCGTACAGCTGAGAGGCGCTTATGGGAGAAAAGGTCAGCTACATTTCTAAAAGAGGTAGAATCCAACAGAATAAAAGATGCTGGACAATTACCTGTCTGGAATACTTGGCCATTTGTGAGATTTCAGATCATTGAGAAGGACAAAACTCTTTCCCCAAACCGCTACGGCTTTAAGCACCTGGCTGAGATGAAAGTGCCTCCTTAAAGTGGCCAGAAAGTGTCAGTAGCCTCAAAATCAGCTCGGTTTATCCGACTCCTACATTACAAATTAGGACACATAACACAAGTACTGAACATCATCGTGCTCCAAAGAAAAACGCAAGGGCTGGGTATATTCCCTGCATAGGAGAGGGGAATATAAGACGTTTTGCTGAACACCGATAACCTCGGATACACCGTGCTGACACCGATGGTTGCTGTATGTAAAAACCGTTTAGTAGACATAATCTCTGGTGCCCAGTGACCTGATCTAAACGGATGCCAGCAGGGTTACTCCTGATACCTTCACACCCAAGAGACTCAAAGACCCTGGAGCATGAGAGGACAGATTGGGTCAAAGCCATAGATTTGGGAGGTGATGCCTCAAAGAGCCGAGAAAGGTATCCAGCTTTAAAAAGGTTAACAAATACAACGGCAGCTTTGAAAGTAAGCGGAAACTTCATTAACTCCCAAGGTGTCTCTGCCAAGGAGAACCACATAGAATTACGGAGACAAGGAGCTTTCTCTGAACTCAAATATCTCACTGATCCCTGCCGAAGTCCTCATAATGCTCACTATAAAAGCACGGACATGTCCGGATCGCCAGTCATGCATACAGAAAATGCAATCCTTGGAAGTTAGGTCTAGGAAGTCATGAATGAAACAGTTCTGAACCGTACGATCGGATATGCGTAAAGTGCAGTTATTAATTATTCATGCTGCTCCTATAAACTTTACAGCGAAAAGCATGAAAACAGATAAAAATGGAAAACCGGGTGCTTAGCGGGTTTCTGTAGTATGGCATTTATTCTCAGAGATTCTATATTAGATAATTGTGTTTCGGTGGAACGTTATTTGGAGTCAAAATCCTTTACATTATTAGTTTTGTGTCATGGCTTAAATGCCCAAACAGAAACTAGTTATATCTGTAAAGGAACCATGTCTTCTAAATAGTTCTGCAGTGGGAAAACTAGATTAATTGTGCCGCTGCCACTGTCCTAATTTGTTGTCAGTGTCCACCGCCAAGAGGTATCCTGTCCAAATGAATTACTCGTGGCATGTTGAGCTCATAGCTCAAGAAAGAGCTGGGTCATTATCAATTTACATAAAGTGTAAAATAATTACCTTCATTTCCACCGCAGCCGACCCAATGAGCAGCAAGGATTCCCCGTCCCAAACATCGATCTGCAGTGTCTGGAGAGCCAAGTAACGACGAAACCATCGCTGTTCTCCTGGCTTCAGGTAGCCCGGATCGACCATGTATTTTAGCTGGTATCCTGGAGAGCCTTTGGGTAAACGAGCACAGTAAATTTATTAAAACGTATAGCATTGTTCAGATTAAAATATTATACATTTTAACCAGAACACATTTACAATATCACTTAAAGAGGACTCCATCCATTTTACGAGTGAATCTTATGGTGTCTCCAGACATGAGTGGATCTGTTAAAATATTCAAAATATATGATAAATATACACGGTAGTTTATATTTAATAGTTTATATAAAATGTGTTCTCCTGAGAGCCAACTTTCTTTCTTTTGCCCATATGCATTTCTTTTAAAGACACCTAATCTCTCCTTGCCATGAATTGTATCGCCTGTGGAACCGCCTGTAAGGGTTCTGGCGGGCACTGGTGACCCACCTAGAGAACAAGCAATCTAGATCTCTAATACCAATGTAGGTTAAGGCTTGCCTTTATTAATGGAGCCATCCTGATTAATCTGGAGTAAGATATGCGCCAAAGGATCGGTACTGGACGGATGTAGTTTCACAAGCTGTAGTCGAGGAGTCGTTACAGGTTGAAAACGATAAAACTGAAAAGTGAAGTAAATGGTCCGAGGCCACTGTGCAGAGGCGTCATCTTCTCGTAGCCTAAAAGGAGGAATAACATTAAGAGAATTATTTGGTAGATAAAATGGAACAGCCTCACAGCAGAAGTGGTAGAGGGTAATACAGTGAGGGTATTAAACATGCATGGGACAGGCATACGGCTCTTGGATCTAAGAAGAGACCAAGGACAAGGTTTAAGTCTCTACAGCAGGAAAAACGGGCAACCAGTTGGTCAAAATATGTCTGATCAGCCGTTAAATTCTGTTTCATAGAAAAAGAATTTAACAGCCGATAAGCCGATGCTATGAGCTGTGAAAAAATGTAAACAAATCTATAACAGTACAGAATCCAGGGAGACCGATCATTATATAAAATACGCACATGAACAGTGAATTAAACCTGCTTTTACAAGACATTAAATGTCAACACATGTTGTTTATGTCATATTGTGCGTGTCAGAGGGAACGGATATTAATATTAATTATCCTGCGTTCCCCCACATGACGCACCGAGATTAAAACTGTACGAATGTTTAAATACTAAATTCATCTTTCAGACAAAACATAGGCTGCGAGTGACACTCAATTAACTTTCCTTGACATTGATGGATGCGCGTGCAGATGCTCGAGCTGTCAGCAGTGACATGTGTGTGAGAAACCCGTGAGACAGAGAGATAAGGCGAGCACGGCCATGTCTGTTTTACCTGCTGCAGGCGAGGAACTGCAAGATAATCTCATTGCACTGCAGATGATCAGCCTCTTCCCGCTGCGGATTAAAGTTCACGGGGTCTGATGGGTCCACCACCTCTGCCACTTCGTTATTGCAGTCCAGGATTTCGGGGAAGTCAACGGAATGGAGACGGGCCAAGGCGGCCCGAGATAACAGGGACGTAGAGCTGGAAAAGCAAAGGCGAACGTCGTTACTTTTTATCTTACGGAGAACATAATGGCGCATGCGGCTTTCGTGTTATTCCTTTCCGCTTTATAGAAGCTTATCAGATTGCGTCCATGAATTATTATTATTATTTATTTTATATAGCGCCATCAAATTCCGTAGCGCTGTACAATGGGTTAATCCATGGGTTGTGACTCCAACACGCATGAACATAGAGGGTTATGTCTGCCATATCACCGCACTCCTTCAAGATGCTAATGAAGCAAATCACATATAAATTACTATACATTTAAAGCGTTAAAGAAAGAACCTTGGATTCTGGTAAAACGCGTCGGGCATTCCAAGTAATCATTACTTTGTGCTTGTATATGTCTCAGCGCGCTACCCGTGACCAGCGTCCTCTGTACTGGGACTTACATGTCCTTTTTACATTTTATTTTAGCCCTAAAAGAAGTCTGTGAGAATAAGATGCAGGCACATAAACTTTTTAATATCTCAGAGGTCTCTTAATCACACGAAAAGGACCTCGGAGATTCTGAAAGCTTATACCTCTCCCTCTAAGAACGTCGGCCCGCTGAAAGGTATCACAGATGTCTTCGGACTACTTTCTTTGATACCAATACAGCAATTTCCATTTTTTTAAAATATATTTTATCCTTAAATTGAACATATTTTTGTAAGTGCGGTACTTCTGTCATGATATAAAGTCTTTTATATGAATTACTCCGAGTTCCCTTGATTCTTTTCCTTTTAAGTGATTTTTGATGGAGGCTTAATCAAGTAAGATTTTGCTGAAATACTCTGGAGATCTCGGTATAAGGATATATACAGTCCGGTACTTGTGAGTGCAATCCCATTTCCTTTTATTAACTCAATTTATACGATGCCGTTTGCTATAATTCTCTTTTCAGAGTGGTTTGCGCTCTATCAGGGTCTGTGATTAAAATAAGGAGGGATTGGGGATTTGTAAAGTTATTAAAGCAGATCTGTCCCTTTCCCCAAACCTTTTCTGTTCTATATCTATACAAAATGTTTATATATGTATGTGAAATTCACCTAACGTATACCATGGAAGTAGTCATGTTAACTTCCCGTCTCCGGGAGCTGCGTAATTATTTCACCCTATTTAGTTATCGTTGCCCTATTGCTAAAGGGGCAGTCTATTCCCAAAAATGTTTATTTTTCTTTTTTTTAATGAATATTGGAGTCTGTGTTGTATGGAATACTGCTTGTATTTTCTAGTTATTGAAGTTTTCCTCCTCTGCTGAAAACAGGAAGTGCTAAGTATCATACTTAAGTACACTTCCTGTATACTTCCTGAGCGTCAGCCAATCACATGTATGCTAGCTGAACATCAATGTACAACTTGGATATATGTGATTGGGTGCTGCTAGACCCACTTTTTCATCTTTTGTTTTCCATACATTGGGTTCTAGAAGCGTTTATAAAGATTTATATTATAAAGTACATTACAATGCAGCTTATATAATCATTTGCTTACCAAAAATATACAAAATGTAACAAAAAACTGTTAAAAAAACACTGCTTAACTTACTGTGATTTTCATTTTATATCAACACTTGCTATCAAATTATTATTATTACTTCTAAAACCACAATTTAAGCATAAATGGGAAAAAAATCTGCTCTGACTGCACTTTGCTCTTTCCGTAGCCCTTCGGAAATTGGCCATTTTTAAAAATCGTTAAGCTGTCACCTTCCGGATGCCGTCTGCCAGCCAACTAATTAAGTCACCGCAAATGGCTTGATTAGGCCACATAAAAGGTGCCCTGCCACCTACACTAAACATTAACTGAGCGCTCGAGCATGCTAACCAAATTATTAAATTGATGGTAACGTCTCAAGCCAGAAATCACAGTAAACTGACCGGATTTTTAAAAGCAAGTCCAGGATTTTTTTATTTTTTTTTAAACATTTTATAAAAAAATTTTAAAAAAACGTGCGCATCATTTCTCCAAAATAATTAATTTTGAGACCACACAAAGTTTAGTGAAGGGGGCAAATGAGTCCATAGACCACCCCCTTGTTTAATAATAATGATTATTAAAATTTATGTAAGGGGGTTACAGAAAAAAGCTCCACCTGCCTCCTCTTGAGGTGGCGGGGTGAAACGTGACTTGGAACACAGCTCTTGTATTTTCAAACAGTGGGTGATCCGCTGTGGTTTCTCTACTGGCATCGACTCAACTGAGCTGCGTTAGATCTGCGGCCGAGGCTGCGTTCAGCTTGGAGAAACTCAATTTACAAGTTGGACATTTTATCCAAAAAAAAATAATACATTTCCAGGTACATCTGCTCTTCTCTTCCCCTGCAAGCTTTTTTTTAATCCCATCAAGAAGTACAAAAATAAATAAAAATATAGGGTCGATAAATGGAAACACGAAAAAAAAAAAAAAAAAAAGGTGTTAGTTTGCCCTTCGAGGCCAAACGCTGGATCCTTGTTACTGAATCAAGAAATTGCATTTTTATTGGGATGTATATTGTGCGAAATGCAAGGATGATATAAAAACCCGATGATACAGAGAGCCAGCGGACAGACTGCGTGACTCAGCTTTCCTGGCATTGTACGGAAACACATGGCGCGTTCTATTTACGGTTCAGTAACAGCTACGCAATTCTTTTTTTTTATTATTATTTATTTTTTTGTATTTTTTTTTTTAAACACAGAACCTAGAATCACGTTTCTAGACGCTCTATAAATTTTATTAACCCGGTTATTTAAAGAGACCATCACTATATCACATATATTGACCGATAACAATTAAAAAAACTGATTTTAATCATTTTCTACCTTGTGACTTATAAGTTTTGTGATGGCTTATTAAAAAAAGAAAAAAAAATGGAATAGATTTAATCTGTATTGGATCTTAAAAAGTTGTGTATTATATCGTCTTGGTTAGAAAATCTTACCTTCCCGTCTGAGTGCCCATAGCAACAATAGGTGCGTGAACCGGGGAAAAAAGAAGTTCTTGAAGGTGGTCAGAGGCGGAAAGGTCGGGGTTTGTTTCACTCATATCAGCCTCGAGATGGGTTATCCCACTTACATACGGAAATTCCTGCGGGAGAAAAAAAAAAAACAAGAAGTGCTCCATTAAATCATAATTTATATTTATTGTTTTATGTAGCGCTATCATATTCCACAGCGCTGTACAATGGGATTATAAAAAATATATGAATATCAGTAGAACTGTTTAAAAAGTATTAGATCCTAACTGTGTAGTTTTAGATTGTTTGCATATTCGTCATGAATTTGCATAATTTATAACAAAACTTATTTATTGTAGCATGTTTCCAATGAGCCACAAATCCCTTTAGCCAAATATACCACATAAATAAATAAAATAATAATAATACAATATATATATATATATATATATATATATAAATATAAATATATATATATATATATATATATATATATATAATGGAAAAAGTACAGAATAACAGAAGTTATACCAGTATATGATATGAAAGGGAATGAAACAAAATAATCATAATTACAATTCTTATCACGACGATAAGAGCGTTAAAGCAATTCCTTTTTCTATTACATTTTATTTACAGACAGATGTATACACACAAAAAAAAAAATATCACATTCTTTTTTTTTCCACATGCGAAAACAAGTTTGAGTCAATTATTCATGTTGGAAAACCAATCTTTGAAAGCACATGGCATTAAAAATTAGTTTGTTTTAAATTGCTAATTGCTTTCTAGGGAGGCATCTTATTCGAATTACCTAACTAATTAAACTCGCTAAATGTTACAGCATTACGAGCACGTCATGGGAAGCTAACCACAGACAATTATAGAGAGCTAATCTACTTTGTTATGTAGTGCATGTTCCTAAACAAGAATCATAGTCTAGGAACGTCAACACCAGTTAATACGTCAAGTCCAGGTCTAACCATCTGTCGAGGCCAAAGCAATCCTGCCCATTGACCTCCTTGGGTGAGGTCCTAAGTTGACCTTAGTTCATTGGAGATGTAACAATTTCCTGGCCGTTATCACATGGCCATCATCGGATGTTCTATTAACGAAGAACAATGGCGTACGTCAGACATGTACACAGCTAGCTAGATCGATCGACAGATCCACAGGTTAGATAAGTAGGCGACAGACAAATTGAAGGCATCGACCATGTATAACCCTCTGCCCAGAAATACGTAAACATGGTCTTTGGCTTTATTGAGTGTAGTCTTACATTGACCTAAGTTTGTTAGAGGTAACATTTCCTGGTCGTTTGATGGTCCACAGCTAGCTAGATAGATCGACAGATTAGATGGGTAGATGATAGACAGGTCTGGCCATCTGGCACACTGGGCAAAAGCCTGGCAGGCCGGAGGGAGAGAGGGGGAGAGAGAGGGAGATGGGGAGGGAAAGAGAGCGAGGGAGAGAGGCACTAACGATATACAGTACTGTGTAGATGTTTTAGGTGTAAAAAATGCTGTAAGTAAGGGTTTTCAAAAATAAACACGCTATTAATTTATTTTTATCACATCACTGAGTCTGTCTGGCATTACATGAAGATAGAGGAGCAACCGAGGCGGCCTAAATCCGCAGAAGAACTGGGGTTAGTTAGTTGGGTCAATCAAATAGATGACCGGCAGTCACAGGACTTATTTTATCAACACTTTTCAATCAAATCATATGCCAAACCGACATTTCGGGACGACACGTCCCTTTCTCGAGGTGAGAAGAAGTCGGAGTGGCCCCCTGTCTGGTACTTAAAGGGTTCCTGATTGGGGGTGTTGGTGGTTTGGCTGGGCTGTATTTGGGGGATCCGTGCCGAATCCATGCGTAGGGAAGCCTTGATGCAAATGCAATAGCGGAATTATAAATTTCATTTCATTTTTAACCCCATCAATAATTTTTATTAGCGTAACCCGACGTCTTTCATGCGCTGTCGTTAGTAAATCAGCCCCGTTAACCGTAGCCTTTACATTAGCAATATTTGTCTGTTTTAATGTTGCGCTCGAAATGAAAGCGGTAGATTTTTTATATTCTGCGATATTTATTGTTCTGTGCAGCTGGGTATTGAGACGTACAGCATATCGACACGGCTTAAATCTCAAACCGACTGCTAACAATGTAAATGATGGCGTTAAATGCGTTTATTTATTATTTTTACCAGGAACATTTTCTCTTGCTTCCAGGATGCCCGGGGAGAGTAATGGCTACTTTTACTTAATAGCAACTTAAATATATGCTACCAAGTGAAATGGTGCTTTTAATCCTATTAGCCCTATAAAGCAAAATATATTAAAAGGAATCCCATACAATCTGAATCAGCTGTTCCCTGGATATTTCCAATTCCACATCAAATATACATACGGAAATAACACTTTAATGCTTTCACCAGCACAAAGCATTTGGTTATCCATCATACTGTGTGTCACACCATATAAATAAACTGATTTCCCCCCAATTACCTGTTTTTAAAGGCAATGAACACGATTAGTGGTAGATATTGTGAATCTATGTGTGTGTTATCGAGTCAGCCATTTCTTGATATTTTTTATACAGAAGTCAGACATAAAATATTAGGGGCCAGCTTGGTAATTTGCGACTTTTTATCCTTGCAGGTCTACACTCTTTTCTCCGCTCGCCTACGACAGAGCACTCTTTGCCTGAAACGTTTAGAGCGTTCGTTGGTCCCTTTCTCCCTTAAATTGTGCTCATAAAACAATGAATTGATGAAATAGTAGATTCAATAATGGTTATATTTGGCAATTTGGTATATTCACTGCAAGCAGAATGTGGGATTTCAGTGGAATCTTATTTGTTTCTTGGACTCGCGTTCGGTAAAACCATCTGCCTATCCTGATGAAAGCCATATGCCTATCCCATATGTGTTGAAATTCCCTCATTGTATTAACTTCTCCGTCTCATCGGAGGCTGTTCCACTTATCTACCACCCTCTCAGTACAGGAGAACCGTCTTTACTTGTCTTGCATCTAAGCCACGACCGTCTACTTTTAGACCTCTTGTCCTAACGTTACTCGTCTTTTGAAAGACTTGTTCCTCCTGTATTTTGTTGAATATACACATGTATTTGTAGGCTTCTCAGAGTGGGACTTCATTAACTGAAAGCAAAAACAGCGCAGAACACGTTCGGCCAGCCATGCTCTTCCTGCAGCAGAAGGTCGCTGGGGCTTTGGACCTTCGTAATACAAAATGAAGTCAAGGAGCTGAAATACAACTCTCCAGCAAACTCGCTCGTCAACTGATCCCCTTCCATCCTAAAGAGTATCCCTTGATCCAAAAGTGTATCCCGTGATCATATTGTGCATCCATTAATCCTATTGTGCATCCATTGACCCTACAGTGTATCCCTTGATCCTATAGTGTATCCCTTGACCCTACAGTGTATCCCTTGATCCTACAGTGTATATCCCTTGATCCTATAGTATATCCGTTGACAACAATGCACGGTTTGATTTTATACACATGATGACTGTTCCAATTTGAAGCCTACAAATTTAGAAGATGTAAGTCTTTCAATCACATAATTCTGAGTAAGTTAATACAGTTAATACATCTAGAAAGGGCATTACCTTGTGACATAGACACACATTATTCTTTTAATATCTGCTCTTATGTTTACAGTTTTATTTAGTATACAACTACAATTTTAGCATTAAGAAAAAAAACATTCCATACAGTAGGAGACCTTAATCCATTTAGCGTCTGTCAGCTCCTATACACATACAAGAGCCTTGCTTTATTTTTAAAAAAGGGACATTTTCTGTACTGGAAGTGCGTTCTCAAACAATTCCATTAAGTAAAGTGAATGACATGCCACTTTCAGTCAGCCATGAGGTTTATCTATAATTAAAGCAAATGCTTTTGAGTGTCACCTCACATGATCTTTGGAAATAGTTTCCCCAAACAGTCACAACGGAGGATAAACTGAGGAATATTTGTGGGTTTTTTTAATGAATCAGAAAGCCCTATTTTAATTCACGTTTCGCTTTCAGGGTAGAATGTGGCAGTTCACTGATGTTATATATAACTTTTTACATTTTAAAAGAAAATAGCATGTTAATACATAAGATTATATATATATATATATTTTTTTTTTCTTCAATTAAAAGTAAAAAAAAAAAAAAACAACTATTAGTTGCTTATGTTCTAAAAAAAGGCTACTTACAGCATGAGAACGTTGGTAGGCCATCGGTGAAGGCATGAGTTGACTTGGGACTTGCTGCAGAGCTAGCTTAGAAGAGTGACTGATAGTTGGATAACGAGGCGAGGCGGTCAGCTGGGACATTGACAACTATAATATAAAGAAATAATGTAAGAAAAAACAATCCCCTATACTTCATAGATAAACATATCAAACATATTTATATTTCTTTGCGTTACAACCAACATGCAGACCTTAATTTCTCTTCTCCTATTCAAATTCCCAAAACTTTCTATCTACGGACAAACGAGTTGCATTAACAGATGGCCGCAAAATGATTTGAAAGAGACGATGGCGTAAAACATTAGTCCTTCGATAATTAAATGTGCAGAATTTCTTTCATTTTTTAACTTTGAATAATATAATTAAACAACATTCCATACAAATAATAGTAATAATAATTTGGCATTTCCAACGCGAGATGAGAGCGAAGGGGGAATTCATGAAACTACAGGTTAGAACAAAATGAAAAAAAATGCCAGCGTGCGGTATTAATTAGGCAGCACCCATTATTAGGAGAACATTGTCAGGGTCTCTCACATCCTCAGGGCCGGTAACTGTTGCCGAAGCTCTAATGAGACATAATACGCCGGGGAAGCTCTCAGCGCTCACACTGAGAAATGTCACCGTGGCACAAATCTGAGTAATTACTCTCTGGTGGGTCGGTGGGATGGAATGAGAACACATTTAGAACTGGTCATTTGGACAGGAACGGCTAAAATCATCTGAAACTACTACCGCTAAAACTCCTAAATATATTCTGACCCAACTTGGCACCCGGTGACTACAATGTCAACACTACCATTCAAAAGTTTGGGGTCATTTAGTTGTTTTCATGGAAAACAAGGACATTTATAGCTGTAACACAATTGCAAAAGGGTTTTCTAACAATCAATTATCCTTTTAAACCTAAACTTGCATCAGCGAACACAACGTGCCACTGGAACACAGGAGTGATGGGAGTGATAAAGGGCCACTGGAACACAGGAGTGATGGGAGTGATAAAGGGCCATTGGAACACACGAGTGATGGGAGTGATAAAGGGCCATTGGAATACAGGAGTGATGGGAGTGATAAAGGGCCATTGGAACACAGGAGTGATGGGAGTGATAAAGGGCTATGGAACGCAGGAGTGATGGGAGTGATAAAGGGCCATTGGAACACAGGAGTGATGGGAGTGATAAAGGGCCATTGGAATACACGAGTGATGGGAGTGATAAAGGGCCATTGGAATACACGAGTGATGGGAGTGATAAAGGGCCATTGGAATACAGGAGTGATGGGAGTGATAAAGGGCCATTGGAATACAGGAGTGATGGGAGGGATAAAGGGCCATTGGAATACAGGAGTGATGGGAGTGATGAAGGGCTATTGGGACACGGGAGTGATGGGAGTGATAAAGGGCCTCTTTGAAAAAACGAGTAAAATGAATGAGTGACCCCAAAGTTTTGAAAGGTAGTATTTGATAAGCAAAAAAAAGAGTACAGAAGATGGTGTTTTCATGGATTTCAATAGTTTTGCAGTTATGGATGATCAATAAACATAATCCTGAAAGGGTGAAATCTACCAAAATAATTAGGCTAAAAAAATTCCCATGTTTCACATAAGTTTGCCACCAACATGACACAAAACAAGAGCAACCAATTTAAGGTGCTTTAAGCATATATTTACATACACAAACATTCACAATATGCCTCTATATAGCATTTAGCATATGAAAAAAGTGTTGGTGCCCCCTCACTCACCGCAGGTCCTAACTGTGACTCTTGAAGGGAAACTCGACTTTGGACCACCACCTTTGCTGTAAAATTAAAGAAGCATTTGAATCATTCTTATGAATACAAATAATTTTCCACGTAACGTAGTCTAAACTGTTTATAGCTAAAATAGTGAATTTTTATATTATATTTTTCAGGTCTACCCGCATTCTGGTGCTCAAAACCGACCCATGTAGGGAGTCAAAGACCAATATGCCCTGGTTTTCTGTTTCCCCCACTACCCGGATACAGCGTTGGAGGGGCTGCCGGCACGGAGATTTTTCTTGGTTTTCTGTTGCTGTTACAATATGATATGATGGACTCTCTAGATGAACTCAGAAGGATCCTTCAACAATCAGCTGTCTACCAAGCTCACAAATACTACCATTAGCAGGAACTTGCTGCTGTCTAGTTGGAGACGGGATTTCGTTGTGGTTGTGTTGGAGACAAGTCCCGGTGGAGTGAGGACCCAGCTAAGAGATCTCTACTTGCCTATAAATCATGGGCTTGTTTGTTGGGCAAATTCAGGTGAGAAGCTGTAATAATAGATTGCATCATCGATGTTGAATGTGATGGAAAAGAGTCTACTCGTCTTACAGCTGCCGATGGTCATTTTGGTGGCAGCTTTCTGGTGGTGATATCGAGAGGAAGGACTCCTACTTCAGTAAAAAAAAGTACATGATCCAACTAACAGGGATCCCAGGCAAGACTTAGAAACACGAACAGTCGCAGATAATGTCAACGCATTAAAAGTCCAAGAGCACAGGTACTAGAAGATACGTTATAGAGCTAGAAGGTGGAGGGGGTAATGGGAGACAATTCTACTGTATGGAAAGGGTGACAGCTACCGAGAACAGACTTCCAGTGGAAGAAATACGAGCCAATACATTAAAGGAATCCAAGAAACCTTTGTACGTCCATAAAGTTATCCTGAAAACCTTAGATCGGCCAACCGGTACTGTTATGATGTCACTACGTGTCTACAGGTGTCGATAAACATGGTTTTGATGGCATGTTACAAAGTCAGGAGAACAAAGTAACAGAGCTAACCGTCCTGGCTGGAAAATATAAGTCCCATATAAATAAACTCCTTAAAAGAACTAATCCTGCTAGACACGAGCAACGCACTTTATTTTCATTCTTGTCTATAAAAGAGAAACTACGGGCTATATCGTCCCGGCTCTAGCCAAGGAAAGCAATCAACAGAAGAGTTTGGCTAACAATGTAAAACATCGCCCGGCTCTCTCCATTTTTATTGTTTGTGGGGAAAAATGCCTAATAACTGTTATATTAGCTGGCTGGCTTTGTGTTTGTCCGGAGCGTCTTTGATCGCACATCTTTCATTGCTGTTTGTTGGAGGTAAACTTACTTAAGCAAAATTTATAGAGCTTTCTCAACAGCCAGCGATAGGTCAATGTTACGAGCTTTTTCATGTGAAATGAAACCAGCCTGATCATTCCGTCTCCAGGTCATTTCGGGTTTAAATGGCACTGATGCACAACACAGCTAGCGGTTACATTATTTGAGACGAGTTTCTCCCTTTTTGGTGTTGCTGCTAAATCTATTAAAATTTGACAATATATATTCGTATCACACACAAACACCATCTAAATCAGTGTGTTTTCTCACACACCACCGTTCAAAAGTTTGGGGTCACTTAATTATTTTTTTAATGGAAAACAAGGACATTTCTGGCTGTAACATAATTGCAAAAGGGCTTTCTAACCATCATTTAGCCTTTTAAACTTAAACTTGGATCATCGAAGACAACGTGCCATTGCAACACAGGAGTGATGGGAGTAATAAAGGGCCATTGCAACACAGGAGTGATGGGAGTGATAAAGGGCCATTGGAACACAGGAGTGATGGGAGTGATAAAGGAGTGATGGGAGTGATAAAGGGCCTCTATATGCCTATGAAGATATTCCACTAAAAATCATTTACAACATTAACCCCGTCTGTGCTGGATTTCTGATCCATTATTATTATGGTTTCAAAATATATAAAGGTGTGCGCCAAAGTTCAGTCTTTTTATTATTTTTTAGAATAACATAAAGAATGTTAGCTTGGTTTTTTTTTTTTTTTTTTTTTTTACAATCTAATAATATTTGCATAAATGGGATTGTATACCTCATAAACTCCATTCATTAAGGTTTTATAGCTGCTCCTGGCAGACCGGAACCCATAGTAAATTGGCTGCTGCGCGAGTTTCACGTAATAAACAATAAACTAAACGAGATGAAATAATAAATTAAATATAGGAGTACCTGACTCGTTAAAGGAACAGTACAGTTATGGGCTGTTCCTTTAAAGTCTATTATTACCAATTCAGCCTTCTTTACACAGAAAGATGTAGCCAGGATTCGTTACCAATCATTACTGCCTCTTACGTCCAACCAGAATTTTAATACTAAGCTTACGACCTCCGAGTACGGGTGAATAAGCGAGGGGAAATTTAGTATCTTATTATAATTACATTATATTTACATTATGTCCTGTTTTGCTTATTTTCTAAAAAAAATAAAAAATAAAAAAATTGAAAATCTCTAAACGATGATGGCTTTGAAGGACTAATTGTATGTCTATTTTTATGAAGGTGCTAAAAGATATGCTAAGTGTTTTATGGTTTGCAGTATAAAACAATGGGAAGTGTAGTAAGCGTACTTGGGAACGGTCTGGGTTTGGCCGGGAGACTCTGGGTAACAGGCGGCTTCCCCGGGTCTCCGCTCTCTTTTTGTGGTTTGAGGTTCTCGTTTGGGCCAAGGAGGAAAGGTGGAAGTTGCATTTCCCTTTGGGGAGTGGGGCTCCAGAACATTTAGGGATCTGCTGTCCATTGTGGCCCCTAAAGGGGCACACTTTATCACTTTGAGACTTCAATAAAAAATGAGTCTCTCTCCAGGCAGGAGGGGCACCCCCCCACACACACTTTTACTATCTGGGGCTAATTCTACCCCCCACACAGCCAGCTAGCCCGTGTGAAAAAAGACTCCCCACAAAAGGCAGCGCTCTGGGTAGCCTAACCGGGAGAGTTCCTAGTTACTAATATTCCACAGCGCTGTACAATGGGCATTAATGGTTATTAGATAGAAAATGGACTCTGACGCATTTCACATCACATGCAACACAAAAAATTGGTGCAAAACGCGCCGCGAAAATCCCATCTCAGGTCTTTAATCCTGACATTTTATGATTTATCTACTACAAACAGATCTATTATTGGCACGGATTGCCTGCGGCTTCTAACGATGATTTTTCTGATGTGTAGGGCTTAACAAAAAACCCGGTCATCATAGTTAGATAGGGTGAGGCGCCAGGCTTACCACTTTGGTTAAGTGCTTCCATTTATCCCTGATGCATTTCGCGTAACATGTTTAAATGCTGGTTCATAAACACAAATATGCTGTTAGTTTGAGAAAAAAAATATAGGTCAAGAGCTTGCGGAGAGCATCTGATTTTCAGATCAGAAATATTTATGAAATAAATGCTTTAATGGCAGCGGCCAGCGTGCCGTTTAATGCTGTATATTATAAATGTACTGGAAGCCTGAATGGCTGTCAGAAAACATTGTTGGAAGCATTTTAACCATAAATGCTGGGTGTACCGGCACGCGGGGGGTGGTAATCAAACCAGAAATGGCTGCATTTAGGCAACTACCGAAAAAAAAAAAGCTAAATTATGATTATTGTGTATATGACAGAATAAAAAAGGGAGGAACACAAAGCGAAAGGTGCATATAGCGAGGAATAAGTACATACATGATCTGGGGTTATTAGACTGCAATAACTGGTTCCCTAAACATGTCTGATTTAAAATCATAGTTTTCCAGTTTATTTATTATCTCACGCTGATTCTGCTCTGGTATTTGGTACAATTTATCTCCGGAGGTGGGAAATTTTAAACACGGCAACGGCCTCTTCTCCCACACATCTCGGCTGGGGGTTAAATGGTGAAAACATGTATACGCATATTGAAAATCTCTAAAAAAAAAAACGCAGAAGAAGGCCACGGCTTCCAAAAGTTTGGGTTTAGTCTTGTTTACCCCCTTATTTTATTATTGTTGTATATTGCAAACTTTAATAAAATATATTTGGAAAAAAATTATATATATATATATATATATTATATATATATATATATATACGGATTCTGACCCATTAAATATTTTAATACCAAAAGTACATCCAGTATGTTTGCAAAGGGTTAACAGCCTGCGTAGGGGCAAATAACCAGACATTGTTTTAATGATACTAGATGGCAACTTCTATCATCATCATGGACATCAAGTTCATAAATGCCCCCCCACACACTTTGAGATGTGATTGGAATCTACTTATTATTCCTGTCCCCGTTATTCCTGATTGTATTGTTTGACATCAAGAAGAATCTTGAGCTTTTATTTAGATTTATCTAATTGTGATCCCAAGTAATCCTGGATCAACTAGATCTACCACTGTGAATATTGCCCTTCTCTGTTATGCTGAACCAAAGCTCCTCTTATATAGAAGCGTTATCTGTTCCAGCAGTGGTTTGTTACCCCAAGAGGGATTTGCAGGGTATTACACGGTATTTGGGTATTTTAAGTGGTTTTCAGGGGGGTTTGTTACAGAGATTATATATATATATAGTATATGTACTACTGCACAAACATTTGGGGTCGTTAAGCTGTTTTCATGGATAACAAGGAACTTTCTAGCTGTAACAAAAGGGTTTTCTAGCGATCAATTAGCCTTTTAAATTTAAGCTTGGATTAGGGAACACAACGTGCCATTGGAACACAGGAGTGATGGGAGTGATAAAGGGCCATTGGAACACAGGAGTGATGGGAGTGATAAAGGGCCATTGGAACACAGGAGTGATGGGAGTGATAAAGGGCCATTGGAGCACAGGAGTGATGGGAGTGATAAAGGGCCATTGGAACACAAGAGTGATGGGAGTGATAAAGGGCCATTGGAACACAGGAGTGATGGGAGTGATAAAGGGCCTCTGTACGGCTATGAAGAGATTCCATTACAAATCATCAGTTTCCAGCTACAATAGTCATTTACAACATTAACCCCGTCTGCGCTGGATTTCTGATCCATTTCAAGTTATTTTAATGGAGCAAAATTTGCTTTTCTTTCAAAAACAAGGACATTTTAAGTGACCCCAAACATGTGAAAGTTCGTGTATATATACATACATGCACAGCCTGGGATATAATACTTGTGTTTCCTATTCCAGGACTCTACAAAAACCCAGAACAGAACCTTATAGGCGGACGGTCATATGGGAACGGTCTGGCGGCTGCACTAGAAAGACTGTTCTAGACAACTGCACAATTTTCATTAAAGCGGAGCGGAACAAAAAGCGTGCGCATGAGTATAAGAAATTATATTTCAATGCAAGCTTCCTTAGGGATGTCCTGCGACATCTATCGTTATGGCCCGGATTTGGACGGAAGGAGTTTAGGAGCTTCAGTTTCAGAAGGAAACAAGAATATGACTGTCACGGCTTACATAATCTACTTCTGACCTAGAAATACAGTTAAAAGTATTTTTATGTCCCAAACAGTGCTTTCTCCCAAAAATCCTTCATTAAATGTTCTCCATTCCTTGCGGGACATCATTTACTGGTCATATGTT
The DNA here is from genome assembly GCF_027358695.1 of Spea bombifrons. Classification (NCBI taxonomy): domain Eukaryota; kingdom Metazoa; phylum Chordata; class Amphibia; order Anura; family Pelobatidae; genus Spea; species Spea bombifrons. The sequence goes on from NC_071098.1 coordinate 5,836,827, forward strand.
ATATTATTATTAATTATATATTATTATTTTCATTATTAAACCAGCCTTACGTTTTCACGTAACATATACGGATTATTTAATGCAAAATAGTTAACTCTAGTTTAATAGTTGGTCTTCCTTGTCTCTGCCGTCCTTGTGTATTTTGTCTCTTGTATCAAATATGATATTATTAGAGGGTTACGTGTGATTGGTTTATATACTGAAGTCATTATGTTAAACTCTATAGCTCTATATAATAGCCCTATTTCCAGACGCAGGACCCAGTTATTTCATAATGATGTATTGCCCCCTGGTGGTAAAAGTGGATATTGCACGATGTTGAGAACGATGCCTTGTGAATTCTAACTAGACCCGACTTCTAAAATCAGTAAAAAGGAACAAGTGAATTAATAACATAAAAAGAGACACAAAAGTTATTAACAGTAAAGTGAATTTATACACTGCTATTCCCAATTCAGGCATTAGCTGGGAAAAGAAGAGAATATAACTTCTGTTTAATGGGGAAACGCAAGTGTAATATATTAGGAATCCTATGCAATTTAGACGTATAAATCTTAGAAAAGCCAGCTTGCGTGGATATGGTGTGATTACAGGGCGTCAGGGAGCTGACATACTGCCGTAGCCTCCTGATATCCACTACATAACTCTCAAGCAAAATGTTATGTTTTTTTGGCATCCCCATAATTAATGGCTCGATGACCGCACCGAGTCTCTCCCCGTCTCCGCTTGCCCGTTTGATGCCTCTTGATTGTATGTTCTTTTCAGTTGGGCTCCTTTGGTGTTCTGCATAGATATGTAGGATAAATATATAATATTAAACGGGGAGTAATCTCCAGTTTTGTTCTACCCCTTAATTAGATTTATTTCATGTTCATTGACCTCACTTAGTAACCAGTTACTATCTAGCAGCCTTTTCGGTGATTCTGCTTCCCGACAGTCACAGAAATAAATAAGTCGCTGGGGGAAGTGCTGTTTAGCTGCACCAACTTCCTACCCCGGCACTGTCTACTTCCTGTTTTGTTATCCCTCCTGATAGGGCTAGCCCTGTCCCTGTGTATATCCAGCCCCATGCCTAGGTTAGATCAATCCCCTTAATACCCCACATACGGTGCCGGAGAGGGGGGTATGTTAATTAGAGGACGCCGATTTCTGCGACAGGCTTGTACAAGTCATCAGCATCCTCGGGAACTTTCTAAATGAGCTGACCCCGATTCACTCAAAATATTAACCCTTTCATAGCACATTGCGAAGATTCTATGTAGCGACTCGCCAAATGTGTTACCCAAATAGCTCAAAAACCTCATGGAAACCTTAAGTAGTCATTATTTAAAGACCCACTTAGTTCAGTCACCTGCATTCAAGCAGGGATATCAGGGGAGCAAAAGCACCAATTGGGAGTCTTGTATACGATCACAGCGGTGTACAATAGGAAGGGGTCATCTCCAGACCGTGTGACCCTGAGAATCTAACCCTTCACCCTTAGATTGGGGGGGAAAACCCTGAGACTTGGGATCAAATCCTGAGAGGTCCCAGGTACAATCATTGGTGGGCCCAACAGGACAACAATAGGATAAAAGAAAAAGTGTACATTTAAAAATCTTTGAGTTTGACTTTTACAAGACTTCCAGAATCTACCAGAAAATAAATTGCCTACGCCACAGCCGACGTGACATATCAATTAAACATATACACGTGAGAATTATGGGTCAGTCTAAACTGAAGCAATACCATCTGCTCCGTAACGCTGTTACCGCCAAGCGTTTCCTCTACTTATGTGCGTTTGGGGAATAAAAAGAGAAAGTTTGCAACAAAGTAGATTTAACTTAATGAAGTCAGCGGCAAAGAAACCATTTTTAATGAAGCAGTCAACAGGCTTTGAGTTCCACTAAAACATCTTGGTGATAAGTAGACAATGTCTGCAGGGGGCAATGCCTGCAGGGGGCAATGTCATGTCAACTTCCTGCATGGAAAGACCAACTTCCTGCGCACAAACAGTCAATCCCCAGAGCAAATGTGCAAGCATTGGGGAGGTTTAAGATCATGCATAACCCAAGCAAACACGCATTGGGACAGCCCCGAAGCAATATTAGGAAAAGAAAGATACCGGTAAAGGGCATGAGACTTAACAAATGAAGATTTCATATCGGGGAGCTTCCCAGGGTGGCTACCCAGAGAGCTTCCTCTGCTGGGGGAGTGGCTTCGTGTAGGGGCAGGGCTAACTGCACATGGGGGCAGGGCTTACCCCAAACAGCCTTAGTGGAAGGGAGCTGGATGGAGAGGAAGGGAAAGTGGACAGGAAGCAGGCAGAGCGGAAACTGCCCCGGACAAGCAGGCAGAGCGGAAACTGCCCCGGACAAGCAGGCAGAGCGGAAACTGCCCCGGACAAGCAGGCAGAGCGGAAACTGCCCCGGACAAGCAGGCAGAGCGGAAACTGCCCCGGACAAGCAGGCAGAGCGGAAACTGCCCCGGACAAGCAGGCATTCCCCCGGAGACTCCGAGTCAAACCTAGAGAACCCCCAGTCGTGGTTATTATCGTTATTACTATTATCTGGCATTTGTGCGGTTGCAGAATGCATTGCTATGAATCTGTGACCATTTAAAAGTCTAGATAAGTAATGTTGTTCCACATAATCTGATTTCTTTTGGCGTTAGAAAATAATAATTTATCACACAGGATGATATTCTTGATTTATTTATTATTTTTCATTTAGTGGATAAACCAATAAAGTTATTCTAAAAGGGTCTAGTCTGTCTTAACACTAAATCAACTGAGAAACTGTGAATCAGCTCCACAATAATAAACAGGAGCTATCGTTCTCATCCCTGGTGGCAACAATGAAAAAGGACTCCAAAGCCACAAGTTTCAAGATAAGCTGCAGGCACTGAAATATAGATACAATTTATTAGGGCTATTTCATGGAGGATGCAGAAATATGTTCAGATTTTGAAAAAAGGATCAGTCCTTTTTTTTGTTTGTTTGTTTGTTTTTTTTTTAGATAGGATGGACATCTTTTGAAGTTTGTGCAGTAATTTTATATAAGATGCATAACGCACAAAAATATACACTATCACTCAAAAGTTTGGGGTCACTTAGCTGGTTTTGTGGAAAGCAAGAACCTTTCTGGCTGTAACACAATCACAAAAGGGTTTTCTAACCATCAACTTTTAACCTTAAACTTGGATCAGCGAACACAATGTGCCATTGGAACACAGGAGTGATGGGAGTGATAAAGGGCCATTGGAACACAGGAGTGATGGGAGTGATAAAGGGCCATTGGAACACAGGAGTGATGGGAGGGATAAAGGGCCACTGGAACACAGGAGTGATGGGAGGGATAAAGGGCCACTGGAACACAGGAGTGATGGGCGTGATAAAGGGCCTCTCTACGCCTATGAAGAGATTCCATTAAAAATAAGCCGTTTCCAGCTATAATAGTCATTTACATCCATTTCATTTTATTTTAAATCGACAAAATTTGCTTTTTTCTCTCAAAACAAGGACCCCAAACTTTTGAACGGTAGGGTATATGGGTTCATAATGGCATATGGAGACACATACAGAAATACAAATAATTAATTACCGTTCTTTTCCATCTGAAATCTAGCTAATCATAATTGTGGCCATTGAAGCAGGACAAAGACATCTGAAGACTCATTTTTTTCTCAGTAACAATTATGAAACTTATTCAAAGAATTATTCAAAGATTAATTATGTTACCGGAGACACATCTCCCCTTCGAAGCACGGCAAACTCACATCCCTTTCTTTATACCAGATCAACAAGGTTTTTTTTATTAATAGCAACAATGAAAAACATTCTCAGGAAGCTGTGTTCAGGAGTGATTGGCACAGGGGTTACTAAACCGGCGGATATTTGGCGCTGGATTATAACCGGGCAAATAACAAATGTTGTACTCACGATTAAAGGAGGCTGTCTTTTTGTTCGACTGAGTAAGTTCTTCCCTGAAGCCGTCTACAGACTCTGCACCATCTTCAAAACGCGTTTCTGAGCGGACGTAGAATTCAAACTGTATCGTTCCGGCTTCAACCTGCTGCACCTGAGTTAATGGAGAAGGAACTCAATGTACTCAAGAACTTATTCTCTAAACCGGGGAGTCTGCGGGACATTTGATCGTTTTGACTTCGGGAAGGGACAACCTTGGTGGGATCTCCTGCCAGAACGGCTGAGCTGGCCCGGTGTAGATCTCTTGATTTAACCAATTGTCATGATAATAATCATTATCCAGGACCAGCTTAGCCCTTCTTGTATGAGAGGCAAACAACCCATAGAACTGTATCATACAAGTACTTGAGAACATTGAGACTAGAAAGGTTACCAAGCGTTCCGTGTCCATACCATAGACATAATAATAGTGTCAACCATACTGGATAAACAAAACTCGTTAAGATATTCATTAGCATGTCAAAAAGTGTTATCAATAACAATACACAAGCCCTTACATTGCCAACTGTCAGGGTCTGCTGATCAAACGTATCTTCTGAAGCTATTACAATGTAAACGATCAATGAGCATGAACTGAATAAATTGAGGCAATTCCAGCTCAACATATGTTACAAAATCAGATAGACCAATCTCTCCGTGATTTCAAATTGCAAATAAATAATCTAGAAGAATGTCCCAGGATAGCATTTGCTGAGCAGAGTTTGGCGTATGGGCGATTATTGAATGACTGGAGTGTTCGTCTTCATTTGTAAATCATAATACATACCTAATAATATCGTGTCTGATCGTAATGTCAGGGAGATGCAGCAGATCGGCTCATTGAGAAAACCAAACGTATTCTAAACAGTGACCTTCACAAAGTCACAAGCGTATTTCTATTTGTTCATAGAGCGTGAAAAGTACTTTATTATACTGTAGATATTATTTCAAACAGAACATTCTTTATCTGAAGATAATAAACTACGAGCTGCCCACGGTGTAACATACGTGATCTAGGAGGGACCGTTTTCCCCGAAGCAGAGAGTGTCGCTGGCAATGCGTTCAACTCAGGACTGAACCCAGCTGCAGCCCGTTAATGCCACTGCAATGCTAACCTTCTGAACATGCCAACCCATTCATGCCACGGGAACGCCAGCCTTCTAAATATGCCAACCTGTCCACGTCACTGGAACGCTGGCCTCCTGAACATGCCAATTCTACAATGCCAATAGAACACAAGTCTTCTGAACATGCCAACCCTTCCATGCCAATGGAACACTAGCCTCCTGAACATACCAACCCTTCCATGCCAATGGAACGCTAGCCTTCTGAACATGTCAGATGTCTCTGGCACACTTGTGTCCTGAACATGCCAGTGTGTCCACACCATTAGCACGCTAGTCTTCTGAACATGCCCGTGTGCAATGTCACGAAGGAGGGTGGTCATGTGAGGTTCCATGATGACTTTGATTATGTCTACACAGATAAAACATGTCAGGTGGTGCCCTGCTAATCTGTGATGGTATCTCTATTTTGTCCTAATATTAAATAAATCTAAATATGATCATATGCTATATATTGTTTAGACTTTTTTGCACACTTCAGCTTTTGTTTTTTTATAAAAGTATACATGAAAAGAAATGCTCTACCTGTTTTCTCTAGAACAAAATAAAATAGGAAAGAAGAGAATATTTTGTGTGGAATTTTCATGTATTTTAAATCTTTGTAACTCAGGAGCAGAGGGCCGAAATGTGCCAAAAACCTCTCCAAGTGGGAAAGTTAACGGTTAAAACATGCTGGCACAACAGATATTGTCACGCTGTAGTTGCTTATGAATAACCCCAGATAAGTGAAACGATGTGTAACGTTACCTCGTCGGAGCTCATACTAGTCGGGGGTATCTTGTACACTAAGGCGTTACTGGGGTTGGCTTGAGGTCCTCCTTGCAGAGATAAGGTCACTTCTGAAGAGCCAGGTTCCAGGCGAGGGTTAAACGAGGCCCAACGAATCATGTGCATGTAAGACGTATTAAGCGGACATGTTACGGATGGCACCTACAGGCAGAATAAAGTAATAATAAAATTAAATGAATGGAGAAAATGCGGCATCTGATTTATATATATTTGAAATCATCTAAAACCCACATACAGTTCATAATGGGGCGGTAATATCAAGCACTATGGATAATTATTAGTGTATAGCACAAAGTTCGAAGAGTGGTCTTATTACCATAGCAACTAATAGTCCAATCAGCATGGACAATGAATTGGTTACTATGGTAATAATATTTGAAGAGTCCCAGGAGCAGATACTTATGAAAGTCTGCAGATATAAAAAAGAAAAACCTTTACAATTTTGGACTGGAATCATTTAACACCTGTTGCTATATAAATAGAAAATAATAATAATAATAATAATAATAATAATAACACTTTAATGTGAGGAGGCTGGCTTTCAGTTAACCTGCCATAAGCATACCTGAGCGCTAATGGGAGCGCTCCCTCTCATGAAGGGGAGGAGCCTGCCAAGCATATGGGAGGGGATAGTCACGCGCATGGGCGGGACTAGCCCCAGACAGATTTTAGTGGGTGGGGAATGAGGGAAACGCCTCTTCCCTGTCTAGAGAAAGACAGGTCGCTGCAATGTTATTTTATTAAACCACCGACCTGTTCTGCGTCGCGGCACTAAGGTGAAGTCGGGATAGAAATGGGTGATTTGGGACGTTTGTAGTCACTGGAACATTTCATGTATCGGTGCGCGGCTCGTATATATGGGTGATTGTTACTGAAGACACAACTCTCACCCCCCCGGCTACAGCCAACCTCATAAGCAAGAAGAGCGGCTACAGAGAGCGAGTGAGGGGGGGGCCAGGACGGTTTACGGAGAAAGAATAAAAAAGGGACAAATGGGATAAAATTCTATTTTTTTTCTTCCTTTCATAAACAAGGACATTTCTAACTTACCCCAAACAGTAGTGTGTATCCATTTATATATAACTCAGATTTAGGATTTGCTTTAAACTGTGTATTTTAATGAATTGGTGTTCATCTGACATTAAGTAAGAGTTTTGTTAAATTTGAAAAGGATGTATTTTTATTACTGAGGTTTATGGCAGAATTTGTAACAGATTGGCTAATGGGGGCTCCCCAACCAGTGATTACATCATATATCCCCGTGTGGGGGGTTTGCTAATTATTATTTGGTTTTGTTCTAGAAATGTCACTTTGTTTACCTTAGATACAGTGTGTTGATATGGAGGATAGTTGTCTGTTCTGTGGAGTTATGACATCACAGATGCGCAGGACACCTGGCAGTGCATACAAGGCACAGAACAATCAGTTGGCTCGCTACCTGACACTCAGCTGCTTGCAGTAGTGGTGATTTTGGAGAAGAGCGATGGCTGAAGGTGGAGATTATTTGATAAATTATACAGAAAGTGAGACGATTGAATGGAGATCTATCATGGAGAAGGATGACATCACGGGAAGGGATTTCCAAGATGAGGACTCTGGAGAAGATTACACCGGAGATCTGGAGAGATATTTCAGAGATGTTCTCTTTGGTGGACTGGAATTGTCTTCCTATGAGTATGAGGACGAGGACGAGTCTCCTCAACAACCATCCGAGGACGTGGAGATGATGAGCATTTCTGAAAGCAGTCTGGAAATCCCTCCAATTGAGATAAGAGAGGAGATGAGCGCGGAGATGAGAGAGGAGATGAGCGCGGACGCAGAGATGCCGAAATTAACACCCCGGCAAAAAATGGCAAATTTCTTTCAGAGGGTCTTCAAGCCGAGAAAATTCACATTTGTCTGCATGTGCATTTGTGGAATTGAGTAAAAGACCCATGAAGACCCGAGAGAAGTTGATTTTCCCGATCCCGTAGATTCTTCCTGTGTTTCCCCTCCCGTTATTGTTTCCCCCAATGACCTAATAAACAAAAATTACTAAAAATCTCTTTATCTTATAGCATTTTTCTCGGTTTTCTCTGACTATCGATCATTACGGATCTATAACTGCGATGTTATTTTATTAACCCACGACCTGTTCTGCGTCGCGGCACTAAGGTGAAGTCGGGATAGAAATGGGTGATTTGGGACGTTTGTAGTCACTGGAACATTTCATGTATCGGTGCGCGGCTCGTATATATGGGTGATTGTTACTGTAGACACAACTCTCACCCCCCGGCTACAGCCAACCTCATAAGCAAGAAGGGTGGCTACAGAGAGCGAGTGAGGAGGGGGCTGGGACGGTTTATGGAGAAAGAATAAAAAAGGAACAAATGGAATAAAAAAATGTCCCTTTCAAAAACAAGGACATTTCTAAGTTACCCCAAACAGTACTGTATATATATAACTTAAATTTAGGATTTGCTTTAAACTGTATATTTTAATGAATTAGTGTTTGTCTGACATTAAGTAAGAGTTTCGTTAAATTGGACGGAGGGGCCCCATGAATGAAGTGCCGGACGAGGTACCCATTGTCAAGCCTTGTTAAGGGGTTAAGGGATGACTAAGCAAAATTTGGGCACTGACAGTCTTAAATTAGTGGCACGTGCACGGCCAGATGGGAGGGGGTAATTACCCTCTCTGAGGGGTATATATTGAAAGGCCTTGCACTATAGGGGCAGTTATTTTAAAGTGCATTTTCCCGCCCATCCCTCCCCTAATTTTCGGCATTTGCCGGGTACTCAGGTTTTGACGCTGGTACGGTGCAGGAGTTACCCATCTATAAGAATGGTTCCTTGTGGTGCACAGAGGTGTAAGTGCAGGACACTCCGGGGGCATGCGCCCCTGTGAATCGTATGGTCATGCGACTGCCGCGCTAGGGGACGCCGGCAGTTCCAGCAGGGATACAGGTGGACACGCCCATACCAGCAGGTTACTTATTTGGTTATTAATTGGTTATAAGTTTACTTTCGTTTTGACTATAAATATTGATATATTGTGTCAAAATGTGTTGTGTTAATAATGGTTGACACTTTGTAAAACATTAATAAAGGTTAAGTGTCGCCGTGCTGTAGTTATTTGTAGTCCGCACCACGGACAAATAAATTCCATATCTGACGATTAATAAAGTTTTGAAATAAAGAAGTGTCTCTTGTCTTATTTGTAAGAGGGACCGAAACTGGACGCCACTTCATTCAAGTGATTACATCGTATATCCCTGTGTGGGGGGTTTGCGAATTATTATTTGGTTTTGTTCTAGAAATGTCACTTTGTTTACCTTAGATACAGTGTGTTGATATGGAGGGTCGTTGTCTGTTCTGTGGAGTTATGACATCACAGATGCGCAGATCACCTGGCAGTGCATACAAGGCACAGAACAATCAGTTGGCTCGCTACCTGACACTCAGCTGCTTGCAGTAGTGGTGATTTTGGAGAAGAGCGATGGCTGAAGGTGGAGATTATTTGATAAATTATACAGAAAGTGAGACGATTGAATGGAGATCTATCATGGAGAAGGATGACATCACGGGAAGGGATTTCCAAGATGAGGACTCTGGAGAAGATTACACCGGAGATCTGGAGAGATATTTCAGAGATGTTCTCTTTGGTGGACGGGAATTGTCTTCCTATGAGGACGAGGATGAGGACGAGGACGAGTCTCCTCAACAACCATCCAAGGACGTGGAGATGATGAGCATTTCTGAAAGCAGTCTGGAAATCCCTCCAAGTGAGATGAGAGCGGAGATGAGCGCGGAGATGAGCGCGGAGATGAGCGCGGAGATGAGCGCGGAGATGAGCGCGGAGATGAGCGCGGACGCCGAGATGCCGAAATTAACACCCCGGCAAAAAACGGCAAATTTCTTTCAGAGGGTCTTCAAGCCCAGAAAATTCACATTTGTCTGCATGTGCGTTTGTGGAATTGAGTAAAAGACCCATGAAGACCCGAGAGAAGTTGATTTTCCCGATCCCATAGATTCTTCCTGTGTTTCCCCTCCCGTTATTGTTTCCCCCAATGATCTAATAAACAAAAATTACTAAAAATCTCTTTATCTTATAGCATTTTCTCGGTTTTCTCTGACTATCGATCATTACGGATCTATAACGGTCGCTGCGATGTTATTTTATTAAACCACCGACCTGTTCTGCGTCGCGGCACTAAGGTGAAGTCGGGATAGAAATGGGTGATTTGGGACGTTTGTAGTCACTGGAACATTTCATGTATCGGTGCGCGGCTCGTATATATGGGTGATTGTTACTGTAGACACAACTCTCACCACCCCGGCTACAGCCAACCTCATAAGCAAGAAGGACGGCTACAGAGAGCGAGCGAGGAGGGGGCCGGGACGGTTTATGGAGAAAGAAAGTGTAAAGACTGAAGAAGAAATAATTAAAGAAGAACAAATGGGATAAAATTCGAGGGGCAGAAGTAAAAGGCTGTCAGTTAAAAATCAGTCGGCTCTAGTCACACGTTTCCCACTTAAATTCACACAATAGAAACCTAGCCGATCAGACCCATCCGGCCCCCGTCTAGTCTTCCCATGGATTTCCAACACCCGCATCTGTAAATACCATTAAATAGGTATTTAATATGCGTAGTGATTTTGTATTATTGGTCCCTGGTCTATATATACCTCCTGTAAGAGATGTCATGATCTCTTAAGAACATCCAACATTCGCGTTCAGTGATAACATTCCGTGTACGGTGACTTTGTAGACATTATAAGAAGGATTGAATGGTCTCGCAGTTTACAGTTATGGTGGATTAGTGACTTTCAAGGTTCTTATTGTTAATGTTCTTCAGCCAAGGATATACAAGGCTTTAGGATTAATAATAATAAAAAAAAAAACCTTGGGATTAAGAGATAAGAATAAAGTTCTACATTTATATTCCCAAGTGACAGGTTGCTTTACCAATTTGTTCACATTTTTTTTTTCAGTTAAATAAATTCTTCTCCGCAGATGAAAGGAGACATAAACATCAAAAAAGTAAAATGAATGTAAAAAAAAAATGAAAAATGTCAAATGATGGATGACCTCTTCCAAAAAATAAACTAAACATATAAGAGACACCCCACGGTTGGAGTCATAGTAATTGGCGGTCTTAAAGATGCGTCATTACTTAATAACCAATATTTTATGAACATTTTACATAACATTGGTTCTCGGATTTCAACAGAATGTTTATTTTTTAAGATTTTTTTTTCTTTTATTGTTTTTTTTCTCATAGAGGCAGCTGTAAGGCTATAGGAGCTAACAAAAAAAATCCTATTTATATTAAATTATATTAAACACCAAATTATATAAAAAAAAATACAGCGAATATAATTTAATATAAATTGATTTTTTTCCCCCTGATAAATTATTTGTGAATTATAAGGTGCGCTAATATGGTGGAACACTTGAGAGCAGCAATCGCTGTATATTTATTATATATATATATATATATATATATATTATATATAATATATTATATATATATATATATATATATATATATATATATAAATATATGTTTTTAAAGATTAAAATATCATTCCAAAATCATAATTCCTTTCCTTCTTAATAACGTACTGTTTTGTACATGGGCGCAAAACCCATTCATGCCTCTATTTAACATTATTATTATCTTTTATTGATATAGCGCCAACAATTTACAATCGTGATATATGGTAGACCTTTAGAATGTATATTTCCAGGTCTTGAAAGGATAAGAAAGATTCAAAAACCCTAAAATGAATAAAACAGCCAGCTGAAGAGATAAAATGTTTGACTACTTGACTCTACATATACCAAAGTTAAAAAAAAAAAGAAGCCTCTCTGTATAAAAGCTCTTCACCATTATATTGTGTTTTGGAAGGATGACACAGGAGACGTTACAAATGTTAAGGAGGTTCAAGATTTCTGGCTTTAAAAAAGCCGGAATGGAAAGAAGGAGTATTCCAGGGACGCGCGCCGCCATCCTTGCAGCCCCGAGACTATGGTTTCTCCTTTGAATCCGTCACTTTAGGCTATTCAGTAAAAATATAATAGAAAATCAGCCATTATATTTAAAAAAGAGTTTCAGGGGGAAAAGAAATCCAGATTAATAGCCGTAAGAAAATGTCAGGTGAGACTCGGCTGAATAAAAGGGTCTACAAGTTCCGCTTTATGGAAAACAAAAAGGCTGCGCCGATATATTTGAACCGAATGATTGCTTGAAAGCAGAAACAAATGTGTTTTTATTAAATCGGGAACGTTTATTGAAAACCAAGCCGATAAATCTACTCCCTTAAATCGAAGAGCACAAAACCAAATAAAAGAACACTAGAAATTCGTGGAGATATTGGAAGGAATAAGGCTTCCGATGTGATTGAAAGCCAGTTGTGTAAAGACCGGATCTTTAAAAAAAAAAAATCAATTTCCCGACAACTTTTAACCTTATCGGCAACAACAGATGCCACGCTGCAAAAGTGGAAGTTATTTACAAATACGTTGAAAAGGGGAATAATTGAGACCAAAGGCATGGGTAGGGATTTTGTATTCTAAACAATACATGGCGGGTAACACGTTTACATCCATGGGATGATAAGAATTAATTTATTGCTGAAGACGCAAGATGATTTGTTATATTATATTTAACACAGCCCAGAAACATAGAATTTGACGGCAGAGATAAACCATTCGAACCGTTTTTCCATTTCTAAAAGCTCAAAGCCCAATCAGTCCTCGGTCGGGACCCAAAGTCACGATAGCTTTATGCCTATCCCATGCATCGACAACTCTCTCTCTCAGTGGAGTAGAACATTTCTCCTCCTTTGGAAATAAGCTTTTCTCATGTACTCTGTTAAATCTCTTTACGTATTTAAGTGTTTCTATTCCATCCCCTCCCTCTTCTTTCCTCGAAGCTGGACATATTGATCCCGTGGCCTTTCCTGATAATTCTTATCCTGCAAACCGTTTACCACTTTAGTTGTCCTCCCAAGAACTCTCTCTCTTAGAAATGTCCTTGTTTTTGAAAGAAAAGCAAATTGTGTCCATTAAATGAAATCTGAAAACCAGCGCAGACGGGGTTAATGTTGTAAATGTATTGTAGCTGGAAACGGCTACATTTTTAATGGGATCTCTTTATAGGCGTACAGAGGCCTTTATCACTCCCATCACTCCTGTGTTCCAATGGCCCCTTTATGGTGGTTAGAAAACCCTTTTGCAATTATGTTACAGCCAGAAATGTCCTTGTTTTCCATGAAAACAGATAAATGACCCCAAACCTTTGAACGCCAGCTTATAGTTACAGACAATACGGAAATGCTCATCCATAAGGACATCTAACAAGACAATCTCAAAACTAGAAAACAACTAGAAAACAGAAACCGTTGTTAGTGGACATGTCTTACATTACCTTGCCGCTGACTCCGCTTGGCACAGAGAAGACGTATTCCAGCTGGAAGACAACTGCAAATCCGGGGTGATTGACCATCTCAGGCAGACGTATGCGGCTCCGTAACACCAGCGCTTGTACTGCGGAGCTGCCGGAAACAAGGTCATCATGAAACATTCTGATTGCTTTATTTTTGATACCACAGTGACTTGATACGACACGACTGTCGAGACGATTATGTCAGGAGCATTTGGACACTTTTTATGTCATGGCAGAGAAATCCAGCCTAAATTGTTCAGCCATGCTCCAGATTGCGGAAATTCCCCACATGCATTGGATTTTGGAGGGTTTTCTGGACGTTACTGGGCACAAGTCGGAACATTGTATCGTAGAGCGATCATATTCTGATTTACGGCAATAAATCTTGTGTCTGAAAAGGGAAGTTTCTTCCAGGAATAAAATTCTACAAACGACTCGCAAGGTCAAACCAGCAACGTCTTCTCTTTCCTTTGGACTAAAGCGTTATAATTATATATTAAAAAAACTAAATTTTCAGGTAATTTTCAACACAATTATGACAAACAACAGTGTCTCTTTGAATATCGGATGATCTTCTCAGACCAAAAATGTTTAGCGGACACGAGTATCTGCAATCCTGAGTTTATTAAAATACCTTGATTTCTGTTGCGACGAAGCTTTCTTCTTCAGGCTCATGGTGGAACGGTTTCCGACGACTTCACTTTCAGGCACAAGGACTACGACTTGGGGCTTCTGAACAAATCCCCAGCCGTTGTGAACACCGATGTGTAACCGGCGCTCTTGGATAGACACGGTGGCGCCGTCTGCTCTGGGGTTCTCCTAAAAAGATATAACCAAGAGCCGGACGTGTTTCATGCAACTGCTATATAAAGTAAATGGGCTACACAGAACGTTCTTTTCTTAACTTGATTTAACTCGGGACCTTGCTCTACCCACCTTCCACCAAAAGCCTAAGGGGTTCAAAGATACAAGTCCGTCCCCGAGTGGCCCCTGTTCTGTTTGGCTCCATAAAAGCCACCTCAGCTCCTAGGACACCTAACCTCCCGGCGTGTTCTCTGCCTCCGGTAAATGATTAATAGAACTTGTCCTGAGCTGACAGGGTCACCAGAACTATTCCATATTTTCCATATTCAGCAAGACTCCAGAATATATAATAGCCAGACGTGGATTGTAATTCATCGTTCCTTCATTAAAAAGACTCTATGTCGGGTCATTTTTTTTTTTTATATGTAACATTATTATTTATACCGCTGCAAATGTTATAAAATGGCAAAAAAAAAATATACTACCCATGCCATGAAAGATGAGCTAAATACAAAGATACTGTTCCAATGGGTTTTCCGTTCTAAGATAGCCGGAGCAAAGATTTCAGAAGCTGGATGATTGTGAAAACATCTCACGTAGTGTGTCGGTGTACATTGGATTTGGTTTCTTTATCAGATTCACCTAATCATGTGAATTCAATAAAAATAAAATGACATATGTATATACACACACACGCGGTCATCGCTGTTCCCAAGAAATCCAAGAAGGAATCCAGAATCACAAGAGCGCAGAATGAGTGGTCATCGCTGTCCGTCTGTTCATTTTAATGCCTATTTGGCATTATGTGTGCATATCCAATGCCTGCCATCTTTTACTATAAAATGTAATATCTTACAGAAAGCGTAGTGGAGACCTAGATCACCAAGTAGGTTCAGGCCACTGCAGTTACACTGTTACCTTTCTAAAGCTTGGGGTCACTCATGGAAAACAAGGACATTTCTGGCTGTAACATAATTGCAAAAGGGTTTTCTAACCATCAATTAGCCTTTTAAACTTAAGTTTGGATCAGCGAACACAACGTGCCATTGGAACACAGGAGTGATGGGAGTGATAAAGGGCCACTGGAACACAGGAGTGATGGGAGTGATAAAGGGCCACTGGAACACAGGAGTGATGGGAGTGATAAAGGGCCACTGGAACACAGGAGTGATGGGAGTGATAAAGGGCCTCTGTTAAAAAAAATTGCCATTTCCTGATACAATAGTCATTTACAACATTAACCCTGGATTAACCGCTGGATTTCTGATCCATTTTATGTTATTTTAATTGATAAAATGTGCTTTTCTTTATAAAAAAAAAACCAAGGACATTTCTAAGTGACCCCAAACATTTGAATGGTAGTGTACATGACTTCAATGATAGTGTAGATATGCATTAAGCTTTCCTGAAGAATCAGCATCTAAGATAAGTATCATGTATGAAAAACAGACAGACAAGGTGGGACATCCGTTTCGATGATCGGATACATCATACTCGCTGATTAGTGGCACCGTGGGCACTCAAGTTATTAAAGGGCTTTCATTTGGTACAGGGCAAGGAACAACTCCTCTTACAGATAAAGGTATTTAATATCTCATCACTGGTGATCATATTCAGGCCTTAACTACAACCCAGTTGGGACCAATTTAAAAGCGTCTGGTTCTCTAAAGTCCAAAAGAGGTTTCTACCTCTAAAACGTGAAAGTAACTACCAAATGTCTCATAATATATTGTAGCCCTTCAGGTTTTCTAACTATTGTGACTATGAGCCACGTGCAGGATTTCTCTTCAGTCGGAAAGAATGTAGAAGCCAACATTTTGACAGCAGTCTTATCTGTTACAAAATATAATTTGATCCATGGACTTGTTTCCATGGACAGCGGTTAGAATGCTGAAAGGTTATTTATTTAGTATTAGCCTTAAAGAGCAATAGAAACACAGTTTAAATGTCTCATTACCTTCGGCAAACGGTCATTATTAATCAGTCCTATCAGCTCCTCTTCAAACTTCTCCAAAGATGGGTACAGGAAAAGAGACAGTTTATCCAGGTGACACACGATGGTTCTCTGAAGATGCGGCTTCTTTAATTCATTACCTAAATAATGACAGAAATGCTATAATGTTTGGCTTCTGGAAGGGTTTTGCTTCTCATGAGTGGACACAGCATATAAATGTAAAGCAAATAAGATGTTAGTGAGGTTTCACAAGCTGTCCTAAAATGTAACAACATTGATTCTAAAAGAGGACTTATTTCAGCGTAAGTCTGCGGTGCTGATGGTGCCAGGAATCACCCCTAAGCTATGAGAAGAAAACTTATAGGGCTTTTCAATCGAGGTTCAAAAAGCCATGCCGCTTCCGACATGGTGAAGAAAGCCAAAAACCTTCTCTGCAGGACCTTTCATATCTAGGACTTTTCAAATCAGGTCTATTCTAGAGCACCCGAGTCCTCAACGAACAGACTTCTTCCTAGCCAGCAAAGCCTTCCTAGCAGGCTGATCCCAGGCGCCGTTCATCCTTAATGGGCAGAGCGCAGGGATACGATGCCATTTCCAGGTACGAACAGCAGCCCTGAAGGCTGGAGACGCTGCTCTGGGTCACTGCATACTCCGAGGACATCAGTGACCACGCGATGCCAAGCGGTGCGCCAAAACCAGGCGACCGAGAAACCTTTGATGAAGAAAACCAGCGATATCCCCTCTAAGGTTTTACATGTTTTCATTTAAGTTGATTTTACACAAACCCCTATACAATGCACCAGGCGCCTCGCTCCCCAGGAACTAATAGGTTGTCACAACATAATAGAAGTACGCATGCCTAACAAATTGTACAACAAGAAAACAACGATGTGTAAGTAACAACGAGCCAAGCGTCCACGGTACGGCTATTCGTGTTGCTTATAAATTATATTAAAACAATTGCCAGGAGAGGAACATACAGGAGTTTACATTGTAAAAGCGTCTTTGGAGGGTTGGATGTTAATATACATTGTAGCTGCGTCTCGGACATGATAAAAAAGCAGATCCATGCTGGAACTGGATCAACAGCTGCGTACGTGTCTTGACTCATCACTTCTGCTCCCTTATTGCTTGTCTTAACAATTCACGGAGCGTTCGCTTAAATTTCACTTTCACCTGCGTAAGGAGTTTAAGCTCTTGTTTCCCAGACGTGTATATTGTAGATGAAAGCAGAAAACGTTACTTGAGGTTGAAACCAATATGTCAGCAATGACATTAGAAAATGAGGTGACCTCATACAGGGAATGCACGTTCCTCGCTCCCGAGGAACTTGGCCTACATAAAATCCATTTTTATTCAAAGTCCTACATTTCTGTCTCCACTTTATAGGAAAATACTTGAAGACACCGTGTGGTTTCACAACCTGGTTATTATTGATGAAAGAAAAAAAAATCAATATCGTGCTGAGTGTTCCAAAGGAGTAAGGTTTATATTTATGGAGAAAAAAAATATTTATCTTATTAAATTCACAAGATGTCAGTGCTTCTCGCATACGACTTCTAAATCATACTCTTCGGTAATATACACTAGTCTAAAACAGTTTGGGGTCACTTAGAAATGCCCTTGTTTTTGAAAGAAAAAGCAATAAAATGGATCAGAAATATAGCCCAGACGTAGTTAATGTCATAGCTGGAATATCTTCATAGGCGTTCAGAGGCCTTTATAACTCCCATCACTCCTTTATCACTCCCATCACTCCTGTGTTCCAATGGCCATTTATCACTCCCATCACTCTTGTGTTTCAATGGCCCTTTATCACTCCCATCACTCCTGTGTTCTAATGGCCCTTTATCACTCCCATCACTCCTGTGTTCCAACGGCCCTTTATCACTCCCATCACTCCTGTGTTCCAACGGCCCTTTATCACTCCCATCACTCCTGAGTTCCAAAGGCACGTTGTGTTCGCTGATCCAAGTTTAAATGTAAATGGCTAACTGAACCCTTTTGCAATTACGTTACAGACAGAAATTTCCTCGTTTTCCCATAAAACCAGCTCAGTGACCCCAAACTTTTGAACAGTAAATATGTATTCCCGGCCCGAGGCTCGTTTTATTGCAACATTCCAAAGAGAAGTGATAGTTTCTCACCCGAGCCGTCCCGTGCTGAGACTAGACCAGGAACGCTTTCTGAACCCGAGACCAAAACGTTCAGAGGCAGCAAGTGTGCAGCTCCTTGGAGAGCTCCGTGGAGGCGCACCGTGTACTGGATGTGGCTGTTCTCCATTAAAGTCATATGCCTGCTTACTACAAAAAAACAAACAAAAAGGCAAGTCAATACAAATAGTTATTCTGTGATAATTCACTAAGACACCTTAAGATACGCAGATACAATTAAAAGCCTACCTTATGTGTACACCGTGGGATTATTCCTCCCCATTAACTCATCTGCCTCAATTAGCATATCTCTCATAGCGTTAAGTTGCCGATAGGTTCGGGCAGCTTGTGTACGAATCAATGAGGAGAAGGGAGAGAACTTCAGGACAGGGCATTGATTAGATAACGATGGCGTCTTTCTACTCTGAGACATGGATCTTGGCTTCCGTGGGGTTAAACTTCAAACTAAATATTAATATTCCCCCCAAAAAATACACTGAATGCCACAAAAAAGGGCAAGCTATAGGTATTTTTAATTAATGGATTCGGTTATGTTGTGATGACCTTTAAGATGTTGGTTGAAAGTATGTTTGCATTTCACTTTTTGAATGACTTGGCTCTTGTCCCGGCGCCCCTGACTTTCTGGCTATTATAGAATTCTGTCCCGCATAATACGCAAAGTTTTAACTATGAAATGTAAAATCAATACACAATTATACGAACTTCAGCTCCTGCCTCGCTGCACTGCAGCAGCCACACAAAAATCAAAGCCAAAGGGGAAGATACAGGTCTGTAGAAAAGATCCGACGGGGGTTAAATAAACATCCCCAAATATGTATAAAATAATTAGAGCCTCAAAAAGAAAAAAGTGCAGTAATGCAGGTCAGCACTGGAAAAAAACCTGCTTTTATCTCATTTTGTTCCAATAAACTCCCTTTATCTGCAGAACTGGAGGCGGCCATGGTTGTCGGTCATGTGATATTTTAGGTCACTTTGCTGCTCAAACACCACACTGAGCCGACGCTTTATGGCAATGATAATGAAGTCCGTTCCTCCATAGGCTTTCATTAGTCAGTGAGTCCATCTGGGTGATTAGGACTGAGTCATTCTATCGCTTCCCACAGGCAGCGGATTTTGTCTAGTAGATTGGGCTCCAATAACAGAGCAAGAACAGCTGTCTGAAAACCTTATATTATGGGGCAAGAACTAGAACGGTTTGAAAAAAAAAAAAAAGAAAAACAGCAAAATATTTTTGAAAGTTTACTTTTAATCGAATACTAGTAAAAAAAATAAAAATAAAAAAAAAAGATGGGATTTCCCCATGAAACATGTTATTAATAAAATACGTTTTCAAAGAATATAATCCAATCCAATTGGTGAGCAATGCATTCCCTCTGTATTTAAAGGGTTAATCGTAGAGGTTTTGCCTGCCATAGTGACGAGTCGGTTTCTAAGGCACCTCTTGCGTGTTACACGCTTCGAGGGTTACTGCACTCGCTTGATTAACAAGACAAAGTGCAACACACAGAGGAGGAAAAAAAAAGCGAAAGACGCAGGAACGTATCGACTAATATGTCTGGGCTGAGTTTTATTATATTGATGCCGGTTTATATGGTTTTGTCTATATGTTATGTCAATAAAATGTATTTTCCCCGCTGCTGCCTGGAAACACGCGCATGAACGGCTGTCCTAGATTCCAAAATGCTTGAATTTGTCACGTTTTCTATGAATAAAGCCCCATAGCACGGTACGCAGATACTTGGCTGCTTGTCACCATAACTCTAAGCCTGCATAATCCCCCAAAATTTATTTGCCCCCTCTTCCCGCACATCACCTGCAAACTAACCCCCCTGTGCTGGCTCAGCGGACATTTCAGAAGCACCTCCTCTAATTTAAATTGAGGCGTTTCCGGATACCGATTGGCTGATTAAATTGTCGGACCACAGAGGAAGCGGAGAACTGCAGCTCTGTTCCTGCAGCTTCTCCCCGAGGTATTTTTTTACGATTTAATAATGCAGATTACAGTCAGAAAGCATTATTCTTTGGAATCAAGTATATATATATATATATATATATCATACCCGTTGTCACGTGGAAACGTAGAGCCAGAATACTTACATTCTGTTGGGTCTTTGAAAGACGGATGCAGAAGGGAACGAGGCGTTCCATAATAAAGTTTTAACCTAGAAACAAAATTATAAATATTTAGTGGTGTAATCTGGGAATTAGCGAACATATCATTTCCAACAATATTGAAAATGTATTTAAAAAATGCTATTAACGGAAGAAAATGTTGTATATTAAAGTGAAATCTCCCAGGGCCTCCCCCTTTAGGCCGCCATTATCTTTAATACCGTCCATACTGCCATAGCTGGCCAGCCCAAGTAGATGTATTTATACAGCATGTTAGCTAAAGAAGACGCGATTCCAACCCGAACCATGTGACACCCTAAAACGGATCGGTGTCATTTTGGGTCAGTAAGTAAAGCAAGTAAGTAAAGAAAAAGATCATAAATGCATTTATTCTAAGATTACCTAAGGGAACCGGTAATAAGATCAATGTCTGAAAGCTGAATACATTTTTAAAGAAGGTTAAAGTTTCTAGAATAAGAACCTTAAGAGGATCTAATGTAAGTTAAGGACAGATGAAATACAACTGTGTCCTACAACACAAGAAACAGATTATGGGAGTTCTCACAGCAACTTCATATGACAATATTATTATTGCAATAATAATAATAATAATAATAATAATAATAATAATAATAATAATGTACGACATATTAATCACTCAACTTGGGACACAAAAGAATACTCACAACTGGAAACATTCAAACAAATACTGGAGCCCATGTTCTATGATGTTCCATTTTCAATGCTGAGTTACTAATAACTCCTCCCCCAGCTGCCGTTACTGAAACAGGAAGTGTACGCAGGAAACAAGCTTCCTGCACATGCTCAGTAGCACTCCCATTGAAGTCAAATTTGGGAGATGAGCTGCCATTAAAATCAGTGGGGGGGGGTAGCAACAGCCTATGGCATGCCTGCTAGTAAGAAGTAGTGTTTAGGTAGCATGCGTGTGATTGGCTGTCACTACTGGGATATTTTTTTTTATTTATTTTTTTTTTAAACACACATATATTCAATATGTGTTTAAAATGCGTGTTATGGCTGCTTCATTTATATTCCAATGCTTCAAAATGTTGACTTGTTGTAATGTTTGGTAAATAATAAATAGTAAGATAAACACCATACTATATACTTACCATACTATAGCAGGGGTGTCCAACCTGCGGCCCTCCAGCTGCTGCAGGACTACATCTCCCATAAGGGGCTGGCTGACGAGTATGGGAGATGTAGTCCCGCAGCATCTGGAGGGCCGCAGGCTGGACACCCCTGCTATATACTAAATATCATTATTATTAGTTAATAGTGTAAAATCAATAGCTTGTCAGTGGGTTACAATGACACTGTTAACGTTAAAAGCATAATAATGCTTATTGACGAACTAAAAATACCATCAGCAGATAATCCTAATAATTAAAGAGAGTTAAATATTTATTGGAGATCCCAAACGCCAAAAGGAAAATCCGGATCTATCGCCACATAATTCAAATTCTACGAGCGGCTGGGTGACCTCAACGAAAAAAAAATAATAAAAAAGGAGATTACTGTTCATGCTCCGCTAACTTAATATCTCTCTAACCAAATATTCTATTAGATATCCATTTCATTATTCACGTCAGCAGAACGTTACATAGTGGAATACAGACATCTCTTTAGAGAACAGCGTTTCAGATAATGACAGTTTTCTCAACAAGACGACCGGTTTGCTGCATTTATTAAGCCGGCTTCGCTCAAATCCCTGCCTTTGGATGCGGCACGTTCGGCCGTGTAATCATATACACAATATGCTATTACATCAATCTAAATGAGAGCGCCACGTCCAGATTACACCCAGATAATGCTGTAAATATTTTCAGACGTTAGTTTGCTTTTTGTTTTATTTATTTTTTATTCTCATAATGCAAATTGTGGGGAATCGGCACCATCTGGGCTCTATACGACGCCAATTTTTTATTTGCGAATGCGGACAGACATAATCATCATGATCTCATAGTAAACAACATTATTTAAGGAATGAAGAAAGGTTTATAAATATTTGCTTTCGAAGGCTATAGATATATTATATGGCATAATTAGCATGCACAAAAGAAAAGGCGCTAACCTGTCTTAAAATAAAGCACTGATTTGGGAAAACAAGAGGACATTTCTGGCTGTAACATAATTGCGAAAGAGCCTTCTAACGATCGATTAGCCGTAAACTGGAACACAGGAGTGATGGGAGTGATAAAGGGCCATTGGAACACAGGAGTGATGGGAGTGATAAAGGGCCATTGGAACACAGGAGTGATGGGAGTGATAAAGGGCCATTGGGACACAGGAGTGATGGGAGTGATAAAGGGCCATTGGAACACAGGATTGATGGGAGTGATAAAGGTCCATTGGAACACAGGAGTGATGGGAGTGATAAAGGGCTATTGGAACACAGGAATGATGGGAGTGATAAAGGTCCATTGGGACACAGGAGTGATGGGAGTGATAAAGGGTCATTGGAACACAGGATTGATGGGAGTGATAAAGGGCCTCTGTACGCCTATGAAGATATTCCATTAAAAATCATTATAACATTAACCCTGTCTGCGCTGGATTTCTGATCCATTTCTAGGTGACCCCAAACTTTTGAATGGTAGTGTGTGTATATCCAATATAGAGTTATATACAAACTTAAGTAGAGTTTATGAGCCATGCTCATCAATGAAGAATTCAAATTAAAGTACTTTGTACTTTTCTTCAACCTGTATGGAGAAGCTCCAGAAGCAGCACACTTTCCGTGGTCCGCCACCATTTGAAATCAATTAAAATCTCATCGTGCTGGCCAGCGCTAGGGTTTTCTGCCGGTGGGGATGCTGCGCATGCTTCGACAACCAAGGAATCGGCCAAACGCAACTCCAGCGAGCCAAAGAGCTGGAGGGCCGGCAAAAAGGCAAATGCCTAGAGGGGATGGGGGATTCCTTGCATGTTCAACATCAAAATTACATGATATGAGCCATCATATGCATGAAATACATAAAAGTCTGGAGCGTCCCTTTAATATTTACGTGTATTTTTTATTAGTTACATTAAGCTTAGTCTGGATCTCCAAGAGAGAAACATCTATGAATTATTAAGAACGGAGTTTTATAATTAATTCTTCCAAATGTAATCTGAAAAATGCAGAATCCCAACGTAAAAAGCAGCGGTTATTTCGCTCGTTACCTCCTGGTCTGATCGTCCGGATCTTCCTCGGGCTGGCTGCTAAACAGAGTCATAATTCCAAAGCCGCAGGACAGCTCTTGAGTCGCTCCGTCTCTTTTTTTGGTTATAGCAACAACCTCAACAACAGCAACGATATTGGGGTCATTCGGTGCGGCGAGGATATATACGGGCTGAAATAAAAACAAACAAGAAAGCGATAAAACTGGAGAATTTTCACACCTATTTCTAAGTAATATCTCCCACAACGTGCTTACGTGACATCATCGTGCGGCCCTATATGCAAATGAAAAACTACAACAAAGAATAGATTGTTTGATACATAGTGTCATAGTCTGAAATTTATGACCAAAGAAAATCATTTAAAAAATAAAAAAAAATATTACTGAAAATGGGTATCTTAGGGTAGAACTGTGTATTTATTTGTTCTTTATAAATAACATGCGCGTAAATGCCTGGGTCGGGAGCGTAATTTGGAACGTGTCACGACTATGTAGGCACACAAAGAAAGAAAATATATCATCGCGGTAAATTCCGAAACAGTGTCACGATTAGAATTCCTTAACTTCCCTCAGACACGCATCGTATATCCGGCCCGGCGGAAAGGTCTGCCCGTAAACCCCGCGTTATTTAGAGCAGAAGCTGCAGAGCAAACGCAACTTGGGCTGCGCTATTTAAATGATAGATTATCCCGCCGGACATTAGGCATTCATTCTACAAAAAACGAACGCGTAAAACAAATAAGTCTTGACATTTAGAGATATGGCCGCCCCCGAGCTACATTAATACCTTCCAAATTTAAAATCGTGTTAGCATATTTCACAAGCCGGTATTATACTGATCGGGTCAGCGGGGAAGAGTCCCTTATACCAGATAAAGCACCAGAGACCCGATGATACGATCGAAAAACGTGTTTCTATAGAAAAAAAACATTTTCCTCCTTGATCATAAATCCAAGCACTGTATACAGTAATAACCCCCCAGTGCTGTATACAGTAATAACCCCCAGCACCGTATACACTAACAACCCCCCCAGTGCTGTATACAGTAACAACCCCCCCAGTGCTGTATACAGTAATAGCCCACCCAGAGCTGTATACAGTAATAACCTCCCAGCACCGTATACAGTAACAACCCCCCAGTGCTGTATACAGTAATAACCCCTTGCACTGTATACAGTAACAACCCCCCCAGTGCTGTATATAGTAATAGCCCACCCAGAGCTGTATACAGTAATAACCTCCCAGCGCTGTATACAGTAATAACCCCCCACTGCTGCATAGAGTCATAACCCCCAGAGCTGCATACAGTTATATAACCCCCCCAGCCCTGTATACAGTAATATAACCCCCCAGCCCATACAGAAATGTAATTTTTCTCCAATAAAGTTACTTTAACTGCAGACCTGGAGGCCGCCATTTTTGTCATGTAATATTTTGGATGACTGTCCCGGCTCAAACACCACACAGAGCTGATGCTTTATGGCAATGCTAATGAAGTCCGTTCCTCTATAGACTTTCATTAGTCAGAGAGTCCAGCTGGTGATTAAGACTGAGTCATTCTATTTCCCACAGGCTGTATGATAAGGAGTCAAGGTGTTTGTCTAGTAGATTGGGCTCAGATAACAGAGCGAGAACCTATAAATAGGCAAATATGCAGCTGCCTGAAAAATATTACATTATGGGGCAAAAACTAAACAAAAAGTTTAAAACCAAAAATATCCTAAAAAAACAAAAATGAGTGCGCCGGTATCTTTCTGTACGAGAGTGCTGGGGTCTCTATGTCTTTTTAAGATAAGAATATTACGTGCTATCATCAAAATGCGGTTATTCTGGAAGAATTCACTGCCCGAACATTTTATAGATCTCTACAGCTAAAAAATATTATGTAAACTTTTTTTGTGTTGACGTTTTGTATTTAAAAAAAATAAAAATGTAACATATTGCCGAACAAAGTTTTGAAAGTAATAAAACTTTGTGGCAACGTCGTCATCCGAATTCCATTTCTGCCAAAAAAATACAAAAACTGGTCCCGATGTCTTATCAGCGTCGGGTCCCGGTTGGCTTCGACGTTCCACCCACATATTCCTTTATCTACATTTGACGGTCACACTCCATTACGGGATAAAGAGATTTCCAAGTCATTTAAAACACACTCCGCATACAGCCGCACACACACCATTTAGCACTCGTGGTTTGGCTTCATTTTTCATCACAACTGGCATAATGGAAATTACGCGCACAACGGCACGCATGCTGTGAAAACCTGATAGATATTTTATTTGTGTCTTCGGAAGGGCATAAAAACATTTTTTTTACACTAATGTACTATAATAAAATTATATTATGAGCATATCATCCTAAAGACGGAAGTAAAGAGAAAAGGAAATTCTAAGAAAATGTGGAATTATGCATAAGGTCCTATTGTGACCTTTACAGATGCACCCACCCATTGTCCGCTCCATTTGGCCAATGTTGAGCCTCTCCAAGTCCATTCACTACGGGCCAAGTTGATCCGAGAGATGGAAATCCCCATAATTCATCAATTTGAGCCAAAGGAAATGCAACTTAGAAGTAATGCAAAAAACGTTTATGTTACTGAGAGGGTGGTAGTTAAATGGAACAGTCTCACTGCAGAAGTGGTAGAGGGTAATACAGCGAGGGTATTAAAACATGCATGGGATAGGCATATGGCTCCTTAATCAAAAGACGAGACCAACGACTGATTAAGGTTTGAGGAAAAATGGGCCGAATGGGGCAGATCTGCCGCCCGTCATGTATTTTTGTGTATTTCCTAGCAATGAGGTCTGTTCTGTAAAGCTCTGTACATTACGCCGGGGAAACGTGTGCTTTCATGGAAAAAGAAGAAAAAAAGGTTTGAGAGTTTATCGTAAAATTATTATGATCTAACGGATGCTTTTTCAGAACTGCATTAGTGAAAATGATTGAATTTGAATATAAAATTAAAATTATCTCAGTTGTCAACAAGCTGTGGAATTCTTTTAAAATAGCAGAAACAGAAGTGTTTAAATTTTGTTACCTCGGCTGGGAGACTAAAGTGGTTATTTCATTAATTAATTGGCAGCTTCGTGATGAAGGCCGTTTTAATATGTAAATGACTACATATGAGTATATTGTAAAGTGCAGCACAAGCTCGTGGTGAACGTGCGATGGGAAACAGCCAACGAATTTCAATACCTGGTCATCATTAACGGTGTATTTAGAAGGTGTTGCCCTAACTTTGGCCGAGTTGACATTGCATCTCTTTCAGAGTTTGATACGCTTAATGTTAGGAAGGTTATTTTTCTTCTTGTAATATGACCCCTGGCTGCTTGTTCACCTTTATTCTCTTGGTAGAATCATCAGGTTCTGAGATCATCAGCTGGACCTTAGACACCTCACGTTTCTCAGCATCTAGACTGTGTTCACAAGCGTATGCATCTGGCGTCTTTTGTGTCGCCTTGATCCATCTTTCTTCCCAAAGTGTTGATCGTCCTTCTGCCCACGTCACAGCTTTCCAACGTGTTGATCGTCCTACCCACATCCCAGCTTCCCAACGTGTTAGTCCCTCCTTCTGCCCACGTCCCGGCTTCCCAACGTGTTGGTCCATGGTTCTGCCCAAGTCCCGGCATCCCAACGTGTTGATCGTCCTACCCACATCCCAGCTTCCCAACGTGTTGGTCCATCCTTCTGCCCACGTCCCGGCTTCCCAACGTGTTGGTCCATGCTTCTGCCCATGTCCCGGCTTCCCAACGTGTTGGTCTATCCTTCTGCCCACATCCCAGCTTCCCAACGTGTTGGTCCATCCTTCTGCCCACGTCCCGGCTTCCCAACGTGTTGGTCCATGCTTCTGCCCATGTCCCGGCTTCCCAACGTGTTGGTCTATCCTTCTGCCCACATCCCGGCTTCCCAACGAGTTGGTCTATCCTTCTGCCAACATCCCAGCTTCCCAACGTGTTGGTCCATCCTTCTGCCCACGTCCCGGCTTCCCAACGTGTTGGTCTATCCTTCTGCCCACGTCCCGGCTTTCCAACGTGTTGGTCTATCCTTCTGCCCACGTCCCGGCTTTCCAACGTGTTGGTCTATCCTTCTGCCCACGTCCTAGCTTTCCAACGTGTTGGTCTATCCTTCTGCCCACGTCTTAGCTTCCCAACGTGTTGGTCCATCCTTCTGCCCACGTCCCGACTTCCCAATGTGTTGATCGTCCTACCCACATCCCAGCTTCCCAACTTGTTGATCGTCCTTCTACCCACATCCCAGATTCACAACGTGTTGATCATCCATCTATTTACATCCTGGGTTCCCAAAGATTTGATTGTCCTTCTACCACCCATGTAGGGAGCCTTTCAGTGATGTTTTGGGTGCGACTGCTGATTGATTTACCAGTATCCCCAACCTCTGCTTTCCTTGTGTCATTGCTTGATCTTCTCCTGCCCCATCCGTTCGGCTTGTATCATGATTTGCATTTGTACTTTAGCTGTGTGATGCTTTGCTTCGGAGAAAATGTTCCCAAAAGGAGTTATGGCACAAACCTCAGGTTTTCACTCACTCCCAGAGTAACTCCGGGAGTAAACAAAACAACTTTAGAGATGTAAATGACTGCGGACACGAGATTTGGACTTGCTCTGACTTTTGGCTTCTATCCTGTTTGTGTTTGTACTTTGCCTGACTCCTTGGCCTGATCTTGGTTTGTAATTGGATTTTCCCTTAGCTCTGTTTCTTAAGCCACTAAGTCCTGGCGGTCGTGAAACCTGGAGGCTCAGCGGAAGGTGGACGTGTTTACAGACTGAAGGCTCGCAACCTCTGTTTGCTTAGCCGACTCAGATCAAAGGGTCCTTCTGCAGACTTTGACATTGTTACAGCTCCTCAGTCCTGATATCAACTGCAGGTGACACAGGAGTTAAAATTGCCAAATCAATCCCATATCTTTATTAAGGGTTAAACTGACCTTGAAATAGAAGAGAAGCTTTCCAACTCTGGAGCTTTCCAACAGTTTGGAGGGACTACTCGGTTTGTTTGGAGTTTGGAGAAACTTGTTGGGGTCCCTTACTTTGCAGACTTCGCCCATGGAGTCCAATCTAATCAATTTACTATTATGAAGAAGGCCCAACAGAGGCAATGTGTGTCTCAGGAAAATAAAAAATTAAGTTTGGGACTGTTGGCAGCTATGCAGTCAGGTTAAAGCCTTGTAAACATTCTAGACAGCAGCTTCCCACCAGTTACTCCACCGGCTGGGTCACGGATTCCCGTTGGCGTATCTGACGAGCGGCCCGCTGGCCCCATTGGATAAAGCAGCCCTGTGCAAGTAAATGTTACAAAATACCGAAGCGAACTTCTTCTTTAAATGAAAACTTCCAGCAGCTCGGCTGCAAAGCAGGTGCAAAAAGGTTGAGTTTGTGAAAATGTCAGCAGCTGCGTCAGCCCACGGCTCCTCTCGGGGACTCGTCTGATATCTGCAGGTCGCGTGTAAACGGTTCCTGGTGACCCACTCGGCGACAGCACCTCACTGCGGCTCCTTCATCGAACGTTACAGTAAAGCCTGCTCACCTCCGGGCTACCGCGCTCTGTATTCCACGTGCTAATCAGCCGTCTTCACATCCGTACCGATCACGTTTCAGAGTCGATTCCTCCATTGAGACCAGAGGTGGGAACTAAACTCCCATAATCCATAGCGCTCAGCCTGGTACAGACCAATAAATGTTATGTCTTAGCAGGTTCAGGGTTCCTCCATAGGGCTAGCCAATCAAGATTCAGTTCCTACCAGGCCCACAATTTGATTTAGGATTAGATAATTCCCAACATGGCATCTTAGTAACATAAGTAAAATAGGTTAAAATTAAAAACCAAAAACCTAAGTCCATGAGGTTCAGCCTACCTATTATTCATACTTTTGATCCAAAAGAAGGGGAAAACTCTCCAATTAAGCTAGTTTTTGAAGTTTGCCCCTCGCCGGCATCTGAAAACAATCCCAAGTTGTTTATTGTTTATTTTATGTCTCGGGAATTAATAAATGCGTCTCGTGTTCATCTCGGGAAACCGATGGAAGTCTCCGCAAAGCGCATGCATTAAACAAAAGGAACCTGTTGAATTATTAAAGATTTAATACTTCCCATTAAAACACCTGTCAGCGTGGAGCAGCACTCGGGAGCCGGGAAGGCACTTTATATGTACGTGTATACATTTAAAACAGCTCCCCACTTACGCCACCGCCGGCGCTTATGAATTAGAAGTGTCAGGGAACTGACAGGAGGCGGCAGCGCTGAAAACGCGTCTCTAATTCACCGTAACAGCCGGCAAATGGAGTTTTGTGGGGCTATACTGCCCCCTAGTGCCGGTGATGCCAAACAGTTCAAAGGGGATCTATCAGTAAACTTTAATAAAGGCTTATGGGTGAGTCAATAAAGAGCTGCAGCATAAAGCAGCTGAAAAGATGGATCTCCCCCGTAGCATTGAACATACATTTGTAAATTAAACAGGCTGTTTGTAGTCGGCACTTAAGAAATAACGGGCACATCTTTTTGCTAATACTACGTTACCCGAAAATACAAAAAACTCTTAACAGTCAAAAATATATTCAAAGATCATCGTATGTTCCACAGGGTTCGACTTCCATACCTCATTGAAGATAACCTTCGGTGTCTGGCCGGACGTGGCTTTGCATGGCTTTGAGGTGCTTCTCCATGTTCTTCCAAAGAAATGATGATAAGTGACATCAAAAAGCGAAAGCCTTATCTGATAGTTCACGTCTGAAAATCCTTCGGAATCCTTCTGTTGAGAGCAGAAGAAACGATACATTTTAACAACAATCTAAATAGTATAAAGTCCTCTCCAGTAGAACGTGGGATAATATGGGACACAGAAGAGACTTTTATCTGATAATCATACTTATAGTATCTCTTACAGTCATAACTGGAATCCATGTTCCACCTGAAGTGCGTGATCCGGTATAGAGAATGGGCTGGGTCAGGGGGCAAGGGGGTAATTGCTTCAAACAGGGCCAGTGTGATTTGGACATGCGTGCTCATGAAGGCAGGGGCTTAGTGGGGTCACGTAACATGTTGTTGTGTGACCCGGTGGTAGTAGCACAAGAGCTTGCAGTGTGAGTGTGTGTGTAAGAGTAAGGTGTTAGTATGCATGTGTGTGTGTACGAGTATGGTGTTAGTTCAGATGGGGGGGCAGAGGGCCTTACTTGTCCCCCCCAGACCATAAGGTGTCAGCCCTTTCTTGAGGAGGATATCTTATATTAAATATATTGTACAGGATTGCATTACATACCCCTACAAACAGCACAGTATGGATTTAGTACCTCTTACCATTTTAATGCGGGACCTCAGAGGCAACAGCCCCCCCCAAAAAAAAAGAACTCCCAAATCAATCCTGGTAAATGTCTCATTTCATCGACAATTCTCATAGCTGCCTGCCCTTCCACAAAATATAGCACAGGGTGGGCAAAGAGAATACTAAATAAGAAAGGTAGGGGGCTTATTTTATAAGTCCTATCACGGGAATGACTACTAGTGGCAGGATAGATGGCCCATCCATAATGAGTTAAAACGATACCAAAGTTGGCAAAATCGGATACAAAATAAATACTTTGAGGAGCGTGCGGTAAGGTTTTCAGATGCCGGCGAGTGCTGAGCACCAATTACATCTGAAACTGGAAACCAAAGGGCATAAAGGACACGCGATGGCGGCGCGGGTGCACAGCCAGGTGTAATGATTGCGTAAACGGCACAGAACAGCACGAGCGAAGGAACACGGTCTCCCAAAACAAACCCCGATACAAGAAGACGCAGCTGAGACGGCACAATCCCGGGACACTTATTACACGGCGGGTCTGCTGCCAGACAGATGCAGCGCGACCCACGTCACCAAACGCAACGCGCGGCAATAAATCAACACGCCACGTTTCTATACAAAGTAATAAAACACGTGAACCTCATTAAGGCTTTACTATTGTATTCAGCAAATACTATTTAAAAAGCACCTACCTGAGACACTAACATTGGGGATCCGGCGCACTTTACGGCCGTAGATCGCTTCTCACTGAGTTCAGAGAGTCCGGTCTACTTGTTCACGGCTATGTTGCTCGCCAAGGAGCCGAATCAGTGGGACTTCACCGCGTTCTAACCCAAAAGAGACTCTCAAGGAATTTAAAGCCCCCTTTGGTGCCCGCTGACATAATGGTTTACCAGAGGACGAGATATTTTGTAATTATCCATTATGAAGTGCCAACATTGGCAGGTTTCTCCCTGGCCCTGTATGATGCATAATTCAACGGGCGAGGAGACTTTAGAGAAATCAATTTAACTATATGTTATATCAGAAGAGTGATCGGGGAGGAAGAAGTAAACTCATTTCTTGTGTTCTAGCCACAGTCCCCCAAGAGCGCCATAAATCTTTGATAAGAGCCCAGGAACATGGCGGATAATATATTCTGACTCACATCTCACTTTTTTTTTTTTTTTTTTACCGAAATGAATCTAAGGAAGGAATCTAAGTTATGAAGCCCCCACACCTCAAGACAACTGCCACAGTGCTAGGGGCTGTCCAACAAAATACAGATATGTCTTTAACTGAACATTGGTCCCGACAGACAGAGAAACAACAACATAAATTCTGATCTAATGTTTATTGATCACCTGTAATATAATATATGCCCCATACAGTCTGCTTGTCTTTCCTGCTGTAAAAACTGAAACCTTAATCAGTTGTTGATCTAATCACTGCATAAGTATATACCACTTCTGCTGGAAGGCTGTTCAACTTATCTACCGGTCTCAGTAAAGTAAAAGATCCTTACCTTCCCTCTTAGGCAGATATGAGTTTACTAATGGACCTCATCGTTGGCTATACATTAGGCGTAATTACACAACGCCATACTCTATTCACATAAGAAAATTTCATGAAAATATGTGTAAGCGTGGTGATAACTTTCCTCTGTACGAGGGAACCGATAACCCCAGACATTTGTTACTCTCACAGCTGCTTTATATGGAATCTCACCCTTCGTGGGTTTCTTGGGGCCCATCGGTGAGTCCAGACACGTACTTCTCAGTTTGGTCTGAGAAGCTCCTGAGTGGGGATGCACCGTAGGACAGTCCATCTTCCCAAACCTCTTGTATACGGTATCTCACCCTTCGGGGATCTCTTGGGGTCCAGACGTGGACCTCCTCGCTCTCTTGTGGTTAGAGGAAAACCAACCAGACCTCACCGATGAGACCTGCGAAGGCTGAAATACATATCCGGGGTTGTTCGGTTCCCTGCGCGGAATACACTTATTCCACCTTCGTGGTTCTGGGCCGTGGCAGGATCAGACTGCCCATAGAGATCTTTGGTCTGTAACGGTACAAAAGAAGCCTTTACACGGAATCTCCATCACAATGCAAACCGTACTCCTTGCAACAACAGGTTTTGCCTTTACTAACTCCTTTCGCATCTTTGTTTTTTCATAAATATCTTATTCCAGAAACTAAAAGTTTCCTTTCGTTCCTCTGAAGAAGTGAGATTTAAAAGTTTCCAGCCTTGAATTCTCTCTCAGTTTTCCGCAGGGCTCTTAGCCTCCCGGTACGAAGCCTCCTCTAATGCACTTTTGATCCAATATATTCTTCTGTTATTACAGTAAAATATTCACAAGAAACAAATTAGGTTTGATCTCCGCTCGATGCATAAAGAGTCGCCGGGGTGATGTAATTCACGCCGTTTTCTCAAAACCACAATTAGGAGTCAGAATGTCTGCCGTGTGCGTTTTCAACGTGATTTGGGCATTAATTAAAATGCCAACAGCTCATCCTCGCGCCGAGCCGAGGAGCTACGCGTTAGATCCTGTACATGTAACGAGGCGTGTTCACGTTTTCCAGTAACATGGGAGGCTTTGGCTTTTAATTTTTTCCTTAACGACACGTTTCACAATTTTATCTTTATGTTTTTGATAACTAACAAAAAAAAAGGTTGGAACAATAAGAGAGAAGACTCCGGTGCAAAGCCTGAAAAGTGGTCTTATCGCCATAGCAACCAATGGGATTGGCCAGTTTTTAGAAGCCTTCCTTTATTTGCTGAGGGCCTAAGATAAGCTCATTATAAAAATAAGCACAATATTTCACATTTTAGTGGTACATAAGCTGTCATGACAGTGGATAAGGATCCGTGTTTGGGGCAAGTCGTGTTTGCAATGAGACTGGAAAAAATTCCACCCGAGTAGACACTACCGTGACTCACTTGCCCATGAGAATATCGCAGTTAGTGGTGGTTGCTCCTTAATTGATCATCAGTCAATTGGGCCATAGATTTGTTGGACTATCTGAAATTTTATTAAAAAAAGACCATTTTCAACATTGGGTATACCTGTAGTGGACGAATTAATCGACATTTACTGATTTCATATGCGTTCAGCATTCAAGAGAGCCCCTTTGCTGAGGTATGGGACCTTTCATCATGTCATGTCCCATACGGTCTTCAGGAGCTGGGTTTCAGCAAGTCATAATAGGAACGTATAAACGTATCTCCATCTGGAATTCTTGTGGTAGAGTTTCTCTTGTAGTCATTGCACGTCTCCTGAATAGTAAAGATCTGCCGGACTGGTCTTCTATGGATACTTCTTTGCCCGTTGGTCTTTCATCAGAAGCTCCGTATCAGTTAAGAAGGTGGATAAGTGACACGATGTTTCACATTGCGGTTGAGACAGTTTGGAGTTGCGTGTAGTCTGGGTCTCCAACAGGTGCCTGGGGTAATTAACCCAACAATCACCCGCTGATCTGCCTCGTTAAGTAGATGCAAAAGCAAATTTCAACACTGACCACTCTTGGTTGGTCCTTTGAAGCTAGACTGGAGGATGTATTGAAGTTTGGACAGCATCCTCTAGGCTTCTTGCTATTCATATGATGGAACTCAGGAACCTTCTGAATGAACTGATAGGAAACTATCGGTTACATTGGTCACTTCCTTTAAATACATTTTTTTAATTATGCCAAAACAGGTTAGTACGCTGAGGAGCATTACAACCTGTAGCTCACTTTCGCTCTTACAGGTAAGAAAATCTCCATCAGAGAGGCTGATATAACCTACATGAGTGAAAGCACCCCAGCCATGCGTTTTAACCATCGTGCCCATTCCCGTGAGCAAGGAGGTCCACATCTGACTCACCTTTACACTCGCGGTGGGTCCCAAGAGATCCCTGAAGGGTGAAAAACACATATAGAAAAAATATCCATTACCAAATAAGTATGATACTGCCTTCAAGTATGATGCTCATTATGAGATCTCATAGTGCCCACCCCACATGTAAAGGTGAGTCTAGATGCGGACCTCCTTGTTTACATGTACCTAGGAGGATACCAACCACATCCCAGTGAAGGTCCTATAGAAAAAAAAAAACCATGATGGTGATTATGACGACTGATGATGATGACAACATCTGCCTACTTTGGTGCCTTATAATTTTCTCTTTAATGGCACAAGTAAGCTAAAACTTGAGGTAATCCTGAGTGGGGACACACTGTGGGGTCAGACTATTAAGTGGTTGGCCCTCCTCTGTTAACTATTTTCTTTATACCTTCTAGTTAGAGATGTAAAATAAGAGACAACAGTATTTCTTTAAAGCTGCAATAAGGGATATTTATTTTTAACTGGATTAACAGAGTCAAAATGCACGCGATCAATCACCTGCCCCATTACAGAAGCTGCTGTTCCTACCCCGGCACCTGCGCAGGTCGTGTTCTTTCCAGGACTCGTTTATTTTCTATGGCTGGTCTGGTTCCATTACAACACATTGTCACGGGGATTAGTATCAATTATTCACTGTGTTGCAATGTTTAAAACCTAAGTGTTTTCAGGTTGTTACAATGAATTGTATGAAATATCATCTGTTACGACAGTTTCATAAAGTCTTTGTGAGCCCTTTGTGTGCCAAGTAAAAACTATTCTCATATATACCGTATGGCACGTTTACACGGCATCATCAGCCCCGCTGATATGGTTAGAGCGTGGTGAACGTCCTAACAATCAGTTGCCAACTTTTATTTGAACTACAATACAATAGCATTGCAACCATGGCAAATGTAAATAACACAACAAGGCTGTTTCTTGGTTACAGAATGAAGGCAAATATTACTGCGGATTCCTTCATACAGAAAGTGAGATCCCTTAAAGGAGAACCGACGCCATCACTTTAGGCATTAAGAGATTCGGTAATCTAACCACCGCTCAGATGACTTACATAGTTAACGGAAACTCTTACACTCCACATTGCTCCTGATTTTATTTCTTATGTCAATATATGCAACAAATTAACGGCCCTTTTTTTGTTTTACTTGTCAAATTAGTTCGAATACAAAAAGTATATCTGCCGTTTACTGTTGCGCTGTATGCAGGAGCTGTTATTTTGTTGCCTTATCACGTGTTAAATTGCTGCCTCTTCTAAGATATTTGGTGATAATTGTGAAATATTTACAGAGAAACTGCAGTGCTAGAAAACAACTTTGAGCGATGGAGATGCATGTGCAATCTGTTAAAGGGATACTCTAGCTATTTTGCACACATGGCTTCTCCATTTTGGCTTTATTTTTCTTGAATAAATAATGACACGGTGTAATATGTATGAGGTCATACTTACACTGTTATTATGTCCTGATATGCAAAACCATATAATTCCAAGAGGGTGTACAGTCTTTTTCACACAACTTTT
The DNA here is from genome assembly GCF_027358695.1 of Spea bombifrons. NCBI lineage: Eukaryota > Metazoa > Chordata > Amphibia > Anura > Pelobatidae > Spea > Spea bombifrons. The sequence continues at coordinate 5,873,023 of NC_071098.1, forward strand.
TATATATTTATATATATATATATATTTTTTTATTCCCCCCCCCCTTTTAAATGTATATAATTTTTTTTTGGAATCCACTGAGTATCTGTTTGTCCTTTCTATGAAAAGTCCACAAATAGATCACAAGTTACCTGTTTAATAAGGGTCCCTTCCAAAGTCCCCAGGAAAATCTGATATCCTGTCGATTCGCTCCGCGCATGCTTGCTTCTCTGTCTGTGTAGGGGTACGACACGGCTTTGTGCAAAGATCCTCTCCCATTCTCCCATATTGCCGCTCGCGTTCCTTTTCAAAGACATTTCTGCTGTCAATAAAACAAAACACCATCATATACTTAAAGACGTAAAGCTTCAAAATGGCAAATTTACAGAATACACCAAGGAAAACGGCATTAGTGCAAAAATACAGATCAGAACACGCGTCGATAACCAATAATGTGAATAATGTGACACAGAAAAAAAAGCAGAAAATGGGTCTGAAACAAACATTCTTTACTTTGTTTGCAAATAACCCTCTGCTGTAGTATCAACACAAAAACATAGCATAGTGGGGGGGGGACAGAAGTTCACGATCCATTTGGCAAACACGAAATTAGTCTGTTACTCCTAAGAAATCTACTAATTATTATTAACTTGGAAAACTTTAGAATGTGTAATGCGATACTACTATTCAATATATATATATATATATATATATATATATATATATACACAGTGTATATATATATATATATATATATATATATATATATATATATATATATATATATATATATATATATAGGGCTCTGAGCGCAGATGTCGATGGTTTTTACAGTTTAAGTTACAGATCTGGCATTTTTAGTTACGTGGATTAGGGGGCCGCCGCATGTCCCTTTAAACCGCGGACGCTTATGAATCATGCATGGGGGGTGGGCAGTAGTCACTTATGTAGTAGATGGATTTGGGTGACCAGATGCTCGTTTTAACTCATCAAATCACCGACTATCAGGTCAATATTGTCATTGTTTCTGCAGCTAAAACCAGACTGCTTAGCAAGGTCAATCAGATCAGCTCACCTGTTTTCAAGCCTTGAGATGAAATTTAACCCATCAGATGCTGGTAAGAATCGAGCAGGACAATAATGTAAAAAGCCATAAACAACTTAAATGTTCCCAGAGAAGCTGGGTCACTCTGAGACAATTCCAGAGAAAAATGATCCATGGTACACCGCTGCAGAATATGATGGCTCCATACAATAAATAATATGATGTTTCACAGTGATAAAGATGATGTCACCATAGCAACCAATGGAACATTCCTGGTGATTGCTCCCCTATTACTATTTTCTTTCGGTTCTTTTGTTCTGTGGAGGTCTAAGGCTGGCTGAGCACTGTAGGAGTTATAGTCTACAGTAGCTGCAGCATTAAGGGGTATTCTGTTTGCATTGAATGGATACAGTTGGGGAGGAATTCGGTACTGGAATCTTAGAATCTCTGAACGGCTGAGGATGGCGGGATTGTGATCATGGCCCTTTATAAAGAGTGTCAGCTCTAATGCCAAGTGATCGATGCAAACAGCAACATAGATAACATGTAACTCTTCAATAGGCCTGTTCAGCTCCATCCCAAACAATAACAATATATATACCCCCTGCCATTACCGCAACATACTTGCTGCGGCCATCACTCTGCCCGCCTAAATCACCGCAAGATACCCGTTCCTAACAGCGAACACCGCCCCGAAATGCCCCGGTAAGCCTTTACCTCCATTCATCACAGCCGGGCTGCCATCTTCCATGCTAGTTTACGTTAGAGCTGGACTACACCAAATTGCTTGGAATGGGAGTCAGCGCAAATAATGTGACACGGAGCCCGGCCAGGTGTGCCAGTTTATTGTTAAATATGAGTTCCTTAATAATACATTTCCGAAATTGTTTTCCCGAAGCATTATACAGAAAACATGCGTCTAGTAATAATAGCATTTAATATTATTTACGAAAAAATCCCTCCCTGTGAGATTAGCCACTTGGTCTCTTCCACCGTCTGGCATTCGGTTGCCATGGACACAAGGATAGACGCTTGGAGCTGCGGCCTCTGCGGCTGCTGGATATAAATCCGGGCGCCGGGTGCAGCCTGGGCATTAGGTAACGGGTTTAACCGCGCTTTTTGAGGGGTAATTAAGTGATAAGGAGCTCGCCCCTGGCGAAGGCGGTAATGGTGTCATCACCATGGCGGTTGTCAACGCGTTGTAAACGCTCTTTTGTACTGGATGACTAACGTAAACCCAGCCGGGGTGTTCCGGTGTGACAGGCGCGAGCATGGCACACACTCTGTCTGTGAATAGGGAAATACCGAGCCGCTGGCGGTAATCCGGGCTCCACAGTGTATTCAAATACCTCAAAAGGAATGACAACAAAAACGGCCAACCCCAGACTGCGGTCATGCCGAGAGTCGGCAAAAAAATCCGCCTTCTCAGGCTGGCCTACAGCCAATCCGCAGCCAGACCGCATTGAGTGACAAAGATCTCGTCCAATCCTGTGTGTGTATGCATATCCGCTAGGGGGAGGGGGAAGGGATGCGCCGGGGTGGGCGTGGTCTGAGCCCCGCTCTCCCACGAGGTCAGCAGTGAGGGGAGAGAGCAGCTGCGACGTCGCAGACGGCGGCCAATGTACTAAACAGCGCTAAGCGGGGACAGAGCGGCTGCCGGACAGCGGAGCAGGTGCGCACACTCACGCCTATTTATGTCTGCCTGCAGTGGGGGCCGCAGCCTCGGGGGAGGTGGGGTGTATGTGTCACATAGTGTGAGCTGAGTGATGGCCAGTCTGGGGCGCAGCTTTAGAAGCTTGCGTATGGCTCTGGCACTTGAAAGGGTTAAACGGAGTAAACCAATAATCATCCGGGTAGTCTGTTAACCATTAGAGTGCTGTGTGTGCCCTTTCACTGAAAGGCTTAAAGGGGTGAGATGCACTTCGTGTGTTTGCATTGATCCAATCACTTTGCATGGATAATGTACCGGGTGGTCTTTAAAGGGTTAATACAGTGTAGCCCAGAGTAGTAGTAGTAATAATGATAATTATGTTTATGGTTATTATTGCATATTTGAAAGAATTCAGCAATTGTGCATATAGGGGGTGAAAACAGAGGGAAGAGAAATGCATGGTAGTGGGAAGGGTTAATAGAAAAGCACCCCGTGGCCTTCAAAGGGTTAACATCATGCAGCCAGGAGCAGTTATCTTGTTTGTGGCAAGGATGCCTCTCTGCAGAAATTGTGCAGATTGGCTGTCGGAGGGGTGAGAAATGCCTGGAACAGAGAGGGTTAATAGAGAAGCACCCTGGGGTGTCACAGGGTGACAGGGCCAGTTTGGTGGGGTGTTTATACCCCCACCCCCCCTCTCCTCGCTGCATACTGCGGCTGTGCTCTCTGTGATCCCGCACTTCTCTACCGACCGCATCCTCTGGCAGGTGGCGCTCGGGGCATCCAGCAGGGCCACACGTTACTGCCAAATCCAGGGCCAGTCATAGTGCCGGGGGAGTCGGGCAGCTGCCTGGACAAAGAAAATGCCCCAGATGTGTGGAAATCAGTCTAGTACCTGACAGGGGTGTCGATAGACCCCTTGCCTCTGTATGAGGGGCAGACGCAGGAGATCTAGGACTATACTGGCGTTCTAAATGTATGAAAAAGACAAGGCATGGGGGGCAAAAATGCCCGGGGGGCCCTGTGGCTGGGCGACGGCCCTGGCGGAATCTGTCATCAATAGCCCCCTATTTCCCCTGCCCTGCAAATACCGCAGCAGCCGCAATAATTGCACATTTAATCAGCTGACTCGGCTGTATCTGCTTAACCAGCGCAGAGTCTATCAGCGCCCGGCGGTTAATGCAGCATCTGTGCCGTAATGATGACAGCAGCCCGATGCCTCCTGCAAAACATTGGGGGATCTGCTGTATCATCATTTGTCACCCCCTCCTCCGTCACCCCCCCCCCGCATTGCTGCGAAATTACAAGCACTTTCCCTCGGAATAAACCATGAGATGGGAGCGCCCCTCGCCGATTGGCTTGTGGGGGTCCCTCTGCAGCCCGGCTAATGTCGTTGCTGCAGCAGTGAGTTGGAATATGTTGTGCTTTGCATCCGTAAGACGGCCTGGCGTGGATTCGTCGCGCTGGCGCTAAACACACTGCATACTTTCACTTATTTAGCGTCATTCTATAAACCTGCGAAGCGGTGGAAGCCGTAGTCGCCTTCGCAAAAGAGCGCAGAATAATTCTGATATTCATTTTTTGGCATTTAATAAAAATACACTACTGTTCTAAAGGGGTCACTTAGAAACGTCCTTGTTTTTGAAAGAAAATCATGTTTTGCCCATTGAAATAACATGAAATGGATCAGAAATCCAGCGCAGACGGGGTTAATGTTGTAAATCAGTATTGTAGCTGGAAACGGCTGATTTTTAATGGAATCTCTTCATAGGCGGATAGAGGCCCTTTATCACTCCCATCACTCCTTTATCACTCTCATCACTCCTGTGTTCCAATGGCACGTTGTGTTCGCTGATCCAAGTTTAAGTTTAAAAGGCAAATTGATGGTTAGAAAACCCTTTTGTGATTGTTACAGCCAGAAATTTCCTTGATTTCCATGAAAACAGCTGAGTGACCGAAATCTTTTGAAAGTTACTCTGTGCGTCTTGTAGTTGGGTCCGCAGCAAAACGGAAGGGATTCCTAGTTTTTACTGTGTTAAAGGTGTGCGTGCCATTTTCTGAAGTTTTGGGGTTTTTTTCTCTTTGATTCTTTGAAAGCCGTCGAAAGGAAAATGTCGTCATACTTCCTGTTCTGTAACCGTTCTCGGCTCCGTCGCCGAAAGTACGCTTTGCAGTTTCATAAGTGTACGGATAATGAGTGATGGAGTGAAAGGGGATTTCTTAAAACTTCTTTCTGAATTTCCCCGTTCTGCTCCTGTACTTTAGAGAACACCGCGCTGTCACACGGTCACCGAATCGGTCGGGCTTCATCACTACTGGTCCTGACTAAAATCAGCAGGCTAATAACTTTATTTTATATATAGTCTTCATCCGAAGAGGCCTCTGAGCCACAAGCATCCTTCAGATGTTTAATTTTTGTCTTAGCCGAAGTGTGTGTGACATCATGTGTGTGACATCATGTGTGTGACATCATGTGTGTGACATTTAAAATAAGTTTAAGAATAGGGGAACTATATTATCTTTAACTATTTGAGTTCCAGAGCAGTAGTGCATTGGCTTATTTCAACAACCCAGTTGGCCAAATGGTTTCTTTAAGGACCAAGGGTATTCTATGGGTTTTTTTTATACATTTATGGACCAAAACTTTTCTAAATTTGTGATTCCTTTTCCCCTCTGCTGAACAAACACAAGGTTAACTTCCGGAGTACAGCAACATCTCGCAGGCATAGCCTGATTTATTCCCTTATACACAACGCTGCAGAAATGTGCTCTAAATGCTTCACCCAAACGCTAATTACAAGGAAGACTCAAAGCATCGAGTGTTACTAACAAATGAGTACGCCTGTGAGGCTCAAACTTGTCTAGATCTCTTCGTACATCGGATAAGAGCTTTATCTAGGTCAAGTTTACCCAGTTAAGTGTGTACGTAAAACATCGCCTTTCTGTATCAAATATAATGTAAACAAAGTAAATATATACATTTTTGTTTCTATACCATTTATTATGCGTTAAAACACGTTGGAGAGCGGAAAGGTCTTTGAACATCCACGTTTATATCCGCCGTGGGCTGATCGCTTTCGCCAGCCTCCCGGGACCCCGTACTGGAAGTTTAACGGCCCTATTTCTGCGGAGCAGCGAGGGGAATGTTCCCGCTGTCTGCGCTGCATTTCTCTTTTATATCCCTTTATTTGTTTGTGGTTTAGGGCTCTAGGTTTTATGAGCTTAGCAGGCCAACTTCTTGATGCTTTACCTTGAATTGTCACAGTGCTTGGTGACACAAGTTCTTGTAACCGCGTGAAATAGAATTTTCTTGTATTGGAGTAAAACCTATCTTTCCCTTTTTAAAGGTTTTTCACATATAGGAGCAGTACGTTCCTTGCAAAGCTTGTATCTGCAACGGCAAGGGGTGGTTGGTGTCCATACATTCACGCCGTCTGACTGGGTGGGCCAGATTTGGTTATCAATGTATTAAACCTTTAACTTTATTGCATCCAATTCCCTATATACTTGTAGTTATAGCATTTTAACTATAAACCCCCCCCCCTTGAGTGTAATCCATACAATCCACAAGTCTTGCTGAAGTCCAAGATCTTCAGTCATCTCCATGAGATAGGAGGCACATCTATTCTTCTGTTCAGGGAGAGTTTCTAAGCTCACATTTTGGTTCTGTTGAAATCTGTCGATGGAACTCCAAGTTTGCCAGAGAATTTCTCTCAACGTTATGCAACTTGGTCCATGTATTTAAGATACTCCGTTGTGTTTCGTCCCTAAGTCAGTCCTGCAAAGAACTTGGCAGATACTTAAGCGGAACCCTCTCTAACCACCTTGTGCCATTGAGAAGGAAATTGTCTTTTCATTATCGAACTGAAAATCAAGACAATGTGTATTCACTTGTAGGGTCCCTGGGACCAATTACCTTTGTACCATTGTGCCAAATTGGTCCAATATAGCTGGAAGGTCCTCTGACCTGCTCAGCAGAGCTCCGTACACCTGCCTGCGTATCTCTGTTGCACCTGTGTTAGTAAGGACTTTGCCGTAAATAAAGTATTTACAGTAAAAATATTCAGCAGCATTATAATTTAATGGAATACAAGCAATAACAAAACAAACAGATAATTGGAACCCAATGTTGACGGCCGCCCTCCTTCATGCCTCAATGTGGCTACGAAGCAGGAGACGGAGCCTCAGGGGAGGCCTTCAACCTACCATTGGTGTACAAAATGCAACATGCTCGACACGACCTTGCCAGGAGGACATTTTTAATTTATCATGCTAATGATTCTCATTAAACTGTTTATGATTCATTTCCACTCGTTATTTTTTTAATAATGTTTTGGTATACATTTTTTTTTTTTTTTTTTTTGAGAAACATGCTACGATGTCTTCCAATTTTTTGATTTTATAAAGAAAATTACTTAGTTTTGTTGTCTTTTTTTAGATCCCAATTTAACACTTTTAGAATTGAATACATTATTGGGTATATCATTCCAAGTACTACTGATTTCCCAAACCCTTCCTTTGCAAAATTATCTAATCTAGTATAATTTTGGCTCATTTATTATTTTTTTTTTTTTTTGCTAGGAGCATTCAACTGTCACATAGGTTATTGCTATAGAAACTAAAAAGCTTCAAAAAAAATTCTCGATTTTTGAGATTAAACTTTAAAATGAGAAATAAAATGATAGATCAGGTGCAGTTTATTTGCTTAATAAGCGGTAGAGTCCAATGTTTATAGAACAGCATCTTAACAAGTCGTCTATATATATATATATATATATATAGATTATTGGCCGCATCCCTAATTTAAAGATTTAAATTAGGGGGGAAGTGTGGTCTATGGTCAGGACAATTCTGTAATTTGATAATTTCATAAATACACCTGGAGAATAACAGCAAGGCAACTCACATGGATTATTTTTATTCCAGGCACCAATAGATTATGGGCTATTTGAATTGAAATGGACGATTCCCTGCTCTAGAAAGAGGATTAGTACAATAGGAATAGCACACATTTGTTTTTCCCTTTTGAAAGACCATCTGCTAACACTGATCAAGAGGATTTAGAGTTGGTTTAAACCCAAAATATTTTGCAGCAAATTGGAAAATTGTTTCCATGGAAATAAATTGCCAATAAAGTATACGTATTACAACGTAAATGTCTTACTTGTGGAATGTCTCCAATGCTTTGGAGGATAGGCGAGATTGGGTCGTACAAATGGGATGCAATTAGTGTCCTATATACATACAGACTAGTTCACCTTGTGAGCCTTATTCACTAAAGCCAACTCGCACCCAATAATGAAAAAAACATTGCATGCAGAAGATGCGAGTGAGATGCAACTTCAGCAAGTATAAACAGGCATATGGCCCTCCAAAAAAATTAAATTACCCCTTCTCTCTACCTTGTGTGGGGTTGGGAAAGCAGGGAGGGCAATTGTCTACCAATTCTTTTGGTGAAAGGAGGGGTTATTGGGATCCCCTCTTTGCTTTTTATATGTGGTGGGTAATTTTACAAGTTAAAGGCGAAGACATGCAAGTTCATGTTTGCAGGACTCCACCTGTAACTTCCAAGTCTGCATAATTCTATTTCCTCATTAACTTCTTTGTCTCCTGTCGCTGAATGGTCTTGTTCAGCAGTCTTTGTAAGGCTTCAGTTAGGACCCGGCAGATATGTACAGGGCCGAGGATTTATATGATAATGCTGGCACTGCCACAGTCTGCCATCAGTCTCAGCTTCCATAGGATTCATTTTGACGTATCCCCAAAGCAGTGACACTGATTGACAAATAAAAATAACCAGCTACATTTTCATGACGGAAGCTTTTCTTATGGTAAAAGCTGTGACAGTTCCCTTGTCGGTGGTAAATTTGTGTTACAAATCTGCATGTCATCTCTAAAACAGCCAAAGGAAGCGACGATACTATAAACATATGTTTCAAGAGACGCCAGTACCTGGAGGGGGAATCCGACCTTCGCCTTCGGGGTTTTTGTTACATTCTGGAGTCATCAAATGTTTCCATCAAGTACCGTTTGTTTTTGCTTTACTGTTACTAATATTTTCCCAACATAAAAATAACCGGTCTGCGTATTTTCTATCAAACGTATATCTAAAAACCCAAGCTCTGCGCCTGTGAATGGTGTTGTGCGTTGTGGGATCCGGTGTGTATCGGTAAGACTCAGATATATATCTCTGGACTGTACAGACCGGGGGACACAATGTATAGGTCTATTTAATTTATTTCTGTAATATTTGTGGATGCTATTTTTCTCTTTTACGGTCTTATATTTGGTGTGAAATGGTATGATTTTTTTTTTATTCTTTGAAATGACCGTTTATATATGCCACATATATTCCTGGATAATTTCACAGTACAAAAAAGCAAAATATGAGCAATTTAATCTTCCTTTGCTCCCGAGTGTATGCATCTGTTATTTATGTATTTTATTTTTATATATAACACTGGAAAATCTATGAAAACATGATATAATCCGAGAACCAACTCCGAGGCATCTGCTTCATCTTTTTTATTATTTATTTATTTTTGCAGATTTATTTGGTATGATTCTTTCTCAGCTCTGACTTAGCGGTATAATCTGGTTATTGCAGAAGATCAAAGCTCGTCCCTGCCGATAAACGCTAAAGACGGTAGCTCAGTCGCATTGACTGGTGATTGCACCCCGGCGCGCAGAAAACTGTGCAAAACAAATAAATGGCACTTAGAAGAAGTCATAGCCTCCTAAAACAATTTCGTGCATCTTTTAAATCGTTTACCAAGCACAGAACTTCTATGAGAAATAATTTCATTAGTGTCTGGGTCGTTCCACTTTCCAGGCCGGCTAGTGGCGCGGACGGGAGACCACCAGGGACTTTGCGGAAAACGAGCTGCAAGAGGGGAATGTGTTCGGAGCTCGTAGATTAACCACTTCTCTCCCTGACCCAGGAGGCAGCCTGACATTAGAAACACATACTGCGTTTAGAAACATATACTGTGATGGCAGACTGGCCCCATTCGGCCCCATCTTGTCTGCCTATCTTTTTCTGCTGTAAAGACTCGGACCTTAATTAGTCCTCGGTCTCGTCTTACATTCAGGAGCCATACGTCTGTCCCATAGCATAACGTTGTCCTGATTCATAGCAAGATTGGTTAATCAGGACCAGGCATTTGGAATTGTTTCAATAATAATAGAGCTGAAACAACGAATCGATAAAATCGATAATAATCGATAACGGAAATCGTTGTCGACGATTTCCGTTATCGATTAATCGAGTGATCGATTCGTCGTTGGAGCACTAGGCTCCTTTTACTTACCTCCGCCTGCGTTCCCCGGTTCTGCTCCACGCTCTGCAGTCTCCGCCTTCTTCATGCTACGTGACGACGGAGGTGACGCGCGTCTACTATCAAGTTTGAAGTGGAACAAGTTCGTAGCGGAGGTAAGTACTCTTTATGTCTATTGTCTGTGCGAATGTTTATGTGCGAGACTTATAAAAAATTATTTTAAATAAACGAAAAATTTGCATATTGTTTTTTTTAATCGATTATTAAAATAATCGTTAGTTGCAGCCCTAAATAATAATAATAATATCCTGACGCAGTCCTTTCGGATGCTGTGTGGACAGTCATGAAAATCATTTTTACTTTGAAAAACCTGATTCTCCTTAAGACAACTTATTGAGCTTTATCGATGTGTCGATGCCTGGTACAAAGTCAAGACAGCTCCCAAGTTTGTTTAAATTATACGTGCAATCTGTTTGGTCTTCAACTTTATGGTTGAATCACTTCTTTGTTTATGTTACTTATTATTCCGAATACTTCTTCATTAACTAACTAGAACTAGGTGTAGCCTCCAGCTGGTGTTCCCCAAGTTTGTAAGTGTTCCATAAGCATTCGATGGGTCATACCAAATTTAGCTTTGATGGATCATACCAAATTTAGCTTCGTGTGGATTTTCTTGCCAGGAACACTTGATTGCCAGGTGACGCATAAGCAAGCGATGATAGGTTATTGCCGTAGGAACGGAAGTAGTTTCTATAGTGCTTTTAAGTGATTAACCCTTCAGAGGAAAGAATAAAACGACAGACCTTTTAATGTTTAACAAGCTGGAGGATAGTGTCTTGTCTAAGTGGGACAGAAAAAGAGCTTATTTTAAACGATACATTTTTTTTTACATCCCATTTTTCCTGTACCTTATACTAGCGGAATCCATCTGTATTCACAATGTGTACTTTTACTTTGTATTAAAAAAAAAAAAAAAAAAGTCCACTTTTATTCTGTCCTTAATGGTAAATATGAGATATATTCATCGTACAACGCTGCAGAAGGTGATGCTGCTATATAAAACCATAAATGATATGCAAATATATGCCTTGCTTATTAATACGCTTGTTATGAAGCTTTTACTGTCCCTTTTAATCATAATTCTGCTATTTAAATGACCACAAACCACGTCCCAGTTCTGGTTCGCTCCTTAATAAACAGTTGATTTGATTTAACATATCGTCAATTTAGAAGCGGAGGAATCTGATTGACGGTCTCTTTCTGGCTCTCGTATCTGTCAGGACTGTCACTATACATTACTTATACGTTGAAGTACTTCTCTCCATCATATTGACGCAAACTTGCAGAGTCAGGATCTTCAGCCAACATTAGGCACCGCTCCTGCGATAGTAGGGAGTTATTTTTTAAACCCCCCCCCCACATTGCATTAAATGGATTTTAGCTGAGCGGTGAAAGCGAAATATACAGGCTTTTACCCGTCCTGAATCTGACTTGGGAGGGATTTGTTTAAAATGCATTCCTCAGTGTTTCCGCTGCAAATTTTGCACAATCTGCATATCTCTACCCTTCAGTAAGTCTTCGTTCCGGGCTGCGTCCAAACGCCAAGTCCGCCTCGCTCCATATTCAAGAAACAAGGTAATTTATTTTATTATTAGTATTATTAATGTTGGCAAATATCCCTGTGATATAATAAATCATTTTAATATTTATTATAATGTAGAAGATACATTGGTATATCTGCATTGACTTGCTTATTTTAACTTTTAAAATAATTGTATTTTTTATAACTATTTTAGCAATTTTTTTTTAATAATTATCATTTTTACGTTATTTTTCCTTTTTAATTTTTTTTTTTTTTTTTTTTTTTTTTTATTGGAAGCTAGAGGGTTACATATACAGTGTTTGTATTCCGATTCTGGAATTGTTTTATATACACATGTAACGGTATTTAAATGCTCGGTATGGTGGCTGTAAATGTTTTCTTGAAGAAGATAATTAACGTGCTTCCGAAAGGGTGATCCTTACAAGTAAGCATTTAGCACTATTTATTCTAGATTTAATTCCCCGCTTAAGCGCTGATTGACCTTGGGCAAATATTGCATTCATAACCTGGTTTAAATAGATCTCAAGTAAATGTGATGGGATTTTCATAAGACCTCTTGTTGTTGTGTTGGATTAACTCTGGTCACGTCCCGTCAGACATGGCAGCTACCGTGATTTGCATTGTTAAGATGGGGTTTAGAGATCTGAAGGGGGTAGCCCAAGATGTAAGATAAAGTAACGACTTCGTAATGTGAAGGGAAGATGGTTCTATCAAGAACATTCATGACAGCTGGAATGAAATGACTGCAGTTGGCTCGTGCTTCTGTGAATAACTTATATTCCTCCTTAGGATGTATCCGAATTAACCGAAGCTGTCATAAATGATTTGATGGAGAGTTTTATACGACTTTAGGAAGAAATACCTTTTTCGTACTTCGTTTACATGATTATATTTTATACTGAATATATTTATTCAGCGCTGCCGGATCTGTCGGCGCTTTATAAATAAAGTATAATAATGATAATACTGTGTGTTTGTATATGTGTACACACACACACACACACTACTGTTTGAGGTCACTTAGAAATGTCCTTGTTTTTTAAAGAAAAGCACATTTTCGGCCATTAAAGTAATACGAATGACTATTGCAGCTGGTAGCAGCTGAGGCCCTTTATCACTCCCATCACTCCTGTGTTGCAATGGCCCTTTATCACTCCCATCACTCCTGTGTTGCAATGGCCCTTTATCACTCCGATCACTCTCTTGCAATTATATTACAGCTAGAAAGTTCCTAAATTTCGTTATTTTCCATGAAAACAACTTGGTCCTTAACGGTAGTGTGTGTGTATATGTGTGTATGTGTGTAATATATATATATATATATATATATATATATATATATATATATATATATATATATATATATATATATATATATATATATATATATATCATACACACACTATATGTATTTAAGATTTTTCTCTTTTACCTCTCCTCCTGAACTTCTTTTTTCTTGAGCTATTTTCTGCTCCTGAATCAGTGGATGTCCTACAAAGATGAGGGATAAGACGGTTCGTTATTTATTTAAACACTTCATTTATTATTGATGAGGTTACAGTCCCCTCTATTGGGAATGAGCAGCCTGGTATTGTTCTTGGGGTTTTTTTTATTTTTTTTAATGCTGTTTTGTCGGCCATTATGTCCTTGGTGGAAGTGGTCTTGTTCCCTTGGGGAGAAGTTTATTGGTGCTGAAGCTAAAAAGCAAGTCACGAAAGATCATTCGTCAATCAGTTCTGCTCCGGTGAAACGACGTTCAAAATTATTGGAAACTGTAAAGATTTTTTCTGTACCACCAGCGGAACTGTTTTTGGGGTACAAGAAATGGCAAAATGGTCTGAAGTAAACACGATGCCAAAGTACTCAAATGTATATACATATAACTACAATTCAAGTTATATTTTTGGCAGATTTTAATGTGTTAAGCTTATCAGAGGCTCCTGGACCTAGCGTTGTGTCCAGATGTGGACCTCCCTGCCAAGAGGGATACCAACCACTGTTGATGAGGTTCTTGAAGGCTAAGAATGTATGTTTGAAGGGTGAAATTTGCCTTTCAGTATGAGTTCTGGACCGCCCGAGTGGACGAGATCAGACTGATCCTTCTCATGGAGGTTCATCTTCTGTAATGGCACAAGTGAGCTAAAAGCCAGACGACCAATTGTTGGAAATTGGCTGAGTTGTTTTCCTCTTTGAATGCGGTTTCAGTCTGTAGCCAGCATTGTTACGTCTCTGGTAATAATAATTGTGGTGAGAAACAGGCTTGTGCTTGTGTGTTTAGGGCATTAACCCCTTGACTGCTAACGACGGCATGGTGCCGTCGCTAGCAGTCCCAGTCAGGTGCTAATGACGGCACCATGCCGTCGCTAGCACTCTCCTACCTTGATGGGGGTCTGTGGACCCCCATCACCACCTACCCCGGCGATCTGCCCCTCATTTTGAAGGGCATCACTGGGACCACCCGATCCGGCCGGTGACGTCACGCGTAATGACGCGATGACGTCACCGCGCAACTTTATTGAAAACTGACAATTGTCAGTTTTCACGGTATGGGGGCATGCTGCTTAGATGCCTGTATCTCAGGCATCTGAGCAGCTACAGACCCCCAACATATACCGTTGGAAAGGTAATCGCCTCACCTTTCCAACGGTATAATGCTTGTAAAAAAAGAATAAACAATATTATGTTAAAAAAATAAAAATGTACAAAAAAAGTCAAAAAAATGATTTGGGGGTCTCTAAAGGCAGATAAATAAAGATCAAAATTGCCTAGAGACCCCCAAATAAAATTATCTAAACATAAACTGGTTTAACTTTAAAAAAAAAAAAAAAAAGTTTAAGTATTCTAGCTAAATGATCACTGTGGTAGCCAATGTTACCACAGCGATCATATAGCTATAAAAAGTCACATTCCCTTTTTAAAAATGGGCGATACTAAATTTTAACCCCATGATCCCTTTGATCATGGGGTTAAATTTAGCCAATGGTAGAGGAAGGCAATTTTTGAAATCCAGATGAACTGCAAAAATCAGCCGTATAGCCTGTAGTACGTAAGTTAACCATGTCATCCCTGGAGCCCCTTGCATTTTTACTGCAAAACTTATTTTTGCTGTAAAAGTGATTTTTTTCTCCCTTTACGATCATCTCTTTGGGATTGTAAGGGGAAAGAATGGTGTGTGCTTCTGCGAGTGAATGTATGGAAAGTATGGTGTGTGCTTCTGCTAGTGAATGGAGATATGAAAGGCGTGTGAATGGTCAGTAATTAGGGTTGAAGCCTTGACGTGGCATTACTGCTCACGTAAGAAGTTAAATTATGGCACAAAAAGTACATATTTTCAAAAACTACACCCCTCGGCGCATCAAATGAGGGGCTGCGTGTGTTTCTAGGACAAACCTGGAGTGCGCAAGACACAAATGAACATGTCGCTATGGTTAGAAAAAACATATTTTCTAGCCAAAGCGACATATTCCATCATCTGTGAACTTAACTTTTGTCCTAGAAATACATGTAACCCCTCATTTGAAGCTCCAAGGGGTGTAGTTTCTTGAAATGTGTACTTTATGTACCCTAATTTAACTTCCCAGATGTCTAGACCACCTTAACTTCAGATATGGCAGATTGGAGAATCTTGTTAAAAAATTGTCTTAAAACATTTAGGGGTGATGCCTGCATTTAGACAGCTCTAGACAGCTGGGAAGTTAAATTATGGTACATAAAGTATATATTTTCAGAAACTACACCCCTTGGCGCATCAAATGAGGGGCTGCATGTGTTTCTAGGACAAACCTGGAGTGCGGAAGACATAAATGAACTTGTCGCTTTTAATTTTATTTATTTTTTATTTTTATTTGTGTGATATTCACTTATTTGTTGTGCACGTTAGATTTGTGATACAAATACAAATAAGACCTCATTTGCTGCGGCTGGGGGTGTAGTTTCTAAAAATATATAGTTTTGTTGGCATATTTTAACATCCCGGACAGCTAGAGCTGTTTAATTGACGCAGCCATGCATTAAATTTAAAGATGAATTTTGTGATAGTCTAATAAATTTAACTTTTAGCAATAAAATATTAGAAAAACACAGTCTACTGTTCTCAATGTCTGTTTATTTTAGACCGGTTACCTACTACAAATATTTAGCAACACAGGTTTTGATATTAGAGTTTAGAAAAATAACATTACAAACTAGTTTTTATTGAGTTGGAAGTGAAAAATTACACTTTTTCCCCATTTTTGGTTGTATTTTGCAAACCTAATGAGACATACACATATAAAAATGGTATATTTGGAATCTGCTGGGTGTGCTGAAAAAAACAATATATGGTTTGTATAGTTTATTCCCAAGAAATTTACTTGAAACACGTTTAAACGTGAGATGCACCAAAATGCCGAAAACTAGCTTAGCACCAGGGTGTGAAATGGCTTAGCAGCCAAGGGGTTAAACAAAAGAATACGTTCTTTATTCTGCCGCCCCAAACCAGCCGTTACTTCCACCAGTAGGATGTTTGGGTTGTCGTCGTCGTCTCGTTCTCCCCAGCATCGCCAAGGCCCATTTCTTACTCTCCTCCGCTGCTGATCCTCATCAATGCACTCCTGTTGTATCTGTGTTTGCAGATTTGGCTACCAGCTCCATACCGTTATACCCCAACAATCCGGTCGCTTGGCATTTAAGTACATCTCGGTAAATTACTTAATGCTTTTATTGTGTGGTTTTTGAAGGGTCTTCAAAGATTTGGTTTGCTGTACATTAGCGGGTCTGTGTGTAGAGACACTAAGGTGTTTAGTACACAATAAATGTCCTTTTCGGTTCTGTCGGCTGCTGCCCCGTATCACATTCTTTCAGTCTTATGGTCGCGATCTATATAACCTGATGATAGCATCTGAAGAAGAGACCCCTGAGGTTTGGAAAGCCTATGTTATCTTTTTTTTCTATGTCGTCCCCAATAAAAGGCATCAACTTTGACTAAAGATTCCGTTTAACCTGGTGAAACAAATGATAGAACAATAGCAGAGGTAATCAACACTTTGTAATTAACTCGGATATAAGCCCTTTTTAGTAACAGCTTTTGTTGCATTGTTCCGAGACGACACCGAGCCAGGATTCCTGGTTCAGATTACATTATAAAACACTTAGCGGGTGAAATCGAACACTGGAAACATCCATTGTCCTCCGCGTTTCAACAACCTTCCTTTTTAGCCGTTGGCCGAGAAGAAAGTTGCTGAAATTTACACTTTTTCTGTTTTGTTTTTTTTTTTTTCCTGGTCAAGGACCTTTTTTTATAGCCAGGATCGTTTTTACTTGCCGCAACGCGGGACGCCGATGGCTTCAGTAATCCCGCTCCTTTGGTAAGTGCTCGGAATCTGTTGTTTGATAACCACCTCCTTTAGATCCATAATTTAACATAAGCCTCTCCGCTTCATACGGCTAAAACTGATTATCGGAATAAACCAGCCGGCGACGCAGGCGTATTCCAGTTGATCTGCAGACGTATGGAGGGGTAAAAAGTCAACCGTGTTGCATCTGTGTCCCTACATCACCCCGTCCCTATAATACTTTGCAAAGATACTAAGCAGGAACAGTGCATATGGCGCTTTTTAATAGCAAAAATACAGCTTTCTGCCGAATAGGAAGTGATAGATACCTAGAGATCATTCTAAACCTCTACACACGCGTATACGTTAAGGACTGATATACATATATTCTATTTAAACCTTATTTTTTTTCAGGATTTATTTTTAGTAGCTGTGTTAAATGCTTATTTTTTTATTGTAATTGATTTTTTTTACTCGCACTTGACCGTCTGGGGTCGAGCTCCGGATTATTGAGCCCTTGAGATCTCCGGGGGTTGTGTGTTAAATCGGTTCTTCGTTCGGTGTAAGAGGGAATATCTGAAGGTGTGCGATGTTGGGGGCTCACGGGATGGGAACGCGAGATGTAACGCTATGTGGGGTTCCTGCTGTGAGAATGATGATGACGCGAAACTTAAGCTTCGTAATTGCATATACGTATATGAATGTTTCTCAGAATATGTTGAATGGCAGCACTGCATTCCCCGGGGATTCATTCACGTACCCAGGAACTTCCAGGAAACATTTGAACAATTTTGCCGTGTAAAATAAACTGAGCTGCCCGAGGCTAATGCCTAGTTAAATCTGTTAAAGGAATCAATAACGCTCGCCTTCCTAACTTAATACAAGGTGGAGAAGTTCATGCACTTGGTCCTCCATTTATAGTCGACTTATTTGCCCTTCCTGTAAATGCCCAGGTTAGTGAATACTCTGCTCCAGGTTCTAAATTAGTCTTGCTTTTTCCCCTGTAATCTCAGCTCAAACAATAGCTTCAGCCGGGGATCCGGACATGGAAGATGACACAAGGTGTCGCACAGTCCTTGATTTTAGATTTAACTCTCCGGACCCCGGGGAGGGCAGATATTTAGACAGATGCACCGGACCCCAGCTTAAAAAACGTTGCCGAGTCTATGTACCCCTTCTGTCGATCTTTGCAAGTCGAGCCTTTTGCATTGTGTTGCCCTGAAATGACACACTTAACGATTAACCTATTTTTACGTCCTGTGTTTAGGATGGCAATTAGGATATTATACCAAAGTATAAAAGAAGACGCGCAAGCTTCTAAAAGGAAAGTTTTTAGATGTGGATGAAGCTCTCGGTCGGGTCGTAGCTGGAGTATAAGATGAGTGGTGTTGTGTTGCTCTGGAACCTTAAATAGAACTTTCCTGATATAAACGTTCTTCAAATGTTTGATAGCGAACCATAAAACTTGATTGAATTAATGAAGTTAAACTGTAACCTAGTTTAGCATAATTTGCCCCAATACCATCAGGATTATGATTCGACTTTAGTGGAAGTCGAGTTTCCCCACGTATCCATAATACATGTAGAAACTTCAAGCCTTGTCCTGTAATACAAGGGGTTAAACATCCTTAAAATGCATTAAGCTTTAATAGAACATTATGTATCTCGTATGAAGGAGGGTTTCTTGGCGCAGTAGACAACCTTTTTAACTCCGTCTGGTGCAGGCAGATGTATCTTAACAGCTGCTAATAAATTCTAACCTGAAGCCCGCTGATGCTTACAGCACCTGACTCGCTGGCGCCACCCAGTGGCTAAACTGGTACTTCTTATAAAGACAAAAGTCTATGCTTTGCAGAAGAAATCAGGTATTTTAAACATGCGCGCTCCTGTACCAGGCGGTGGGGAACTGACCACGCGGAGCGGAAGGGCGCGGCAGGTTAAATACTGGTGGGGCAGGCATTCTAGAAGATCACAGGAAAGGGTAAAGCAAGCGAGCGCAGAGAAACTGGATGAAAATCTGCCTATTCAGCATAAGTGCAACAAAAAAAAAGACCATTCAAGCTTACATCGTAAGTTTAAAACCCCATCAGGACGTTGATGCCCCGTGTATGGTTTGGAGGGACGTCTGAGTTTGACTTGCTAAGAAAGTACAGATTTGCTTTGTGAGATAAGTTGGCTAGAAATGTGTGTTTCCAATAAAAGGTGAAAGGTATCAGTTTTTCCCCTGATGTTATTCAGAAACAGAATTTTCAATGAAGTTGGTAGATACACTACCCATACCCAGCGACTTTTAGACTTGGGCTACCCAGAGCCCCCCTCGCGAGATGCGGCCAGGATGTACCACCGCCGTCGGTCGGCAGTCTCTGTGACGTCGTTAGGAGCTCCCGCCAATGTCGTAGGACGAATCGCCATGTAAGGGTGAAATGGGCAGGGAGTGGGCTGTGTCAGGACCCAGCTCCCACGACCCAGAGGATTTGGATATCAACCCAGAGAAGCGGCGCTTCTCCCTGAGTCTCCAAGCTAAACCAGTGTATGATAGCACCGTTCAAAGGTTTGGGGTCACTTAGCTGTTTTCATTGGCTATAACATAAAAAGGCCATTGGAACACGGGAGTGATGGGAGTGATAATTCCATCTGCGCTGGATTTCTGATCCGTTTCATGTTATTTTAATTTTTATTTGAGTGACCCCCAAACTCTTAAGTTTGTGTGATATGGAACAAAAATTGTTTGCGTGGCAAATGACGGGATGGATGGTAAGAGTTGCCGTGTTGATAAGACCACTTTTCAAACTTTCAAAGCCGTTTGTTATACATAACCCTCGGTGAGAGCAAAATCATAACATTCATGTAAAAAAAAAATAAAAAGTGAGTGCCCACCTACCTTCATCTAAAATCCAGGTAAAGTAGTAAAATCAGGGAGGTAGGTCCAGGGGGTGGCTCCGCTGCTAAACCGTGGGGCTGATTCCCCTCTTGAGTGCTTAGGCCACCAGTGTGCTGCTGCTCGATGTCGCTGTTACCGGGGAGCGTCGGATATGATGTCATACCCCGGCGCCCTGTAGTGAGGATGGGGTGGCTGGGGTTGTTGCCTGGGTCAGTCCTAGGGCAGCGCCAAAGGTAAATCCACTGCTCTATATGGATTGACGAATAAATCTTCCTGGTATAGATATGTGATGTCGTAATGTTTTTGCTCTGAACATGTTCTCAATACGTGTCATACTATAAAACCCCTGCAGGGGGAATATACCCTACAACATAGACAGAGGAGAACTAAAAGAATGTTAAGTATATATTTACATGCAATAAATAAACTGTCTGAAAACCGGGAGAGCAATCAAGGTGGTGTTCCACTTAGAATCTGATAGACGGGCACTAAAAAGAGTCCCAAAAAATGTTTAATGAGCAATAATATTATATTGTTATTGGATGCTTGTTACCGTTTAGCGTTTGACGATGTCTTGTTTTTGTCTGTCGTTGCAGCGTTTAGAAGGTGACCAGTACTTTGAGCGCAGCCTCCGACGCTGGCTCCATGTATCCGGAATCCACCACAGACTCTCCAGCAAGGCTTTCGCTGCGACAGACTGGCTCTCCAGGCATGATTTACAGGTAAGTGGGGGGTTTCTCTCTGTTCGCTCCTGTGTGGTACCGCCACGGACCCCCGAGTTTTTACCTTCTGCAGTACGCGGGGAGGGTGGAGGGACATTGAATTAAAACTAAAATGAGAAAAAAAAATGAACATTTTGTTTGTATTAGTATCTTGCTTAAACCAGCAGTTTACTGTCTGACACCCCCTCTAAAGAATAATTCACGTTAGAGTACTTTAATAGGCATTCAAGAAATACATAAAGGAGTTACCCGAGGTAGAAGCTGCAGCCCTTCAGCTGCAGTTGAGCTCCGCCTACATCTGGCAATTCTTGCCATTGATTGGCTGTTTAACCCAGCCGGACAGTGGTAGGAATGTGCATCCGTTGGGCTTTCAACGCATGTGTAAGTGGGTCTAAACACCCCGCTGCCCGCTCCATTCCCAGAGCCAGCCCTGGAGCTGACTGGCGGTAAGCATAGCATGTGCATGGTGATGGGTTTCAGGAAAGGGAAAATGCATATGGGGGGGATTCTGCCAAATCCCCCCCATACATTAAGAGGGACAGGACAAAAAATGTACACAGCTGTGTGTGTGTATGTATGTATATGTGTGTATATATATATATATATATATATATATATATATATATATATATATATATATATATATATATATATATATATATAATGTATAAAAGTGCATGTGATGCCTGGAGTGTCCCTTTACCTTTTGTATGAAGTACAAGCTCATTTAATTTTTTATACCTTAAAAAAATCCTCTCTGTAGTTTTATGTACAAGAGGATGAATCAATTTAAATTGTGCCGACAATACACATTCCTCTAATAGTCCAGATATCTTAAATTAAAGCAAAACTCAGCGGGGTCACCAGTCACGGACTTCCGACGCGGACCCCGCACAACGAGAGCTTTTCAGGTAACCCCGCAGAACATTCAGCTGCTCAGCGGGACACGGAGCGCCTACATCTTTCACTGAACTGTGCACATCTGTAATAAATGAACACGAAATATGGAATAGTCCAAGATGCTGTAGTGCTAGGCTTGATAATTGAGGTGTTTTCATTTATCCTCTTATAGTGCATATGCCCAGTCATGAAATATCGCTACAAAGTGACTGAACAATAATTCTCTGAGTGACAAATTTCCTGCCATAATGAATATTCGCCTTTGTAAATATAATCTGTTGTGGCAATCAAAAATTGCTAGCATGTATCCAAATAAATGTTACAACAATTTGATAATTGTCATTTTTATGTATTAATAATGTCGTGCATCTGTGCCATAAGTGTAATAAATACACCCTGTATGTGAAGACACAAGTGCGAAAGCAATGCTCTTCCTCTCATGTAATACTTTGTTGTGGCCACCTGGTGGCGCTGTCACATTATCGATACAGCAATAGACGGAGCCGTTACATGACTGGTCATCCATCCATAATCTAACGATAAGCATTTAAATGTGATGCGTGGAATCTCTCTTCTCTTTTTCTTTATGCTTCCCAAGTGCTCGATATGGGAGTCCCAAACGCCAGCTGCAGTTCTACAGGTACCAGCTCTCCTTTTTGTATATGCTTGCTCTTTTTCCTTACAAAGAACATCTCATAACGTATGCATGTACGGATTTATTCGACAATTCTGGATCTCGCTGTCCTCCATTCAGTTGCAGAAGTAACTCCATCACAAGTAATTATTATTTATTTTATATATAGCGCCAATATATTCCACAGCATTGATTGAATTCCGATTCTTCCGTAGATTGCAATGGGGAATAAACCAGTCTCCAAGTAGTAGGAAACTGTCCATTATATTTCTGCGCGTGTTATTCTGTCGCCCAAACTTTGCAAGGACTGTTTGAGGATTCATTCTTTGCACGTACATCTGCAGAGCAAGATCGCTGATAAAGCATATCTTTCAGTTTCCCAAGACTTGTATTTTAGTTTTAATATACCTAATAAATACATCTTTTTTTCTTTTTTTTTTCTTTTTTTTTTTTTTGCTGATCAAGCTAAGCAAAGTATTTGTGGCGGCCATCCCCCCTTATATGCATCTCATGGGAGCAGTCATTTAGCTTCCTGTTCCCAAGATCTCCTTTGCTGGAAGGTGATTGGCTCTGGCAGCCGTAGAGGAAGTGAGGTATATACCGGACAGGAAGTAAAATGATTTCCTGGAAAGCACAAGATATTGGTCTTTAAGTAAAGGGATATAATTGTGGAAACAGTTGTGTAGGTGACGAGGTTCCAGTCGGATGGGCTCAGAAGGTTACGTGGGGTCTGTATTGCCCAATCTATTATCTGTCAATAAAACCATATTTATCCATTTATTCAACCTGAGTGACCTTTTTTAAAGGCATATCCGAACCTATTGCCATTTGGCAATACTGGGTCTTGCCTGGCTAACTAAATATCTGATATAATCCTGATTTGCCTTTATGGTTAATTTAGGAGAACATAAGCTTGTGCCTGTGTCCTTTACACTGTTCCATGACATCATCCTTGTGATGCTATTTACCGAAATAGTGTAATGCTTGTATGTCATGTTGGGTATCTAGTTGGTGTGTGCTGGCGTGGTCTACAGACTGGACAAGATGTCTAATATTACCCTTTCTCCTTTGCCCACGTCTCTTGGTGACCTCCAACTGTGTTATTGAGATAACCCTAGGGATTGAATGCATAAATCTTTTAAGAATAATGGCCCGTCACCAGTGAGCTTTGTTGTTTCTGATATGGCGGTAAATATATGTTTAATAAATAGAAAAAGCAGTGAGAGAACTTCTTGCACACAGGTAAGCAAGAGGAAATAGATCTTTATTGCTGTGATTGAGGTTTGCATAACCTGTAAATTCCAGGTATAACTATATAATGGTCTAAAACAATGCAAGGCTGGGAGAAACTTAGTGTCGTTGGCCAGCTTTTATGGGATGTTCGTTCTAGGCTTGTGCAAATGGACCAAATTGGACCACAATTTGGATACAATTTGTTTAGATTTTGGTCCGTTCTTTTTCGGATGACAAATTTTGTTTCCTGCCCTTTGGGTTCTGATGAAATTCAGAGGGGTGGTTCCATTCGGAAACTGAATTTGTTGTCATTCTCCCTCATTCACTCACTCATGCTCATTCACTCTCTCCACTGGGGTCTGAATAGGCCCTCCAATCCCAGCATGCAGCAAGCCAGCACTGGTGCTGCCTGCCAATAAGCACATCACGTAAAGGGGGATGTGTTCGGCCGAATGCATTCCCTGCATGGAAAATGCAGAGGGGTTAAGGGGAAAATGCTTATGAGGGGATTCTGCAGAATACCCCATGCATTTCCAAAAGGGGCACAATGGAACCTCACCTATCGTGTTCATTAAAGTGCCCTTTTAATTTTTTAATAACGTTAAGCAGAGAATAGTTTATCTTAACAAGCATGTAAGTTACACACAGAAAGAAATATTTGTATTTGAAACGGGGGAAATGGTTATAATTTGGGGCTGACTTCGATTAAATTTTGCATATAATTTATGATCCATGCACATAGGCAAAAAATCTCACTTAAGCGCCACGTTTACTAGCCGCCGGAATCCATACAGTAAGCATATATATGCTTTTACGGACAACCAAAGCCTTAAATAATTAAAGCGGTGCTCACCAAGATGAAAACCCCCTAATACTCTATAATAATAATCTGTAAAAGGCCTAATGGATTTTTTTTTCCCAACACTGAATTCTTCTGGGACGACTTTTATAGACCAATTGCTGTAGGCAATCGTACCGTCAGCGACACTCCCAGAAAGGAGAAGCGTCTTAGACATATCACGTTTATCTCCCAGCGAGCCTCTAAGGAGCTGGAACTTGGTTTTTAATGAGGAGAACATCAAGACCTCGGGTGAGTCCGCGGCTGGATGCACAGATTCGACAATTTGCAGATTTCCTTTAGTTATTTCCCTTCACCCTGCTGTCCGAGACGTCTTTGCTGCCTGAAATTGCAACTTTTGACACCGAGACACTTTGTATCCATGCAAGAAGTTAAGCCCTTTTGCAAATTATAGCCGGACTTTTATTTTGCTTAATACTAATGAACATTTAGAAACCATTGCTGGTCACAGCTCTCTCTGCCCTATTAAATTGTGGGTTTTCTGGTAAGTGACCAACTTTTTTCTATA
The DNA here is from genome assembly GCF_027358695.1 of Spea bombifrons. Lineage (NCBI taxonomy): Eukaryota > Metazoa > Chordata > Amphibia > Anura > Pelobatidae > Spea > Spea bombifrons. Next base: position 5,897,624 of record NC_071098.1, read on the forward strand.
AATATTTTAAAGAATAATGAAATTAACGGCAACGTGGACTGCAGTCACTGTCTTTTTTTTTTCTTGTTTTTTTTATTGCATCCTATTTATTTGTGTATTAATAATATTATTATTATTCCCACCTTTTAAAAGTTTGTGTTGGTGGATGCTTTTATTTGCTTATTACAATATTAATTTCTGTATAAAGTCGTAAAAAGACAAACTTAACTCCGCAGACGGGAGTCCCATTGATTCCAGCATAGAGTTTACCGGACTGTCATAGAAGATCATCGCAATTGCATTTTACTCTCTCGTGGCGTTTTAAGTACAGCCGGTATGATCGCAGATGAATGCTATCAGACATTCTTAAAAAGGGCCACTCTGGCGGCGTCTCGGCTAGTGTTATAATTACACTTCTGTATGAGGGTTTGCTGTATACCCCCACACTGTATACACAAGAAGAAAATAAATTGCTTAATTCATATTTTTTTTTCATTTTTTTTTGGATTACGAGTAGGGTAGAAGGGTTGAACTTGATGGACTTAAGTCTTTTTTCAACCTTATGTACGATGTAACTATGTAGCCCTCTATAAGTTAAACAGTTGGGTACAGGCTAAGCAAAAAGCTGGCCCTGCAACATGCATAGTTCAATCAAGAAATATCTCTGATTTAAATATGCTAAATACAGGGCAATCCAACCTATTCCTTGAGCAGAGGCTCAACGTAATATAAAGTGAAGTCAGGGAGATGAAACTGCAACTGCCCTGCCAACTCCCTCTCTAGTGAAAGGACAACACGTAATATAGAAGTGCTGATTGTATACATTTGGCAATAGCAGTTGCTTTAAGCTTCCCCATTAATATATATTTGTAAATGAATAGTCGGTACTCTTAAAACATAATCTTAAAATGAAATATAAGATGTTACAATGAGCAATAGCCTGAGAAGTTCAGAGTTGAGGGTCTCAATCTGGAGCGTTTATAGCCCAAGAAGTCTCTTGGCGTCTATGGTTGTTTATCATTTCAGTCATTTTTATTATGGGTTTTCCAGCTCTTTTAAAAATGTATGAAAAGACGACAACCCGTATAGCCCCAGAACCTATAAAAATTGTGTTTTTTATTCTCATTCATGCCACGAGTCCCCTTGATCCGTGCCAGTAAAGGTTTGGCAGGGATGGCAGAGAAGGGAAAACGATCTGATTGTTCGACACTAACATTAACTCGTATTATTTATTTAGAAAGTGCCGATGTTGGAAGCACTTGATACGCTATTTAAGGGGTATTAAAAAAGGATTTGGCAAAACGGATACATTCTTAAAGCAGAGACGGCCTTATAAGCAAGTTATTATTAGTTTAAAACTGTTTGAGGGGCATTTAGTGATTACATATTAACACAAGACCACTTCATTACTCTTTCTAGCATTACGTTCACTGATTTTGCTTGTATTAACAGACTTACAGCTGCTAACTTTTAAAACAGATATTTAGTCGGTGACTATGGTTTTAAAGATCTCTTGGATCTGCAACATCGTATTTCATCTCTCATTGATAATCAATAAGGGAATGATCGGTGAGAAAAACGAACCCCTGTATAAAATAACAGATTTAGACAAATTAAATAAAGCAAAAGTTAAATAAATTAGGCGTGGGGGTAGACTAGAAGGTTTCAGGCTCATATTAAGGTGTTAAACCCCAACCTTATCGCATTATGATTCCACTAAGGATAGGATTATAGCATTAGGTTTAGGATTTGGGATATGGATTTAGAAACTGTAGATGAACGTTGTGGTATTCGGATAAGTGTTTGGCTAATGGATTAATATGAGGGCTGATACAATGTATCCGCACATTGGATAGGACAATTCTACACATACTGGCATCCATGGGCTACCAGTGGCCACCGGGGCACCTGGAGAGAGATAAAAGGGTTGTGACAGATATGCTGAGAGGCAGAGTTCCTCGCCTAGAAATTGATCTTTGAAGTCCAGTGAATTTTGAAAGTGGCCCCCAGCACAAAGCATTGAGAACAATTAGGTAGAGATTTAAGAATATCAAGAAGAAGAAGGAAGAGTTTTGTTTGGCCCAAGACATTAATTCTCTATAACCTTTTTTTCTTGGACATTTTTTCTGAAATTCCTTTACATCTCCCTATTTTTTAATAAATGTTAGTAGTTCCCCGAGGCAGGTGTATGTTGGTGGAACACTTGGGTGCCAAGCCTATGACCGGATATATACAAATGAGAGAGCCCATGATAGATGGAGTCAAAAAGTGTCATAACTTGTGTTCCAAGTACACTAGTATCGTTCTCCCCTCTCTCCTGTACTAATACGCTTATTTCTCATTTCCAATTCCCAATGTTGGTTCCAAATATCTCTTTTCAGGGGTCCTCGCGGGTCAATAGATTTAGCCAAGAAATTGTGAGAAATGGAATTCCCCAATCAAAGAAATAAAAAGAAAAAATAGAAATCCAGGTACAACCGATTAGGACGATCATGAATACAAAGAGAATGTTAATGGAAAGCTTCTACTGTGAGGATTTATGTTTAAACTCGCAAACTGTACATTCTTAAACCATCTGGGATACTCTGGAGATCTCTTGGAGACTCCAATAATCCCCGCGCTCCTAGGTTTTTATTGCCGGAATTCTAAAGTTCCTGTTAATGGATATCCCCTTTTTGCTGGCGTCTGTATGAGAGGGGCTTTTATTTTTGAGTTATGGGTTTACAGAGGCAATTGTTTGTCAGCCCTTTTTTTTCCTACACAATATGAACGCGGAAGTTGAGTTTTGTTGATGGAAGTCAATGTCGAATCAGCTAATCTCGTCGTTATTTTGTACGTTGGGGGGGCAGGGAATGTTTTTTACAGGAAGGTTTTTCTCTCTGATACTTACAGGAACCTCCTGGATCTTAATGGATATTGATTGATGTAAGGTGAAGCTGAAGTACACATTCTAAATGCATTTCTCGGCCTTTTGTTTTTTTTTATCTTGCACCGCAAATTACTCTGCAACTTTGGAGCCGATAATGGATCCCATTTGAAACGCGTTCAGCAGTTAAAACAAATAACGCTGATGCTGGATTTCACTCTTCCGATGTTACGCATGGAATATTCCAGCATTTAAAAAGAAATGTATCATCCGCAGGGCATCTTTACTCATTACAGCCTTTCACTAAACCGATGTAAAGGCGATGCAGTCGCCACAAATAAATGGTTATTACCGTCTCCCTCCTCGTGATGATTCTACAAACTTTCGAGATGTAAATTTTTTTTAATTAAACAGAAATATTAAAATAAATTCATTTATAAAGTGGTTCTCTCTGTTAAAATGAGACGCGGAGATTTTCAGGAGTGCAGCAAATCCAATATAATGGTTTTTGGTTATAAAATATGTTATAGTATAACAATCTATTAGCGTACGTTTCCAGTCACTGAATTGGAGGTTTTCCGATTTCAAGAGCTTACAATCTAAAGGCGATGTCCCGTAAGCAAGGTTCTATGGTGAGAGAGGAGAAAGATGGAGTGAAAAGGAGCAGAGGAATAATATTTTGGGGGCATATTCTTAAGGATTTAGATGATTAGAATGTTCTGATTTAATGCCAGGGAAATGATTCACCGATAGATGTTGAGGGTAGAGTGAGGAGCAGGAACTCTTGTTGATCTAAAGGCCAGTGTTGAGTGAGTTAGCGGAAGGAAGATCACAAAGAGGAAGAGATTACCCGTTTTCTGTAAGAACGTTACTTTTTGTTTCGAGAGCGCCACCAGATTCCCTAGAACTTTACACAATGCCAAGAAAGTGGTGAGCTGTGAAGCTGTTCCTGGAGTTACAAGACTAGGTTAAGCAAATTAAGATTACCCCAAAAGATGTGAAGATGGAAGGAGGGGTGATGGAGGCATCGGGAGAAGTTCATGAGAGGTTAAAGTACAGAAATGAGAAGGGTTTGGGGCTGGTAGACATCCGGGGGGAGAATTTGGAGTGAAACGTTGGTGAAATAAGGTATTTGAGAGCATAGGTCCGTAGACAAGAGCTAGCTCTACGTGTCGTCGGCACAGAGATCACACTAAACGATTAGATAAAACCTTCCATGTTTCCTTCAACAGCATCTGCTAAACTGGGCTTTACCCGGATCTAACGTCAGCGTCTAACCTTTATACCTCGTTTAAACTTCTGTCAAATTTCTTGAAGGCAAACCTCAATTCCTCCTCCTTCATTTCCAGAACCATTTCCCAACCAAAAAATAATATAAACTAATAATTATATTTTAATTCATAATGGTAAAATTAGAAAAAGGAGTAAAAAAAAAAAAACAAAAAACACCGTAAGCCCTATAGATTTCAAATAAAAGGGATGCAGCTAATTACACCAACCCGTTTTAATGAAAGGACTCATTAGCATGTAAGGGTATTGGAATAGTCTGAGGTCTTGATCCTTGCGTCCGCTTCATTCTTTAATTTGTCCGCCGCTCTTGGGATTGGCCGCTCGGTAGAGATACATATCATTCTGGAGTGTTTTCCAATTCCAGTTATAACCAATTAGCTGTAAGATCTCATCTGCCATTTAATCGCTTGGCGCACTCGTTTTGGTGCACGTTTCCCCCTCTTTACTAAATGAAGTGTTGAATTAATTGGGGAACTCAATCTTCTGTAATTTAGCGTAATGAGGGCTTACACGATGTAAGGCTCCCTGTAAACAGAAAACATGAATATTTCAGTAATGAGAGATGGGATAGCAGATCTCCATCCGAAGAAAAATAATTGGCTCTCTTTTCATCTGTAAATTTAAGGGCTCTTCAGTGCCCACTTAATAAACCGGCCTCTTTTCCAAGGATAAAGCAATATAAATGAAAAGTTTAACGGACCAATGGATAGGATGCTCAGCATTTTCTGAATGGCTTATTTGCATTGTTCGCCAGAAACACACGCTTACCTCCCAAGTGTCCTAGTCCTTGGGCACATCTCACCGTGGGCCAGTGAAGGAGACCCTCAGATCTCCCGTGACCCGACCAGGGAGCTGTAAAGTCAATGGAGCACAGACGTCAGTCGCCATCGCCACGCGGCCTCCTTGCGATGTTCTGAAGCCTAGCGGCACATGGTGGCTTTTCAGGTATGGTGGGTGGACGGTCCTGACTGTTCCCCCTCCTTAGCCTTAACCCCCAACTCCGGTGTCCTGACTTGGATACTGACAGACCCCTACACAGCCTACTTACTGGCAAAAGAAGTATCTTATACATTTGCGCTCCTCTCTATAGTGAACGTATAGACGGCCGACATCCATTTTTCCCGTATTGCGTTGAGCCCCCCGGTTTTTCGTCCCGTAACCTTCTGGCTGTAATTAGACTACGGTTCCCATAATCAGGCAGGCGGATGGGGTAATGGGTGGAAAAACCTAAGAACAGGTTGATGGTCACGGTGTCCTCTCCATGAGCTCACGGCACATTAAGGAATTGCTTTTTAATAATTTAAAGGTCTACGAAAGTGTGATCATCGTATGGAGTAATTAGCGGCTGTACTAACGCTAGAATTCCCGTGTTAATGTTGAAAACACGTGTTGGAATAATTCTCTTTTCATCTTAGTGTAATAAGCACCTTTTAACATAATATAATTTTCAAATAAAGCCAAAAAATAGTATCTTTAGAGCGTGTCTTCTGTTTAAATCTGGATTTACTAATTCTTGCTTTAAAAGGCTACTTTTTTTTCTTTTGCATGTAATAAAAGCCTAACTCCTAAAGTGCACTTTAATTCTTTTGTTTGAACTGTGTTTGGTTATTCTTGATTACACCCCTTCTTGATTTTGCATCTTAAGTGACTGTAGTTTACTATGTTGCCATTGTTGAAACATATCAAGTTCGCCTCGTATTGTTCCTTCTAAGTTCTTGAGACGGGATTCATTTACCAGTTGAGATCCAATGACCACTGACATGCATGTGTACATGTCTCTTTGGTGTCTTGGACAAAGGGGGTATATAAAGGCCCATTAATTAGCACAGTTGCTGCATTGTATAGGCAGTCCGTTTTTAATAGTCTTATCTGTCGAAAGCTTTGAAATGTTTGTCGCCCAGAGAGCCACTTGCGGTGACTACAGAGTCTCCTCCGCGAGGAGGTCCCGTGCACCTTCTAAACCTGTGCATCTGGACAATTTGCAGATTCCCAGACCCGACAGCAAAATGCTGTCCGTGTCATACAGTGGGAGCTTGAAAAGTGTTCTAAGTAGATATCACTCAGAATGGGGGATAAACCAGATCCACCAGGTCGATGTGGTGGAGCTACAGCGCCTTCGAGACGTTAAAGTGGCCGCACACGCCAAGAACATGGAAGAGTTCCTCAAAATGCACGGACTGTCTCTGGACGACTGTACTGCCCGGAAAACCGGCATGAGATATAGGTAAGAGCTGCTTCGTACAGCTTACATCCCAATTATTATAGAAAATGTCTGTTACCCAACCAGCATGTTGCCCGATTCCATCGCTGACCCTTTTGTATTCTGTAACCAGTCGACGTGGCTCTTTCACCGAATGTTATCATACCTGCTGTCCGCCATTAAAACACTTTTTTGGCTTTTCACATTTTGGATCTGACGTCCAGCATTGGAGAGAACACAAAAAAAAAGTTTAGATATTAACCCTTTGCGCTTGCTGTACTATACTAAGAATATGTCAAAGCCTACGAACCATATTTATCCAGAAGGAACGCAACTTATGCTGGAGCGTAGAATACAATAGAGGAAAAGATTGTTAAAGTATAATACTTATCACAATATACTGTGTATGTATATATATATGTGTGTTTTTATAGGCAAAATGTAGATTTCAGAAGTGTCTGTGATATCTCGGCTCACGGGGTGCTGACACTTCAATTTTTTTTTTTAAATGTACAAAATATAGTATGTTAAACCTGAAATGCAAAGGGTATAAGATAACGGCTAGGTGAAGATAGACCAACGCATGCAGAGCTTGTAATCAAACTTAGGTGTTTTCATAATACCAGTCTCTCTCCTATTATTATAGCGATTTTTGCTATGGGAAATATTACAAAGTGACTAAATCTGGAGAAATTTTTAAAAAATAGACTCAACAGGTACTGGGAATATGTGATATGTAAGCAGCTTTAGGGAACTGTGTTCTCAGTAAGTAAATAACTTTCCTGTACATACAGCACATCTCTAAAAGCGGCTGGAAAATGTCCTAGTCCCTCCGCGGGGGATGAAGAAGAAAATCCTAGAAAATAAGCAGCAAAAAGATTTAATTTTCCCCATTCTTAACAATGGCCGAACAAGTGATTGTTCTCTTCCTGACGCTTTCTGCTGCCTAGTAAAGGAATAGATTTTGTAGCCCAAAAAAGCTTCTGTAACCATGATTGTGTTTTTATGAGATAGTCTGTAAGGTGATTTTAGGGGAGACACACTTACACACTTACACACTTACACACGCACTTACACCTTGTAGTACATTGCACTTCCATTCCAGGTCACTAGGTGGCAGTCTTTGTGTAGGAATAATGCTTAACACTTTGTATTGGGAATCTTCTAATATTTTATAAATACAGTTAATGTTGCAAATATTTATTTGTAGTAAATTCTCTCACACACAGGGCACATTCTTATTGCCTATGACTTTTTTGTTTGTGAGCAAAATCAGTTTTTCTGTGCTATAACGTGCTGCGTATACAGCTAAACTTTGCAGCAATGAGACTCGTCTGCCATGAGCAACAGAAGTGCCGTCATTGGCAAGATACAGTATTGTAGGGGCTCGTTACTTCATTCTGGGAAGTTGCTACGTGTTTTTTGAATCGTATCTGTCACTTTTCCCCCGGTCTTTTTTTTTTTTACTGTTCTATATGTTAAATGTAAGAAAGCAGCGCATGTATCTTATACCTGTATCGTGGGAGCCGCTGTCTTATTTTCCTGTTTTCATTGATGTCTCCCCTACTGTTAAGTCACTGATTATTATGTTTATACAGGAGGAGAAAGCGGAAAAAATAAAGGGACAGATTAATGTCGCCGGCAGACCCGGAAAAAAGGAATATCTGCTTTACAATACGATTTAGTAGCCCCAGCGCTCCTCCATATGATGATTCTTGCCGCTGATTGGCCGCTTGAAGTACTCCCTTGGAAATCAGTGGGAGCGCTTTCCATGCACAGGGGTCCAAACAGACCCCCTCCCGCAGCATTCACTGAGGTACCTATATCACGTGCATGGAAATGTGTCCAGCCAACCGTATCTCCAACGCAGAAAATAGCTACACGGTGGGGCAAATGGAGGGATTCCGCAGAATCCCCACCTGCTTCTGTAAGGGGAACACCAGAAAAAATGTAAAGGGACCACTGTGTCCGTTTATCTGACCACAGCCTCTTCTATCCGCCATTCCCACCTGATCATCCTACTACGAGGCCCTGCCGAGATCCATATTACAGGTTATCTGGTGTGTGAAGCCATAAGCACACGATGCTTCCCCCTAACCCCGGAACAGATAATGCCAGCCCTTCCAGAATGATTACCTCGCTATCAGGCACAGCATAGAATTACTAAAATAAACATATTGTTAAAAAGAACAAAATACTCCGCTCATCGCCTTCAAGAGTTTCTAAATTACCGACAATATTTTCTGCGTGACAGCGGAGGGGGGGAGCAGTATTTGGCTTGGCACGGCATAAGACCCGCTGGTTTTGTAAACTCCGAGCAGCGAGGCAGCTGGCGAGCCATTAATTTTGCATGCGCCTTCAGAATGCAGCGCAATGAGTCTTATCAATAATGCAGGTTTTTTGTATTAGATTTTTGATTGACGGGGAGGCAGTTGGGATGAGAAGTCATCTGGTTATCTAATTAGCGACGGCCAAAGTACCGTTATTAAGAAGTATGTAGATTATCATTTATTTATCAAATAGATGCTGCATCTGGTGGTATTTGACCCAGTGCACTGCGGTTGGCATAACATAGGCTGAAACCTATCATGGATGCATATATATATTCAATAATATAAATTAATTTTTTTAACTATGGAGTTAACAATTTATAGTCCATTGAAAACAGAATGTGTAACTCTTTGTGTGTAAATAGTTAGTACAGGTTGAGTATTCCTTATCGGAAATGCTTGTAACCAAGAGTATTTGGGATTACGAGTATGGTGGGCAGGGATATACCGGCCCCTTTCTCCGCTCTCTGGTCAGTTGCACGGCACACAGCATCACGCCAGAGAAGCCGAAGAGGAAGCGGGGAAACGCTATACAGATAACAGACACCAGCAACGAGCGCTTCCCTGTCTCCCCGTCCCCAGGCGTTAATATCCTTTATCTAAACTGTCTAAAAAAAATTGGATACAGGATTCGCAACCTGTACCTGGATAGATCTGTTGAATTTGATCACTACCCACGGATATGGGTGTTGATTCCGCATCTTTACTGCTCTTTCCGTAAAGAACTTTTTTTTTTTCCGCTGATTAAGGTGAAAATGCTTCTGACCGGATGACCTTTTGTTCTTTACACAGTCCTATTAATGAACGGGTCATCAGAGAGTGGCTGGTATTGTCCCAGTATGTAATGTATAATGAGTCCCCGAATTATTTTCATTATATGGGAACGTTGAGCAGTAAACACTGACCCCTTTAAGATTTGAGGTCTCTCTAAAGAATGCCGTAGACTAGACTCCGAGTGCACTCACGTGGCAGTTTGGTTGAAATATTTTCTTAACGTGTGTGTATATAAATATATATAGATAGATATGTATACGTTTTATTAGTAAACGTGATGTTGTTTATAGAACACAATTCATATAACCAAAACCTCTCATTTATTTTATGTTTATGTATTTGTTGCCAACTTTATTAGGGTAAGAAGCGCAGACAGTTTTTGTTTCTTGTATACATTGTACAGCCAACACACTGTTTTTGCAGCATGCTTACACCTGTTTGGTAGGCCTCGTATTACACATTTGTATTATTTGAGCCTGTGACTAGCTTAGCGCACCGACATTTTTTCTTTTCCCCATAGAACATAAAATAATTATTTTTATTAAAATAAGTCTTTTTGTAAATGACGTCCGTAATCTGTTTCTCCATAGTCTACGTTGTCATCATTTCATTAATTCAACCAAGAATAACAAATGTTGTGTTTTTATTATAAAATGAGTTATAAGGCAGACTCATAACATATGTTTAGCCTCAATTGATGTCAACCAGAGGAGATTTGTACCGAAAAAGACTGTTAATGTCTGCTAAGGATTTCATGCATCTGCCCCGAGTCTCTGCCTGAAGTGCACCAGGTTTAGAATTTTAATTAATTTGTGGGGGTTTTGTGCGTTTCTAACACACAGCGTACACTCTAGGCAAGCGGTAGGGGTAACATGCTCGCGGTTATAACACCGGGGCGATTATTGTTTAAGATCAGCCTTTTATTCTGTATAAATGCCTGAAATTGATTAGTCTTGTGGCGGGGATGGTCCCAGGCTGTTGGGTGCGGGATGAGCAGGTCCTGGTCCCTATTATCGACGAGAATTGCGAGACTTTAAACTATGTCTCTTTCGAAAGCAGTTTTAGGAGTCAGAAGTCCAGAGACCCGTAAAAAAAGCAGACAGAATCTTGCTAATCCTCATCCTGGGTTTTGGTGTTTGGATTATACAGATTCCTGTCCCGCCCGAACCCCTTTGATGTTGAGTTAGCTCTGTTTCGGGGTCACGATTACACTGCGTTTGTCGTGCCCCTCAGCGCTGCCGCTCGTTGTAACTACAATATCACAAGGATAGCTTGCTGATTAAAATGTAAGCAGATGTGACCCACATCAGACCCCAAGCAGCTGTTACTTCGCTTTCTTCATTCTCAGTGAAATCTCCCTTTTTTGAATGATTCTGACAACATTCCGTTTGGAAGATGTATTCATGGGGAAGACTTTTAGTGCGGCTCACCATTTATAGAAATACCCCTGATTCCCCCCCCTCCATACATCAGGTACCCAGCTGTATGTAACGTATACATTTCACTGGGTGTTTTCAGAAAGTCTGCCCTAGTCTGTCGAACCTCACTGACGCGTCCATCGCCCTGCGTAAATGTAAAGCGAGGAGCGTTACTCTGTATCTGTAAACAAGTATTGGATACTCTGCTTGAAAGATTACTCCCGAAGCGATGTGTGTATATGTATATATATATATATAGCCTCGCGTTTTAACTTAGCAACCCGACGCGATACGACAGAGATCACTCTCTTTTTGGAGATGCAAGAGACAAAACCTGAGATGGTCAGCAGCCCCTGTCCCCAAATTCCAGACCTCTCTTCGAGACAGACGACTGATTAAGGTTTGAGTTTCTACAGCAGGTAAAAAAAAGGCCGGGCCGAGTGGATCTGATCTGCTGTCAGTTTTTCTATGACCACAAAGTGGTTAATCAGTTTATACCCAAAAACTTTGATATGTGGCTACCACTCAGGAATGCCCACTCCTTCTGTTACCCACTCTAGCGCGTTAAATTGGGTGTGATGGAGTTAAATGAGAATGGTAGGACTTGATAGGCCGTTTTGTGACAACAATGTATAGTTTGAAGCACGACGACTTGACCCTTAGAAGGAACTGTCTATCCACGATCCCCAAAATATATAATGATTTCTATATACCTTAATAATCTGCATGTTGGGACAGTCTGGGACGCTTGTGATAGCTTTAAACTTTGAGACAAGCGATTCTAAGCATCCAACACCAGAGGCGGGTAAACACATTGGGGGGCAGCTTCACCAGCCAGTTACCCCATAATCTGCTATCCATGTTCACCTAAAGAAAGCTGTTTAAATGCCCCTCTAATCCTCCAGCTTTCCCAATTCACTGTATCCATCACAGCTCACTAGAGATGAGATATTATTTTGTGGATTTGCTGAAAATCCACGTGGGATGTGAATACTTTATGGGGGTGTTGATGAGGAATAAGACATGTACGCGTCTTGGCACCCTTGGCTGGTTCTTCTGTCTCTGGATGGAGCACGAATTCCACGTCACGCAAACCCATCCTCGTTGCCTCGTGACAATAATAATGTCAGCAATGCAAATTATCCCAAAGATCGATTTCAGCCTGTCCTGTGCTCCTGCGCGCCTATCTGCATTCTGCGCGGTACTGGGACTCTAACCCCTGTTATTTAACGCTACTGTTAATAATAATAATAATAATAATAATAATAATAATCTATTATTTAATCATTTTCATTAATAACTGTCACCAACGCTTATTTACTTACATTATTATTTATTTCCGTGTGCGTTTGTTTTTCCGGCCGGAACATTCCATATAGCGCTTTTTATTTTATAAATAAAATAATATAATAATTGATTGCGGTGTTGATAGGAACAGCGTTTAAACGTTGCGTCTCAAGCACATAACCACCGTTGAGGGGTAGGTAGAAAAGACAGATGGGTTGGTATAGAAACATTTACATCCATAAAGGGATTAAAGAAATACAACAGGGAAGGAGGGGGGATTAGGACAACAGGGCAGAGTCTGAAACTAGAGCGCTTGGATGTCTTTGTTCACCCAGAGTGGTAGATAAGTGGAGCAGTCTTCCAGCAGAAGTGATCAGTGTTAATACAGCGAGGGGATTTAAACATGCATGGGATAGGCATACGGCTCCTGAATCTAAGATGAGACCAACGACTGATTAAAGGTTTGAGTCTTTACATCAAGAAAAATGGGCGGACTAGACGGGGGCCGAATGGGTCTTGTCTGACTTTCTCCAAGCTTTATAATTTATATTTTTAAGGAGACTCCTAGATTTTCTAAGTCATTGTGGTGTAAATATCCTGGATTGTTTCTTTGTCTACTCGGAGCCTACCGGCTGCTGGCAGCGCAGGTCCTTGTGCCGTGAGGTTGACGTTCCCATATGTTATAGCGACACAGCAGTGGGAATGCTGCCACGTTGTCCATGTGTACCATATGGTCAACCAGCAGGTTACAACAACGACCTTTAAAATTCCTTTGGATCCAGAAACCTAGAATTTTAGCATATTTACTTCAAATCGAAGATCAGAGACGCGAGGCTAACATTATGTAAAAGTTATTTTAAATAAGCCTCTTTTGCGCAAAACATTATCTTTAATCATAATATGTATTTAAACTGTGTTGGTTTTAAAAACGCAAACAAAAAACACACTATGCTTAAAACCATAGGTCAGAAGTCAATTATTTTCTCGGGGTGAACCTTAAAAAGTATCTATGCATAGTGTTGGCCACGTGGCTTTGAAATGAATAGATTATGGTCTGAAACAATATCTTGGACTAAAAAAACAATTGAATTCCAGTAGCGTATTGGAGCGAGTTATATACGGCTTCTGTGCCTTGTATCGGTTTGTACGTACTTGGGAACGCTCCAGGTTTGACCCGGAGTCTGCGAGCGAAGCCCTGCTTTCCCGGGTCTCTGGGTCTGTTTATTCAAACCTACTCCCCGCCCATGTTCCACCCACCACCTGCCCATGTTCCACCTACTCCCCGCCCACATTCCCTGCCATAAAAGAAATTCAGGAGCTGGCTCCACCCTGGCACTAAGGCACTTCAATAGAACGAGAAGCTCGATGGGTAGCTTGCCCCAGGCATGGTCATTTGTTTGTAGGAAGTGGTGAAGCTCACCACATGTTTGCAGGAAGTTCTTCACCTATACAGAGAAAAAAACTTTAAAAAAAAAAATAATGGATAGTGTATACATTGGTCATCTTTATATTTTTCTATTTACTAAGAGACATTTCAGTAATAAAAGTTAACCTTTGCTACAAGTGTTGGGGCTACAAGTGTTGGGGCGAGTCTTCACCCTCGTTCCGTGACGCAGCCTTAGAAGCTGTACAGATTTTCCTCTTGGGTATTACGTTGAAAAGGCTTTCAGTCTGCGGCGGTCGCCCTCCCTGGGATGCACTTTTGAACCGTAACCGGAGACGCTCTTGTTCATTGTGTTCCCCGCGACTCGGAGAATCAGGACAGGTCCACGTAAGGTTAGCGGCAGGGCCGTTGGGGTATGTGTTCAAGTTAAAATATGGCATGAATTGTGGGGTCATTGAGAGGGAAACACGATTAAGCTGTGTTTATGCATGGCTCAAAATGGCTAGCACCAGATCCATGTTCATTGTTAGCGGGACGTTGGGCAGGGGTCTCTTTGTGGCTGCCCTCTCGCCATCTCCTGCCAAACTTATCACGCATCACGCTTAACCCCCTTCCCCCAGGTAAACATGGTGCACGTACCTACTCTCTCTCATACCTACTCTCTCTCATACCTACTCTCTCTCATACCTACTCTCTCTCATATACCTACTCTCTCTCTCATACCTACTCTCTCTCTCATACCTACTCTCTCTCTCATACCTACTCTCTCTCTCATACCTACTTTCTCTCATACCTACTCTCTCTAACCATGTTCTTAAACCCTCTGTGACTCCCTCAAGCACACCATATTGTCCACCAAACCCACTGTCCTTAAATTCTCTCCACACTTTTCATCCAGAAGAATATATAAATAATCACCTCCAGGAGAATAAATTACTATGTTAACCTCTACCTTTTTTGCTGGGAGGCTCTTCCACTTATTTATCACTCCCTTATTAAAGTATAGTAAATTAACGATCGTATGTTAGTGAGTTTGCTCCTCCTTGTATTTTTTTTTTTTTTTTTTTTTTTTTAAAGAAAACATCCAACGTTTCAGATCTATGTGCATATGGAGTATCTGTGTCAGCCAGCACTAAGTCAGTTATCACGCAGCAGATACAGGGGAAAGCAGATACAAGTTACAGAAATTTAGCTACATTGTATATCTTTTCAGAACGTTTCAATTATTAGTAAACAAAATATATAGAGAGAGAGCTGTTTAAAAAAAAAAAAAAAAAAAAAAAAAAAAAAAAACCACTGCAATAAGTAATCATTTATAATTTTATACATTATTTTCGTGTTGTTGTTGGTATTGTGCTTGTTTGAGTCTAATGGCATAAAAAGTATAATTCTTATAATAAGTATGAATAATAATATTGTCTAAGTATAAATAATAATAAAGTATAAGTATAAATAATATAGTATAAATAATAATATAGTATAAGTATAAATATTAATATAGTATAAGAAGTATAAATAATAAGATAGTATAAGAAGTATAAATAATAATATAGTATAAGAAGTATAAATAATATAGTATAAGAAGCATAAATAATATAGTATAAGAAGCATTGATAATAATAATAAAATAATATAAGAAGTATAAATAATAATAATATAATAAGTATAAATAATAATATAGTATAATAAGTATAAATAATTGTTTGTGGAATGGAAATTCTATTTCTAAATACAATAAGTACCCGTAGTGGTTACATTTCTTTTTAATGTGACAATGTTATCGTATCGCGAGGTGATTTGGGTATTATAGATTATAGACCGAGACAATAGCAGCCTTCCACTAATCCTTGGGCAGGAGAAGCCTCGGTGCATTCCCCTTTAGTTAATAATGAATTGCTGAGCGCGTTCCGTTCGGCTCGCTGGCCACCTGATTGACTTAAAGAAGCGTGTGAGCCGCTGAGCATCAGTCGAGGTGCAGCATGCTCTGAACTTCAGAGGTCGACTCGGCTGTCCAAGAAAGAGGAGCTGCTGCAGTTTACTAACCAGCATGCGCGGCGTGGAGAAGCCGACATCTGTGCCTCGATAGAGCTCTTGGTGTATCGTACCTTCGTTATCCGCGAGGACTTCTGGTTCTGGAGCCTCAGGACCTGGCATCGTGAGATGGACCTTTTACGGATCTATTTATTTTTTTAGATTCTTTTTTCAAAATTTTTGCTGTTGATAAAAGTAAAAAAAAATTTCATCGTTTTACTTTTTGAAACTCTCTCTGTGGAAATATAAATCTATTTTTTTATTATTATTATACATTGTTTTTTCTTTTTTTTTGAAGGATATGGCTTTTGGCCCCCTCTGTGTGAAGATCAGATAATTTCCTGTAATATCCGCCGTCTCCTGGTTTTTAAAATTACCTTTTTTCTTCTTTTTTTCTTAACCATCTGTGATGATAAGAATGGGTTTATTAATCTGTATCTCCGGAAAGCGAGCAAACATCTGATCGATGATCCAAAGGAGGAAACAAAATCTCAGAAGAGCAGAAGTGATCTAAAGAAGACATTGCGAAGAAAACGATAATAAATAAGTCAAGATGCAAGTTTCGTTCGCCTGCTCGGAGCATAGTTTGAAAGGCAGGAGCGGAGAAGACAGACTGAACCGACAAAATGTCAGCAGCCCAAACCTCGCCACGCGGGCCAAATTCCGGACTGTAGCCATGGTGGCTCGGAGCCTGGGGCAGCTGTCGGTGCAGAATGTTCCCACCCCGAGTGACTCCAGCTCGCGTCAGCCGGGAATGAAGTATAGGTAGGGCAGAAGAGCCGAGTGCGGCCGAGTCCGTTTATTCGTTGATTCTGTGCTGTGCCGTCGTGATGTGTATGTAGCAAGATGCTGCAGGTACGCGGGGGATACGGACGGGGGGCTCGGCGTCCTGCAGCTGTCGTCACGCGTCGCATTCGCCCGGTCCGTGGTGTAAGCTTCCCGCCGTCGCTTTAAATAGAAGTCGCACATACGTCGCATTGCAAACATTTGAGGACAGATAAACACACTTTTTGGTTTGCTTAGTGTCCCGAGTAACTCGCAGAGAGATATATATATATATATAAGTATATAGGTTCCTAATGGTTATTTATTTTACAAAGTGTTGGGGGGGTTTGTAGTTCTGAGTCTCATCCCCTCTTAGCATCTGATCGATGAGAAATGGTGAAACCAGATATTTTTACTGTAAACACTTCGGGGGGGGGGGGCTCATCTCATAGAACTGCTATAATGTAAAGTATCTGAATTTGAAGATTAAGCTCTGAAACCGGAGAAACTCTTTTATTTCATTCATTCCAAGTCATTGCTGATCGTTTCCATTCTGATTTTGATTATAACCCCGAGATGGTTATTTTTTTATTATGTCCGTGTAGAGAAGAACTGGGTTTTCATTTATAGAAATATTGTTATTTATATAGCACCAACAATTCCCATGGCACTTCTTACAGTCCCTACATTCCAAGGGTAAACAGACTAAGACGACCCGATATATTAAATAAAGAGGATCTCTCTCTCTGAATAAGCAGCAGCTTAGCAAGTGTATGTATGTTTATGTGATTTCCTTTACATTAAATGGCAGTTCAGTTGCACACCGTTATTCAGAACCTTATGCCTGTCCCATGCATGTGTAAATCCCCTTGCTCTATGAACCTCTACCACTTCTGCTGGGAGGCTGTTCCATTCATCCACCACCCTGTTACATCACATCTAAGCCTTTGACAATCTGATTTGTGATTGTGACACATGGTCCTGGCATCCATTATTACTATTCTCTTTTATTTATATAGCGCCAATAACAGTGGTGCTTCTTTACATTAGGTAAAGAGCGCTCGGCTCCCAGGCTTACACACCACATATTATGGTATTTCAATTGATTGCCTACAGATACTAAGTATTTAATTGAGATGACACAAAATGAAGTTGTCTTCCCTGTAAGAGTTTAACACTTTAGCTGTGAGTTGAGCACTTCCGTGGCTCTCGCAGGGTTAAAGTCGCCTCCTCTTTAATGTGAGAAGAGAATAATTAAACTCCCGGGATAACGGGCAGGGAAACAAATGATTTGCTTCTCGTTTAACCTCTGGCAGCTTTGCAGGAAAAAAGGGATTGGACGGCGTAATCTGATGATTTGCGCTAATACTTTGGTGGACATAACAGCGAGCATCTGTTACTGCCGCCCCCCCTGCCACCTGACATTGCCCCCCGTGTGGGGACGTCAACTAGTCTTATTTTATAAATATGATTTATTGTATGTTAAAGGGCCAGTTTAATGTCCCAGGCAGCCCCACCAGTGCAGAATGCATAATGATGAAGTACTTTAATGTGCAGAAAAGTAAGTAAGCTTTCCTTAGGTAGATGCTTGAATCAGCCAATCCATGGCAGAAAAACACTCAGGGATGAGTTTAGGCTAAGTGCCCCTCGGGTACAATATTTCTTAGCAATTAACTAAAACACATACACATACCAACTCACAAACTCGCTCCAACCCCCCACTCACTCTAACACTATACAATTTACACTTGCACATTCATACACACTCACACAATCCCCTTACTCATCCACCTCAAACCACTAACCATACACTAACATATCCTCTAACTAACATTATATGCTGACACACATGCTTACACCATGACCTCGCACACACACATGCTAACACCATACACTCACACACACACTCTCTTTCCTCGCCCTACTGCTGCAAAGACACGTAACATAACACGAGTTACACAAGCCTACTGAGCCCCCAAGTTACCGGCCTTAGCGTGCCCCTGAAATAAATGTGAACGCTTTCTACCCCCCCCCCCCGCGTGACGTTTGCTGAGCCAGCGCTGGAGCTGACGGGCGGTAAGTAAACCACGTGTAAGGAACTCATCTTCCGCATGGCAAATAGTGGTGGGATTTGTAAAGGGGACAAGTCCAAATGGGGGGACTCTGCAGGAATGTAAAGGGACCACGGACTGAATGCCTAAACATTTCGCAGAAATAATTACTTAATCATGGAACATTTGGCCAGAAACACTGGCTTAGTGATGGGTTGTTGCCATAGAAGCAGAAACAACTCAAGTGTCTTGTGGTGTTTTAATGGAAAGAATAAAACTTTTTTCATTTATTTATATAAGAGAGTGCAATTCATGTTTTGCCCAGTGGAACGGCACCTTTACTAAGCATCATTAATGCTCTATTTCAGTACTTTGAATGGCTAAAAATGGCGCAGAGTTGGCGTGTGTTCCCGGAGTCACGTCCGCTGTCGGTAAACACGTCTTCTGCGAGCGCTGGGGGGGCGACCGGAGGAATTTCAAACTCTTTCTCAGGTCGCGTCCCCAAAAGCTGCTTGTCACGTGGTTGTTGGTTAGTTGAAGGCATCCGGCACGCCGGCCGCTGTGACGTTTTCCGCGGGGCTCGCACCGGCATAGTTTCATTTACCGTTCTGTAATTGGTGGGAAAAAAAAGTACGGAGTTAAGATTTATTTCGTTACACTGCGTCCAGAACGTTTAAGTCTTGGTTGTGACTTCATTGTCTGTTATCCAAAAATAATTGACATGGAATTATTTCTTTTATCTCCACTCCTCTACAACACACTGCTTAGTGAATAAACCCCATTGACAATCGTGTGTATATCTGATTTGCATATTATTAATATACCTACCTTGCCTGGTGGATGTAAGTTAGTGTTTAGCAATGCCTCTGTTATTACATGTAAATATAATGTATGTATATATGTATAATATATTCACAGATCCCTACAGAATGTTTGTTTTTAATAAAATTACAATTTTAAGCACAGATTGGTTAATGTTGTGTTCTGGCTGGCCGTTTGGCACGCTGGGCAAACACCTGGCGGGCCGGTGGCCAACAATGCCACACGGTCCCCCGATCAACAGCAGATCAGGTGCTTCAGCATAAACCATTCATTTTAAAGGTCCAGACCACAATGATGTCATATATGATGTCACATAATGCATTTCCCAATCCTCTGTACACAAGTACTATTAGTCTGTTTCAGTATCCAATGTGTATGTTTTTCAGAAACCTGGGTAAATCCGGCTTGAGAGTTTCCTGCCTTGGTTTAGGTGAGTAACGCTATACCCCACGTGTAATGTATATAGTCTATTTTAAGTGTGCATTCCAGTCTAGCAAATGATTTATGGCTAAGTATGTCATAGCACACTACTTTCACCTTCTGATTATGTATATCCGTTATTTTTTAATATATATATATATATATATATATATATATATACACACATTACTGCTTAAAAGATCGGGGTCACTTAGAAATGTCCTTGTTTTTAAACGAAAAGCAAATTTTGTCCATTAAAATAACATGAAATAGGTGAGAAATCCAGCGCAGACGGGGTTAATGGTGTAAATAACTATTGTAGCTGGAAATGGCTGATTTGTAATGGAATCTCTTCATAGGTGTACAGAGGCCCTTTATCACTCCCATCACTCCTTTATCACTCCCATCACTCCTGGGTTCCAATGGCCCTTTATCACTGCCATCACTCCTGGGTTCCAATGGCCCTTTATCACTCCCATCACTCCTGTGCTCCAATGGCCCTTTATCACTCCCATCACTCCCGTGTTCCAATGGCACGTTGTGTTCTCTGATCCAAGTTTAAAAGGCTAATTGATCGCTAGAAAACCCTTTTGCAATTGTTACAGCGAGGAATTTCCTTGTTTTCCATTAAAACAGTGACCCCAAACCATTGAACAGTAGTGTGTGTTTATTAAAAACACACTGCTTAGTGAATAAACCCCCATTGACAATCGTGTGTAGATCTGATTTGCATATTATTGAACAGTAGTGTGTGTGTGTGTATATATATTTTTTTTTTACTGTTTGCCTTTTTTTTTACATTCCCAATTATTTGCTGCCATCGGTCTTACAAAGGCTGCCGTTCCTCGGCCGAGTGTTTATTAATACCAAGCGCTGTTAAATATTAAAATATAAAAGGTACTTTTTATGTAACTGCGCCCGTAGGGTCCAGCCAAGGTAAGTAACGCAGGTTGTGGTTGCTGGTAAGTGTGTAAGTGTGTAGCTGTGATGGAGTGACGATGATATATTGGTTGTTGCATAGCTTGAGTAGGCCTCTCTATTGACCTTGTTGCACGGAACATGCCAAGGATGCAAGCGAAGCATACAGTATTTCTGACATGATAACATCTGTGTGTTTAAAGGAACATGGGTGACGTTTGGAGGTCAGATCACGGATGAGGTAAGGAATGCTCCCCTTTTACTCCGTGTGATTTATAAATAACACTTTGCCCTCAGGTAGCAGTTGTTAAGAAATGTAATTTTGACGCTTTCCATATGTGAATTTTTTTTGTTTGTTTTTTTTGGGTCCTACATCTTTTTACAACTCATCAGAAACTATTTGTAACGTGAAGCAAAGTCGTCTAAGCTTCTCGGTCTCCTTTTCAGGGGAAGTGCGTAAAACGAGACGGTCCTTTTCCCAGATTCTGCGTCACAGTCGTTCGTCCTGCGGAATAACCCGTCGTTAATCAGTAGACCCCCCAGGACCTGTCTGTATGTTATGTTTTTTAAGCCTCCATACGTTAGTTTCCAGGAACTGTGAAACTGGAGACTTGCATTTGCTGTCTCTGCTAATGAGAAGGCTGTGTGTCCCAGCATGCATCTGTCCTCGCCCCACCTGATTGGCTGTTTTTTTATTTAAAGCCTTTTAAATATTTGGTGCAGAAAACAGAAAAGTAGGGAAAGATTTATGTGGTAAATACCCAAAGCAGTTCTCTCACTCACCAGAGGTCAACTAGAATCTTTTATTACAAATATTTATCTTTGGTGACATCATCAGTGTTTGATGTCATACCAGACGACGTTGATGCCGGACAGAGCAGCGGACAGGCCTTTGTGCTACCTCCGCAGTATGTTGGCCACCTAAGGACTACTCCCGCTGTGACCCCACCCCCCATAATGACATCACTGTCGAGACCTTGGATTCTTCTCCTGCTACTTGATCTGATTCTTTAGTGCCTTTTCCGCCCCGGCTCGCCCGGACACATGTAACATATCTGTTTAGACCCCCATGTGCATTCGTGGAAAAGGTTCCCATTGCTTTTGATTCAGTGGCCAGAATCGTCTGAGCACGGAGGGCATCGGGCACGTTGGAAGATGCGATGGAGTCCGGAACGCTGCGCTGTCCCTTTAAATGTGGCGAAGCGTGATGCTCTGCAGCGCGATGCTCTGCGCCGTCCTGCTTTTAGGGAGGATTTTTGCTTTTTACGGCTTAGGTTTCGTGTGTTTCAGGTAGCGGGGGCTCCATAACGTACGTAGCGCTGCTTTCACGGGATTACAATGAAAATGAATTCTCCGACAATTGGATTTTCTAGCCAGGACGGAACGGTAATCTTAATACCGTCGCATTTAGAGCGAGGGGTCGGTCTTCACGTGGAAAATCGCCATCAGCACCTCTAACATTCCCTTACAGCGATCTGACCCAAAGACAAAACCAACAATCCCGTGGTTTCAAAGCGGGGTCCGGCCTCACCGTAGTAACGCTGCCTAAATTGTAGCCAATGAACTTGGGTAAAAGAGACTTCAATGAACAGATATACCCCCCCAGCCCTCTCTTGGTAAAGATCTTGATCCCCCTTGGATGAGGCAGGGACCCGTCATTTATCGCTTATAACATTAGGGTATAAAATGATGTTTGCCCCCCCCCCCCATGTCCTGGTACATTTCCTATTACATATGATGTCATTACTTTTTACAAAAATGTAAAAAAAAAAATCTTTTCCCAAAGCTCACATAGCAGAAAATGTATGTTTCCATCTTCCTGCAGATGGCCGAGCAGTTGATGACGTTGGCGTATGAGAATGGGATAAACCTGTTTGATACCGCCGAGGTGTATGCGGCCGGAAAGTAAGTACACCGTCTTGTGTTTTTTTGCGCATGGACGTTAAACCAGAAGTCTGGTAACTCGTCGGTAAACGCGGTACACGTGTTTATTCGGCGATTAATATACGTGGCGGTTATGATGTTACTTTGGGATAAGAAGCCATTGCTGACCGTAGAATCCTAAACCAACCAACGTCTGTCTGTCCATCAACTCAACGGGACGGAGAACATTTACTGAATCTTCCAAAAATGGACAATTCCCCAAACGGAGCTAATGTGGAGCTTCATGAAACCCGGCAGCTGAGTAATCCCACCGTCGTGTAGATAGCAGAAGGAGGGCGAGTCTGGAAGAGGGAAGGAGAGAATGTATGCTTGGCAGGATTCTTTCTTCTGCCGTGTTACATGTGACGGTCGGGGGTAGCACAGAAATGCCCATGACGCGGTCTTCTTACTCCTTTTTACCCCCTCCTGCCGTCCTTCTGTGCTTGTTTTTTTCCAGTTGGTTGGCATTTGCCTGCTCGAGTCTTTCTTGGGTCTTCTCTTGGATGCTCTTCTCTGCCAGCTGCTTTCATTGCTGTTTAAAGCAAGTCTAGTCTCCAAAACTCTATTTATTTTTTTATTGCACATTGGAGTTGATTCTCCACGGACTTCATACAAACCGATGCTTGAATTTAGTTATAAGACTTATCAGACTTGCTCTGTAGCCTCTACTGGAACCATTAGATATTAGTATTAAAAGCATCGTGTGTGCTCAGCAGCATCCTCATTGATTAAAGCATCAGCCAATCATATGCCTGCCAGCAAGACAAGATGTTAATATACCACGTATGTGATTGGCTACTTACATTGATTTCAATTGCAGCTTAGGTTCCGTTGGCTAGAATGGGACTTCTACTGCGCATGTCCAAGATGCGTACCGCAGTATGCTCTGTGCTGTCAGAAGAGGCGGCCGGGGGAGGAGCTAAACGAATCCTATAACTTAAGAAATAATGCACCTATTCGCATGCAGTAAAATGCATACAAAATAGATTTTTACTATAGAAATATGCCAGTATGTCCAATAACTACAATTTACAACAGCCAAATTGCCAACTACTACTTCTAAAGGGTAGAAATCCAGCTTCCATCACGTATTTAATGCCACCGGCAAAAAAAGCAAAATGAACGTAGAGCACGAGATGTTTTTTGCGCTTTCCAGCTTGCGAGCGGCGTTGGCGACCCTCCGCGTAAAGAGATTAAGAGTCTCGCTAGAAAGTGTTCTATCCCAGTAATTAGGAGCCGCGTTTTCAGTTATTTCCGCTCGTTAGCCGTGATATTTTCTCTATTTATGTGTTTTAGGGCGGAAGTTGTATTGGGGAATATCATTAAGAAGAAAGGATGGAGGTAATTGTTTTTTTTTTATGTTTGCGCTTTCATGTTCCTTGATGAATCTTTTATGCGAAGACCAGCGCCGTCCGTAGCGATCTCGCGCTGAAAGGGAAAACGCCGTTAAATAATTCACGGGGAGTAATAGTTTAGCTTCATTCCTTCATACGCCGCGGCCGCTTTACGCAATTTGAAACCCGCTTTTTTTTTTTTTTTGCACTTTAGCTTATTAAAAATAACCGTGTTCTTTGTCTCTGACCGTATTCTGTTCTCTTGCCCCCGTTCTAGGCGCTCCAGCTTGGTTATAACGACCAAAATATTCTGGGGAGGAAAGTACGTGAACCCGGCCATTTTACTAGTAACGGAAATAGCGTTTTCTGTCGGGTCAGACATCTCGTTGACGTTTTTGTTTTGCGTTTTAGAGCGGAAACGGAAAGAGGTTTATCGAGAAAGCATATCATCGAAGGTACATTCTCACCCTTATATCGGAGGCGCTTCGCGTTCTTGGGACTGACGTGACCCGTAAAGCTCCGGAACGGACTGAAACGTTTAATTGTTGCTGTTTTTATTGGCGTTTTCTTCTCTTTCTCTCTCTGTAGGCTTGAAAGCTTCTTTAGAAAGGTTACAGCTGGATTATGTGGATGTCGTCTTTGCTAATCGTCCGGATCCAAATACCCCCATGGAAGGTAAGACCCCTTTACGTTAATAAGGCGCCCTCAATCGCTCTTTTAATACGTTTCTTGTCCTCCGTTGTCATATTTGTTACAGACGCATACTTTTGTGTTACCGTCCGTTTCTTCATTCATTTTTTTGTCAATTTTGGGGGAAAATCAATCAAAAAATGTTCTATATCATTCCCAACATATAGCGTATTAGGTTTTTACTTTGGTTGCAGAAATAATCACTAACCACTAACACACGACACGATGCGTTTATAACCCGGAGACCCGTCTCTGACTTTGAAAGATACTCTGTAGCGATATATCTTTTATAGTTGGGTCGCCCACTGGCGGATGCGGATTTTTTATATAGACTGCTTTTCTTTTATCGCATTCCTCTTCCCAAAGCCCCGCCATGCACTTTGAACGTGAAACCCATCAGACAGACTGTAAAATGCACAGGCGACCACGGACTGGGGGTCTCGGCAGCACCGTTCATGACCCCCATTCTGCCTAAAATGAACAGATTTTCCTAGATTCTAAACATTTGCATTCTCAGTTTTGTTGCCTTCAAATATTGATCAGTTGCGGTAAATGTTCATATAATAAATCCACACCCCCGACTTTACAGATTGAAAATGATTGAATTCCTAGTTTTTTCACCATTCACGGCTACTCGCGTTATTCTTGAGGAGACGTTAGTGTTGGTTGGAAGCTCGGTGGGGGATATGTTAGCGAGGACACATCTCAGAGGCTTTTATTGTTTTTTTTACTGTAAACCCCACTTCCCACCCCGGAAGGTCCTACCGGGCGGACTGGAGGCCCTCCGCACCTTAAGTGCCGTCGGCCATTGCCCACACGCGACAGACACAAGACGTATCTATGGTCGTTCAACGTGATTATCGCATTCTGTGCTCTGCCATAATCCTTCCGCTGTAAACTCTGGTCTCTCAAACTTTTCTTTTATCACCAGGGGACCCATTTAGTTCTTCCAGGTCAAGAACATTCATCATAGAAGGTACATAGTACCCACGGTCTCCATGCTGACTTTCCTGTCCGGCAGGCATTTTATGGGACAGATAATGTCTTTTTTTATCTATACCATACAAGTGTGACCCCCCCCCCAACCAACTCTTATCCATAAAATGCATAAACCAAAAAAATGCCCCTTTAAGAACATCTTGCAAGTAAAACCCCATTTTATTTTTGTAAGTCTGTTTAATTGCTACATGCCCCCCCCCGTTACCCTGATTTGTGCCCCCTCCCCCCATCGTTCTGTATCTTGGGTTTTCTGCATGGTTTCTGTACTGAAAAGGCTGGTGTCTTCTCTCCGCCCGCGTAAATCCGGCATCATTGGCGATATGTTTGACTTCGGTAACCCTCTCCGCAGCACGTTGGTGATGTGACGAGGAAACTCAATGATGCTTCCCACCCATCTTCAAGAAATATTACCGCTCAATCTTTCTTGAAGACCAGATTTAGGCTACAGTTGGGCAAAAATGCACCAGAATCAAACGTTTGCCCCCAAAAACCCTTCCTCAGAAAGCCTCAACTTAATCATATCTCTGCTGCGTGAGGATGTTGGCGTTCGTCTGTTTTAGGGGACAGTAAAGCAGGAAACAATATTCCTAAAAAGTACATTTTTTTTCCCCTAAATCTATATTTCTTTGTTGAAAATTCCAGCTCGGACAATCGTTCTTCGGGTTTTAATTGTTACCATGTTTCTATTTACAAAGTTTCCTGTTCGTGCCTTCTAGAAAAGTATTTGTCCTTTTTTTTTTAAAAATGTATTATTTGTTTTATCATTTTTTGCTTTCTCGTTGAGCATAGTGTTGTGACAAACAGCCGACAAATATATGTGAGGATAGTAACTGGGATACGTGAGACGTCGCAAGGTCCGTTTTTAGATTTAGCTTTACTGTACCCTTAAATTAATGGGTTTTGAACGACGCCAAATAGTTCCAAAAGCAGCAAAAAAAAAAAGTAAAGAGAGAAAAAAAAAAATATATATATATATATAAGTATATATGTATTGTCGCCCCCTGAACACGTAACCATCGCCATATTTGCCCAATTGTAGAGGATGTTTGTTCTGCCTGCGACAGACGTTTTCCTCGATGATATTCCATGCGCAGCGTGCTCTGCCAGCGGAGCGCCTCCTCATTGAGTTTTCGTTTTCTTTAGATTCTCGGAGCCTTGTTAGCCCGTTGCTCTGTGACGTCGCATGTCCGTGTCTGATGCTTGGTGTGGATGTCGACTGCTTTTCTTTTTATCTCATTATTATTATTATTATTTTTTTTTGGCATGA
This sequence comes from Spea bombifrons, assembly GCF_027358695.1. Taxonomy (NCBI): domain Eukaryota; kingdom Metazoa; phylum Chordata; class Amphibia; order Anura; family Pelobatidae; genus Spea; species Spea bombifrons. The sequence continues at coordinate 5,924,372 of NC_071098.1, forward strand.
GCCGATACGTTCGTCGGAGACGCGGAAAAGGAATTCTGCATGACGGAGAAAGACGGGCCGCCGGTTCCCGAAACTAATAATAAATAAATAAAAGAGAGAGAAAAAATGTTAAATATATGAATAAATTCCAAAGCGAATAAAAGAGATCTACATCTATCTATCCGCTCACAGATATATCCCGGAAAAGTCCTCTTAGATTATGAGCCAATATCGAGCGTTTTTAACCATAAATGTATAGATGAGCCGCATGCTGTTCGCTTTCTCTTCCGTTGGACGTCCTTTTAGAAACGCTTGCGTCTTTCCATCGCCGCGTTTGCCGCAGACCTTCGCATCGCAGTGAGGACGCCGGCTTCCATTCATATCCATGCCGCCCGCCGCGCCGTCTCGCTCGGGGAGATCTAATGACATGCGGCTGCGACCCGTGCCAGGAGATGCCAGCTACGGATCGCCGGGGGGGGGGGGAATTGCTTTTTTAACGTTTTTCGCTGCCTTTTTACGATGATGTCACCGTTGAGTCACCGTTAATGCTTACAGAAGATCTGTCACTAAAAAAAGCCTACGCTTAATATTTAAAGTAGTTTAAAAATAGGCGATATGCGCGGATGAGAAACCCACCTTATGTGAGCAGCATCTTAACTTCCAGTATTCCTCTTTTGTTGTTACTTAATGTAGTTGGGTTATTATTATTATTGCTGTTATTGGATCTCAATGGAAGTTGTGCATGAAGGGGAATGCTAATGAAAAGTGGAGCAATCGCCATAGCAATCAGTGGAGTCCCCGCCGACTGCTTAATTCTCAGCATTTAACACCAAAATCTATACAATACTCCCAGAGCTTATACAGAAAGGCGTTGGTGCGGAATACAAGCTTCTTATACATTCCAAATCCATATGGAGCAATGGCTCGTACGGGCCGAATAGTGAATATATTCTGTATTTCTCATAGATACGTTCATTTACATTTTCTTATTTCCCTTAAAACCTAAAATATGACCTTTTCTTCTTTAACATTTTTTTTTAATGGTGCGGTTTTGAGGCTAGTTTTGCGTTAATATCACCTCATTGGCTAACAGCATAACATTCCCAGCATGCACCTGGCCCTAACATGTTATGTGTGCATTTAAGTCATTCAATGAATTGCGTCTTAAAGATCCTCAGGAAAGTAACGAGTCGTGAAACGTATAAAGTTTACCAACGGCTAGTCGAGGCTCCTTAACGGTTTGTGTAGAACGCTGCTTTTGTAGATATATTGAGATATAGTGATAAGATTCGAGGCACAATTTCCTGCGAGCCGCAGACCGGCGCATGTCGAGCGCATCGCGTGTTAACGTTTTTAATATCCTGTAGGTCGGTCTAAATTTCTAGACTAGAATTGGTTTTTTTCCGAAAAAAAAAAAAAAGAAAATGACATTTTCTTCCTGCGGGAATCTCCACAAACACCTCGTTACTGTTCTAGTTTTGGCGAAGCCTCCTGCGGGAATGTCGGCTCCTTCAGAATTAGGGCAGAAACATCAAATATCCGCTTTCTGACGCAGCTTGGTACGCAGTGTCGCTGCTTCATTCGTTTGTTGTGGGAGAGTTAATGTTGCAAGATGAAGTCTTTAAATTCCAACCTTTTTAGTCGCTTCCCCTTTGTCTGGAGACTGTGTATCTAAATGGTTGTTGGACACCCAGTCCTCAGGGCCGCCGACAGCCCATGATGTTAAAAGTCCCCAGTAATGTTCCACAAACCTGAGCATTTTGGTCCGTGATTGCTGTTTGGGAACCGTTGCTGTTTTCCATAAGTGTTGGTTTCTTCTGGAAGGTTAGTGGATGCATTGGGTAAGAAATCCCTTCATTCATTCGCACTAAACCAACAACTGTATACCCGCCAGCTCGGTTTTATTATTTTTATGTACAAAGTAAGAGGAGATTCTGGTCCTGTTTAATGGCTTGCCATTTGTCTCCCACCATAGTAATGCTTTCAAAGCATCGAGGCTGTTTACTTGTTTACAGGTTTTAATGATCAAACCACTGGGTTAGGTTCCAGCTACATTCATGTCGTATGATTTATGAGACAAAGCTCTGAAATCTGAAGAGGTTACAGACCAAATTTGACAATCCAGGCTTCTAAGTGGACCTTAGCTTTCCTGATCGTTTTTGACTTGACATGTAACTCCTCCAGGCTCTATTATTGGATCCCCCCCGAGTTCTGTAGAAGTCCCCGTTGTGTTGATATTGGAGAATTCTAATAGAAAAATTAACATTTTTGGTTAACGGCGTAAACTTGGTAACTCTTATGATCTTTCTGAGCCGAGAGCCATGAATTAGTCAACCCTCCCCACCAGCCAACCCCAACCAGCCAACCCCGAATCCCTCATAGAAATAGACTTCATTCATGTATTAATTGGATTTATTTTTGTTCATTCACGCTCGGTTGACTCTACTTTAAGTTAGAACTTTCTGATAAGGCTGGCATGGAACGCATCGTCCAATCTTTGGCTTTCCTGATTGTTAAACAGATCTTTTCACGTGTAATAAGTGAGCCTCGGGTGCGTGTTATTCCCAGCTACGTGTTACCGTGTTGTGTGTTTGCGGACATAGTGTAGTTTGTTACTGCGATGGTCTTAATCCTCTTCGCGGACCCATTGTTGGTTCTCGGTACCCTTCGCCTTCATCCCAAAGTGCTTCTGGTCAGAGCTGGGTTCTCACTTGCTGTTTAGAAAAGGATAACCGGAAATCCTGCCGTTTGGGTTTTTTTGCCTCCTTTTGAGTTCAGTAAAGACTGCTTTTGAAAAGGAAAGAGACAAATTACACTGCTTGCAAGATGTCCTTGCAGCACTCGTTCCCTCTTGGTGTTGTAGACTTAGATTCCTGCATGGCGCTCAATACTCCTCCTGTGTGTAACTTTGGTTTTTTACCCTCCCGCCCTCGCTCCGTTTTTCTTTCCGCAGAGACTGTCCGCGCCATGACCCACGTAATTAACCAAGGAATGGCCATGTACTGGGGGACGTCGCGCTGGAGCTCTATGGAAATAATGGTAAGGTCGCAAGATTCCATTTTATAGAAATTCCCACCGATGTTTCTCTTACCGGCTCCTGCCGAAGTCGAGCTCGTAAAAATGTCTGCTCGCCTCCTTCGTATGTTAATTTCAACTCTAGCAAGCGATAATACCCATTAGAAAGCAAACATAACGTTCAAAACCGTCTGCTGGGCGGACTGGATGGGCCTAATGGTTCTTATCTGCCGTCACTTTCCATGCTTCTACGTTTAAACTGAAAATCAAAGATTTTGATGCTAATTTGCATAAACAAGTCCTCGTCGGGGCTAAAGGCTTCCAGACGAATTTCAGGATAATTATTTTCGACGTTGAGCGAGCATTCGTTTGTACGAGGGGCAGCGAAGCCGGCTGGGCCTTCTTACTTCATTTCAATAAGCTTATTTTCTGCTGGGTTTTTTTTTTGTTGTTGTTGTTTTTTTTTTTTTTTTTTTTTGTACAAAGCGCCTTTAACTGACTTTTTTTCCTTTCGGGTTTTATCCTCTTCTGCCATAAGACCTCATCATACAAACCCATAATGTGTTACTAATCGGGTAGTCCTCAAAAAATGGGGCGTATAAAAAAGCCCATTTTATTTTTCTGCAGGTGTGTACAATCTCCCTTTTTTTTTTATTTATTTTTTTTTAGACATCTAAAATGTCTGTTTTCCCCCTAACAAATTTACTTGTGTTAATTAAAGACCCTCTAAAAACAAACCCTCCACGCGAAAATTGTGCGGAAATTTATTTTTTATTTATCCTTTCTTTTCCCCCTCTAAGGAAGCCTATTCGGTCGCACGGCAATTCAACTTAATTCCTCCGATCTGCGAGCAAGCCGAGTATCACATGTTTCAGAGAGAGAAAGTAGAAGTCCAGCTGCCGGAGCTTTTCCATAAAATCGGTAACGTGCCGTTCTAAGCCCGAGATCGAAGCGTAACTGTATCCAGCGGGGCCGTACGGTATTTAACATGCTATAAATGGAGGACAGAGGAGGTTCGTACAGGTGCTCGGCTGGGTGTAATGTGAGTTTTAATCCAACAGCTGAGAAATAAAAATAGCCATGAAACCGCATTGTGAAGGCGCCAAGCTCTCTCCCGTAACGTGTAATACATTTGCATTTATATACCTCTAAGCCCGAGGACTTATCTTGGCATTACTCTTAAATCTGATGATCCGGCACGCTGTGTTATATATAGGATTCTGCTTGATCCCCCGCATGCATGGTGCGCGTATTCGGTTATTGCGCAATACCTACTGAGACGCAGACGTCGCATCTGTCTGGACAGCAGAGTTCATGATGCTCAATGGCTTCTAGAATTAACCCTTACCGGAGCGGTTTAGTCTCGGGATGTCGCCTTCATCGCTGAATGATTACAAAGATTACCATCAAGGGGCTTAGCCGGTATTTAATCGGCATTTCGTGTTTCCAACGGGAACTCTCCTGTCTCTTAAAAACCAAGAAATCTGTAATTGAAGCCGCGCAAGACGTTTTATCTGAAGGATAAAGAAAATTTAATCTGCTGTTAAAGGGCTAACTAGAGAATTCATTCAAGATTTAAAATAAATAAATAAATGTAGCGAAGTATATGAAAATATTTGCTTCCCAAGAAAACCAATCTGATTCCCACGTTTCTGTTTTTAACAAAGGTTTGACTCGTTACTAAGTCACCCCAAGGACTGCGTTAGTCGGCAAAAGTTGATTATTGCTGGCCTGGGGAAAATGCTGAAAATAAGTCGAGTATTAAATAAGCCAGATAAATATTAATTCTGAGCGGCACGCGGTAACCCACACCCTGAGGTTTCGGTGAGTAGAGAGTATTGGTGTAAATAGGCTGAGTGCCCGTCTTGTTACTTGCAGGTGTGGGAGCCATGACCTGGTCTCCACTCGCCTGCGGGATCGTTTCCGGAAAATACGATGGCGGAATCCCACCTTATTCTCGAGCGTCCTTGAAGGTACCAGACCCACTGCAGAAAGTTTTTTTTCTTTTTTTCGTTACTTTAAAAAAATTCCCCAAAAAAACTAAATAATTAGCAGTCAAATAATTCTTATGTTATCAGATTATATCGTTTTTATCATCAAGGTTTTTGAGAGTAACCCCATAATACTTTAAAAATAAAAAATAAAAAAACCTCACCTTAAAACATTTCCTACAGCGGCTTCTGTATAATCAAGGGCCGAACCCGGCCTCTGTGATTCTTTCACCGCATTACATCGCGACGTATCATGAAATAATCATGTGATAAGTTCCGGAATGTTTATTGTTCTTTCTGAAGGGTTATCAGTGGCTAAAAGACAAAATTTTGAGTGAAGAAGGACGGCGACAGCAGGCAAAGTTAAAAGAGCTCCAAGCCATCGCGGAACGTTTGGGCTGCACCCTCCCGCAGCTGGCTATCGGTAAGCCACGGGGTGCATCGCTCGGCTTAAACATGTTTATAATTAGGACTAACTGAATGATCTATCTGAAAATGTAAGCAAATGACCCTCCCTCCATTAATATGATCACTTTTTGGTTTGTTTTCAGCTTTATTTTTTCCTGATTTTGTTAATGAGGTCAGTTTGGATTTTAGGAGTAGAAACCCGCTCTCTGTGAAGCTCGGTTTATAATTTACCGCATTTTTGTTGTTTTGCCACGTTGAATGTTTAAACGGCAGGAAGACGCCAAGCTGACGTTCTTTCGGTCGCGCCATCGTGCTTCTTTATTAGCAGAAAACGCGGAACCCGGGTGGTCTTTAATGACAGTTTGCGTCAGGATTACAGAATAACATGTGACGGCGCAGCCATCTTTTTGGTTCCCTGTCCTTAAAGGAGCAGTTCGTCCTCTCAGCCTCCCCGTGTCCTGTGATAAATCCTGTAAAGCTTTCATGGATCGGGGGCATTAGCCGGTCTGTTAGGTTGCCAGAGGCACAGAAGGGTCTGCGCTGGGTTTAAGCTGAATTCAGCTGCGAGAGGAGAGTGTGCACGTGCTGGTGCATGTGCATAATTATCCACCGGTTCTTCGGCAGCTGCAGCCTGTAGCTTGGCTTATTACTGTCGAGATCATACATACATACATATATATATATAAATATATACGGAATGTGAGCAAGATTCTGGTGGCTACATATTTACCAGATCGCTGGCAATCCCGCCCCCCCCCCCATGAAAACTCAGCAGTACTTGTGCCATCAGACCCAATATGGAGGTTCTGTCCAGCGTCTGAGTGCAATGCTTGGGTCTGTCGCAGCACACGCAGACGTTACTTTCGGTTGAAGGTAGAATGTGGTTCTTGTCGTTGCAGCCTGGTGTCTGAGGAATGAAGGGGTCAGCTCGGTCTTACTGGGTGCATCAAACGCGGAACAACTTCTAGAGAACATTGGAGCGATACAGGTAGAGTACATAATCAGTGCGTGTATGTTACATGCACCCCCCCCCCGTATGTTAAATGTACCCTTTGGCGATAATGTCAATTGGATCTCTTTTAGGGGCTTAGTCACTAAAGTCTGACTTTCAGATATTGTCCCCACAATCTCTACTGCAAACTCTCACTTTAGTGAATAAACCCCTTGAGGTCAATAACAGTATATATTTCTTTAGATTAAATCTGTTTCTTTCCATTTTTTTTTATTTTTTATCACAGGTTCTTCCAAAGCTGTCATCTTCCATTATTCACGAGATTGATAGTATTTTGGGCAATAAGCCTTATAGCAAAAAGGACTATCGGTCGTAATGGCGGCTGCAGTTTGGACGGGCCACCACGATCCTCCTGTCCCGCGGGTCGCCTGCTTTAAAGCTTTACAGATCAAAGTGGAGCGCGACGGCGTCAAAAATCCCAAGAATACAGAAATAAATCCACATAACGTCGGGAGACCGTGCAAAGTATTAATGTAAGAACTCATCCGCTTAACGTGTACAAGTACCCGCCGATTTGTTTAGCTGCACAAACGTAGTCGGAGGACGCGGTCGCTCGGCCGTTCGTGGAATACCGTGTGAAAATGTAACTTCTTCTGTGTTAAAGCTGTCCGTCTCCTCCGGTTCAGGCATGAGCTGAGCGCTTTCGTTTGCATCGCTCCTGGCGCAAGAAATGCGACCGGCCGGGAGAAAATAATCCGATTTTGTGTATTAACCTTTCTAAAAAAAAAAAAACTGCACATGCCTTTTCTAATTTTTATCTGTGCCTCTAGAACTGGAATATCTATAATTTTTTAGAATCGTTTAATTCATGCGTCTTTCTATTTTTGTTCGGATCTACGAAACTTTTAGCGAAAGGAAAACGTTCCGTGTCTGCGTCCAAAATCTCCCGGATTTGTTAATAATGTTGCGAGTTCTTGCCTCGCGGCAGCTGTTCTTGATGTTTCACCTTACAGATGCCTCTTATTTTTTGCCTATTATATACATACAAACATTGTTGTGTGAAGTTCGCTCCCGGCAGGCACTAAGACGTCTTAAACTTCCATTTAGAAGTGAATGTTGCTTCTTGTCCCGTGTGTCTGCCCGTACTCATACAGGGAAGTCTCCAGCTCACCGGGCTCTCTCTCTGGGTCGAGGGAGCAGTATTTAGACACGCCCACTCTCTGCCCTATTCCCCTCCCACCCCATACAAAATGTAATATGTCCAGGACTAGCCTTAAAAACTCCGCCCCTTTTGTGTCTAGTCACATCCATGTCAAAGTCACTGCCTCTAAAGAGGGAGGGCTTCGAGTTACCTGTTCCCAGGTATGCCCATTCTCCATCTCTCCTCCTTCTCCATCTCTCCTCCTTCCCCATCTCTCCTCCTTCCCCATCTCTCCTCCTTCCCCATCTCCCCTCGTCCTCCATCTCTCCTCGTCCTCCATCTCTCCTCCTTCTCCATCTCTCCTCATCCTCCATCTCTCCTCATCCTCCATCTCTCCTCGTCCTCCATCTCTCCTCCTTCTCCATCTCTCCTCATCCTCCATCTCTCCTCCTTCTCCATCTCTCCTCATCCTCCATCTCTCCTCGTCCTCCATCTCTCCTCCTTCTCCATCTCTCCTCATCCTCCATCTCCCCTCGTTCTCCATGATGTTTTGGGGTTTTTTGCCCTTAATGTGTTTACAAATAGTAAAAAGATACATTTGTAGTATAATGGCTGGTATTACAGATGACATCATTGGTTCGGTTTATTTCTTTGTGTCATATCGCGGTAAGTCTGTCGGACTGTTTGCATCCGGACCCTAAAGATCAGTTTCTTCTGCAGAGTGCACGCTCACGGTCTGTCGAGTGGATCCGTAACCCGTATTTGCGGAATACTATGTGTCCGGGTTTTGCTCTCCACGCGTGTATTTCTTTTATAATGTTGCACATTAATTGTCGTATGAATGATTATCGTTGGCGTTGTGTATTTTTGGACTGGAAATCTAAGCACTTTGCTGACAAGCGAGAATTATTTTCTCAGGTCCAATGAGTGAGGTCTCACGTTTCTTTGCACATAGGGGATCGGTACTGTAGCACTAGAACTCCCCACACGCGTGTTTACGAGCGTCCGTGTTGTGCCGTATGTTGTGAACCACCTTGGGTTGGGTCTCTGAGGAGTAAATTGTCTTTTACCAGTCAGTATGGTCGCCTCGTTATTATTATTATTATTGGAAGTGGTGCGGATATTAACATTTATCTGCGTTAACAGCGAGTTCTTCTCCGACTCGCCAAGTGCACTTACTACCCCTTCAGACGTAATGGCTGGTGGATACGGAACGATCTCCATCGTAGTGCCTGCTTTCAATCTCAGATGCCATGTGAGCTTAAAACGGAATTACTTACAAAGCTTAAATACAGCGAGATCTTAATTCATGCTCCAAACATTCAATATAAAACCATTATTAACCCTTTCTACCATGTGTAGTCAGTCCTGCCGCGTGACCAGAGATCGGCCATAACAATCCCGGCGATCACCGTTACGCATAGAGCTGGAATTGTACGGCTACTAATATCGAAGGGATATCGGAGACTTAAACTTTCTATATCACATTTTCTGTGCGCTTGGTAGAAAGGCATTTTGTGAGGTTTGGATGTCGGGGCGGTGTAATGCGGGGAGTCCGCGGTGATGTCAACCCAAGAACCTCTCGCAGGGTCTTATCTTCCTCATGGCGCCAAGGGACAGTTTAATGACTGGTGCCAAGTATATGAGTGGAGTGTGGAGGGTAATTGTGTTAGAAAAGGACTTTGCTTAGCTTTCTGTCCCTCCACGTATCTCGGTTTAAGCGTCGGCGCTGCTCCTGTCCCACCAAAAGCGATGCCCATAATGTATGTTTTAATACGTATAATTCCCTCGGAAATATGCTCATGTTTTCTGATCCGTTTAGTTTTCCTGCATTAGATTATTATCTAAAAGTATGAACCGGCTCCCTAATTGTATATAAAACATACGGAATCACTCAATGTGCATAAAAAAAGCAATTCTCCGTGGAAACCACAACTCATGGACTTAAATCCCTCAAAGGGAAAAAAATGCATATATCAAGAACGCAAGCTTTGGATGAAAGGCACTGAATGTAAATCCCTTTACTATTCAACTCACATATCCATAAACATCTTTTAATTCATGCTTTCACCAACGTGTGATAGAATGTTTCCGTATCTCCCGATACGTCTTACCGAGGGTAGACATTGTTACGCTACAAACCCCTTTCAGCATGTTCAAAGGACGTCTTTCCAACGGTTACTAAGTTTATCGCGCCGTATCTCCTTGCCACGTCAGCCCTTCTTTTTGTAGAGACGTTCTTATCGCTGAACTGATCCTGTAGGGTGCCAAAACGCTTTAACGTTTCCTTTTAAAACGTACCTTTCCTCCTCCTCCTCCTCCTCCTCCTCCACTACGAGAGATTGTAATACGTGTCGCACAAAAATAAAAACAGGAGAAAGTTTGGACCTCGCAGGCTTCCTGAAATCCTAAAAGATATAGATTGGAGTTTTAGTCGCGGGGCTTTCGTTTGCATTTTTTTTTTTTTGGCACAGTCACCATGCTTTAACTTGACGTTTAGGAAGCCCGAGGCGGCGGATTGAATCTGTCTGTTATGTTTAGTTAATGTTCTGTAAATACAAATACTGTCTTTTTTTATAATTCTGTATATATTTTGGTTGTGTTAAGCTTCTTACATTATGAGCCAGAGATTGCGGTGTGTATTGTGCTTCGGAACAAATGTTCAGAGATTGACAGCTAATATTTATGGAATGACAATAAAAAAAAAAAATAATGAAACGATGGTCTTGCGCTGGTTTTCTCGGGTTTGTATTTTCTTGTAATTATATATACACCCCTTTTAGGGAGACCACCGTAATAGTTCTGAAAAGTATTACCCCCCCATGAGGCCTACTTCACCATGTTCCATATGTTCTAGATCTAGCTGGCTGGAGTTTATTATCCATAGTTAAATCACTTACCACTTACAAACATTTTAATTTAATTCAATATTCACAGTTTATGTGGGGGGGGGTTTAAGTACATTTATTGCAGTGGTGATTTTTGAAGGTCACCCTCCAAAAATAATGATTTTAAACTAAGAAAAAAAAAAAAGTGTAATTCCCAATAATGGGTCTGTTAAAATGATCAAGAAACGGTATAATGGCTGATTTTCCTTGGTAGGAATAACTAGTAAAAACAATGTTGTCGGCCCCGATACAGTCAGCCATGATGGGAATCAAATAAAACATCTTGAAGGCTACATCTAGAATCTGCATTTATTCCATTTGGGGAACAATGACCTTTTCTGATGGATCGTTGGGTTGAGAAACAACAGTTTAGGGACAACAGAATGTTTATTTTGGTCCATCTGCATTTCCTCCACAATGACAGCCTTGGAGTCTAAAACACAATTTAAATTTGAAATGATTTATTAAACACATATAACAAAACACACACATAATACACGGTAAATGTGATCGGGACGGTCAAAGTCCCGTCTTCTTGGATGAGGACTGTTGATCTCCGCATACTGCTTAAATGCACAAAGAAAAGTCTCCTAAAAAAAGGTTTTCATATTTCAGCTTTCACAATCTCGTCACAATCCGGAAAATGTAGAATAATTGAACAGTCATCTTATTTAAGCAGTAAAGGCAATGAGTCCAACCTCGGTTTTGTTTTGCTTTATATTTTCAAGTGCTATTTTAATGCTGAGTAAGCGTAACTGAATCCCATCGCTGCAAGAGTTGCCTCGTTGATACTTCTAGCGCATGAATGTTAGCATTTAGTGGAATGTTGAGGGTAATTCTTACAATGTAAACATAAGAAGAACTGTTTAGAAAGCGCAAATGAAAGGCTGGTCACGGCGATACATTTACAGTCATCGTTACCTTCAAGTAGCACCTATACAAGGTGTATAGATACGTATGCATTCGCTACACAAATATTCGCTTCAAGATGTTACAATGAAAAAGTGATTGTACAAAATGAAGATTAATTAGTGCATTTGCCTTAAGTGCCAGTAACAAAAAAAAATATACCAGGTTTATTCTGGAAAAATCAAAGGTGCCTATTCTCTAAGGCCCAATGTAAATGAATTGAATATAATTCTGGGCTCTGTTCCCAAATGTTCTGAGCTGACAATCAATCCAAGTTGCTTCAGTGTTATCTCGACTGAGTTGGGCAAAACAGAGCAACTTGACTGCAACTCAAGTCGATCTACTTCTGCTCGGCTTCCAGTTCATATCATCAATAAAAAGCAAAGCAGCTTGTAAGTTGAGAAAAAGACAAAGTGGGAAATGGAAACCAACTCAACAAAAGTAACCCGACTCAAAAGGAGGTTGTCCCAGAACGGCTCTAGATAGATCAAACAAACTCATATGCTGTAGAATGTATCTGGACGATGCTCAACCGCAAAACCCAAAGACTTCAAATTCAACCTTGACAGCATGTCACCATTTTAGTAAACCGGCAAGATGGTGTTTGGGTTTAATCTGTTCCCTCCTTATCTCAACAGATGACTCCGGAATTATTAAACGGACCATTCCATGCACTCGGTAACGTAGATGAACGCCTTTGGGCACCATTGATATGGACTTAGATCCTCTTTTCCCCTAGTGCATAGAACCAACTAGATGGTTTTGCTTGTTCTGCTGATGGACACTTGGGTTTTTTGATAAACTGTCCCAATTCATCCATAATAATGGATTTTAAAAATTAAATGATACTAAGGTACTCCCAGTGTTGTAATATAAGGCCTCCTGGCAGTAGGAATATTTTTCCTAATACCCCGATATTGAGTATAATTCCATATAGTCGATTAATTATAAGGGAAATGTATAAAAGGTGATTTTATCTCTATGCCCAGCAACGGAATGGGCCTAAAATTGTTAGTCTGTTCCTGGATATTTCTTCCTATTGGACATGGATGTTTAATAAGAATCTGCTATAAGTGCAACAAAAAAGACATCTTTGAAGCTTAGAAACCATTTGTATCCAGTCAAGGACCAAAAAGTGCGCCAAAGGGGGCTGAAGTGCTCTAACAATATCAGAATAGCTGTGTTTAACCCCACGTGGTACAAAAGGCGATGCGGCAGAAATGTCTAGGTAAGGAGGAAGCATCCATGGCCTGAACTTCAGTATTTAGTGAATCTTCAGTGTTTTGTGTATTTTTATTGCTTTAAACTGTATATAAACAAAAAAAATATAGGCAAAAAATACCATTTTAGAAATATATACATACGATCAGTTTGGTACGCACTTTTAAAGCATCCTAAATTAAAGTGCTATATTACTAATTAATTGGAATGTTTTAATTTGCTAACGCAGACCAATAATGCTAATAATACTGCCAGCTAAAATGTGATATTATTTTAAACTATTGATCTGTCGTTACTGGATGTTGCTCCCAGCTGCAGCTTTCCGTGGGTACATTATTTAACTCACTGACCCTCATGGTTGTGTTCTTGGCCAAATAACCACGTAGTGTGACACCCGCCACCGCTGCCAAAAGATATGCGAGACACAACGTTGGTTTAGGGAAAGAGTGATGAAAGGGACCCCACATCCTACATCCGAGGGTCCCACAGCAGGGAACTACAGTTCTACCCAAATGTCAAGTGTTCATGGCCAAGAACTGGCACATGGACTTTATAATACGATCCTGGGTGACTTTAGTCTTTACCCTGGGTCCTAATCTCTCCTCACTTTATCCCTTCCAACTCTTCTCTCTGCTACACACCTTCAATTCCATTACTTCTTTTTCACAAAACGCTGATCTTAATTTTTTCGGCCTCCATGCCCCCCCTTCACATGCTCCCTTCTCTTCCCTCAATGACATTTCCCCTAATGCGTTTCTTTTCTATACCCCCTCCAAACAGCACCCCTTCACCCTCTGATGATGTCATATGCATGTATCTTTGGTCCATCAGGAGATGGGACAATCCACCTTTAAAGAGAGCGGCACTTCATGTCAAGTGTGTTGTGATAATGGCCCTCCAGCTAACAGATGGTTATAACCCAGAAGTAAAAATAAATCAGCCTCTGGAATATTCGAATGGAAAATCTAATATGGAAAAAAAAAACATTTTTACTAAAACGCATGCGTATGGCATATTCGGTATAGATCAAATACTTTAATTCTCCAATTAACCAACGGTTACGTACTTATCCTTTGTAAATAGCGTTCTAGTGCACAAAGGCTTGACAGAAGCGTAAAGTCAATAGGTCTGCAGCGGCAAAACGCGAGTCTTTATTTTGGAAATTCCCACTTCCAGTCATCGAGGAAAAAAATATTAACAACTTTATAAGTGCCAAACCTTATCTGGAGAGCGTAGTAAATGCATGCGACCGCCGAAAAAACAAAAAGATACAAAGATTCGACCCCTCTGACCACCAGGCCGGTGGAAAACATTAGCAATGCGCATCCCACTCCTTTGGCACACAAAGGGTAAACAGACTCCCTACCCGGCACTCAAACTCTTAGACAACAAACAGGATTCGTTTTAAAGGCCAATAAAAGGAGATGACAAAACTGCCATCCTTCGTAAGTAATTCCGCTTTCAGCGAGACAAACTCTTCAAGTCTTCAATTGAGAAAAAGTGCAAAAAATAAAAACATATAATGAACAGTCCGTGTGACGCTTAGCGGGACGTAGTATGAATATGGCTGTCTCTGCGTTCATCACGCTTGTGGCTGTGATTTAATCTTCAATAAAGATGATGTCATTAAGTCTCCCTTTACGCTCCAATGGCATACAATCCTTCAAGGAATCTACGTTTTTTTTGTCCGGGTAACTTGTGTGTGTCCCGTTTGGCGCTGCAGAAACAGAACAGGTATTTGTTTATAACCGTTACACGTATATCAAAGCGTTACACGTATATCAAACCGTTACACGTATATCAAACCGTTACACGTATATCAAACCGTCACACGTATATCAAACCGTTACACGTATAGCAAACCGTTAAACATATATTAAATACACAGGATCAATGTAAACATTGTTTAAAGGTGATGGCGATAATAACCACTTTTTAAGCTTTGCACCCAAATCACTTAATATGCATAACCAAAGTCACTTCTAGATTGTCAGCTCCTTTGAGCAGGGTCCTCCTTACCTTTCATTTCTGTAACACAAACTCTTATGTTATGCACGTCCCGTTTACCCATTGTACATCGCTGTGGAATATGATGGCGCTACATGAAACAACACATTTCTAGCAGCGGATTCCGTACAGTAATTGAGAGCAATTAATAATTCAACGTTGCAGCCGTTCTCTGTGCACTTAAACACGTTTTCTGTAATGTCAGAGTACATGTCTGGGTAAATAATTTATAGCGGAGGATTAATATTGATTGCGATATTTTTAAGTCTACTATGTTTCCGCTGAAAGGGATTAAAACGTCAACGGTTTTAAAGCAACGTATTTTTGCCCCTGTGTGGTGACGGCGCGGGCATTCAGAGACCCGTATATTTAGGAAAGCCACGGAAAGTATTCAGCTGTTCATTGTTTGGGGCAAAATAAGCGTAGGTTTTGGCTCAGACCTCCTTGAATGATGCAGGAAGCGTAGCAAGTTATGACATCATCACACGGTATCGACAAGACAGGCCAGACTGTCATTACAGTGGACAACCACACTAAAACACTACACAACCACACACCAGTAATTCACCCATCGTGTCCTGGGCTAAACCGCCTTCTCCACAAACGCAAATGGATGATTAAATCAAGTAAGGTCCGATATTTAACTATTTCCGTGTTTTCTGGTGTGTTGCTTATGTCCATGGTGCTGAAAAGGTTGATATTGTTGGGTGGTTGTGAATATAAATATATATACTAGCATGTAACACAACCGCATGCTGCAAGCGTGACCCGCCATCTCGCCGACAGCCACCACGTGCTTGATCCTCCAAGGATCAGGAGGAAGAGGCAACGCTTATAACCCCCTCTGGAACTCAACAGGTTAAAAAGGCAAACAAGATGAATGGCTGGTTTCTTTGTGCGTGTGTCAATCGTATATTACAATGGCAAGCAGTGGGAATCGCAACTTAATGCACCACCATCGACACATGGCAAGAAATGAGGTTGGTCATGGAGACATGAGTCTTCTTACCTCCTTTGGAAATGAAGATGTCACAAGGGAGTATCTCGGAAACGGCTAAAAATCTATTGGTGAGAGAGAAAACATCTTGCTTGCCTCGTGTCCTCTAAGCTTACTGGAAGTCTACTTGAAATTATAGGTACCCAGTCTTTTGTTACTTTTTAAAACTCTGACAGCAGTGAGAGGTCAACCTACCGGTCACGTACGGCCCCAGAGGCATCTGGCTGTAGTTGACTATATTGCCTGGACCAGGTCCTCTGAAATTTGGGCCAAAATTATTGTTGTACACTTGAGAGGATCCAAATGATCCCTGAAAAACAGAAAAATAAATCAACTGATTTTTCAAGAAAGAAAGGGGAAGAGCGTAAATTAAATTGAAAAAGGGAAGTGAAATGAAAGGAAAATGAAATAAATTTAAGGGAAAACAAAGAAAAAGTAAAAAAAGATCAGCAAGGGAAGTGAAAGAAAAGGGAAATAAGAGAAAGCGAAAATAAAAGAAATGGGAAATTAAATAAATGAAAGGAAAAGAGGAAGTGAAAGAAAGGGAACAGAAAGTAAAAAATGAAAGAGGGAAAGGACTCAAAAGAGAAAAAATAGAAAACTGAAAGAGAAAGGTATGTCTGGATTGAATACATTATAGCTAGTTCAAGGTCAAACTGGGGTAAATTAACTGTTTAAGGGTGCTTCACTCCGATCCTAAAACCTAGCACTTAAATAAACCCCAATACATCTGGAGACCGGACCTCAGAAACCACCCTGTGTTTTATTGAGCCAGACTCATTGAGTTACATTTACACCTTCAAAAGTACTTATGGGAGTCTTTCATACCTGACACATTTTACACCTTCTTACAATACAAATGAGCTGCCACGTCTGACTATACTCGGGTTCTAAATACAGAGCTATTCATGTAGCGGGATAGATGCTAAGAAATATTTCGGTAAACAATACATTTTCAGTACATCTGTTGTCTGAATGTCCTATACAACCATAATAACCAGAACATTGCTTGCGCAGGATTAACATCCTCGGGAGAACATTCTTTTTTAATTATCTGACCTGGACTGCAGAGTCGCCTCCTCGGTTGGTCAGCCTGCTAAGGATGCTCCGTTCTGACATCTGAAGACGGGCAGCGACCGGTGGTATTCGAGAGAGCATTGAGGGTAAACGCGTCACATCCGCTTTCATGTCACTCAACAGCTCCTCTAACTGATTCAAAACTGCAACATGACACAAAGCGACGCATGTAAAGGAATCTACTGCCTGAAACACGGGCAAGAATTTGACAGCCCTTTACTTCTACCCCTGAAATTTTATCCCAAACGTTTTTATTATTTCTTCATCAGTCTTTACACTTTATTTCTCCATAAACCGTCCCGGCCCCCCCCCCACTCGCTCTCTGTAGCCGTCCTTCTTGCTTATGAGGTTGGCTGTAGCCGGGGTGGTGAGAGTTGTGTCTTCAGTAACAATCACACATATATACGAGCCGCGCACCGATACATGAAATGTTCCAGTGACTACAAACGTCCCAAATCACCCATTTCTATCCCGACTACAACTTAGTGCCGCGACGCAGAACAGGTCGGTGGTTTAATAAAAGAACATCGCAGCGACCGTTGTAGATCCGTAATGATCGATAGTCAGAGAAAATCAAGAAAAATGCTACAAGATAAAACAGATTTTTAGTTATTTTTGTTTATTAGATCATTGGGGGAAACAATAACGGGAGGGGAAACACAGGAAGAATCTACGGGATCGGGAAAATCAACTTCTCTTGGGTCTTCATGGGTCTTTTACTCAATTCCACAAACGCACATGCAGACAAAAGTGATTACATCGTATACCCCGTGTGGGGGGTTTGCGAATTATTATTTGGTTTTGTTCTAGAAATGTCACTTTGTTTACCTTAGATACAGTGCGTTGATATGGAGGATCGTTGTCTGTTCTGTGGAGTTATGACATCACAGATGCGCAGATCACCTGGCTGTGCATACAAGGCACAGAACAATCAGTTGGCTCGCTACCTGACACTCAGCTGCTTGCAGTAGTGGTGATTTTGGAGAAGAGCGATGGCTGAAGGTGGAGATTATATGATAAATTATACAGAAAGTGAGACGATTGAATGGAGATCTATCATGGAGAAGGATGACATCACGGGAAGGGATTTCCAAGATGAGGACTCTGGTGAAGATTACACCGGAGATCTGGAGACATATTTCAGTGATGTTCTCTTTGGTGGACGGGAATTGTCTTCCTATGAGGATGAGGACGAGGACGAGGACGAGTCTCCTCAACAACCATCCGAGGACGTGGAGATGATGAGCATTTCCGAAAGCAGTCTGGAAATCCCACCAATTGAGATAAGAGAGGAGATGAGAGCGGAGATGAGAGAGGAGATGAGCGCGGAGATGAGCGCGGACGCCGAGATGCCGAAATTAACACCCCGGCAAAAAATGGCAAATTTCTTTCAGAGGGTCTTCAAGCCGGGAAAATTCACATTTGTCTGCATGTGCGTTTGTGGAATTGAGAAAAAGACCCATGAAGACCCGAGAGAAGTTGATTTTCCCGATCCCGTAGATTCTTCCTGTGTTTCCCCTCCCGTTATTGTTTCCCCCAATGATCTAATAAACAAAAATTACTAAAAATCTGTTTATCTTGTAGCATTTTTCTCGGTTTTCTCTGACTATCGATCATTACGGATCTATAACGGTCGCTGCGATGTTCTTTTATTAAACCACCGACCTGTTCTGCGTCGCGGCACTAAGGTGAAGTCGGGATAGAAATGGGTGATTTGGGACGTTTGTAGTCACTGGAACATTTCATGTATAGGTGTGCGGCTCGTATATATGTGTGATTGTTACTGTAGACACAACTCTCACCACCCGGGCTACAGCCAACCACGTTTACCCAGATGTTGGTTCTTCTAGGTTTAAACTAAAATTTCCATAATCTAAGTGGATAGAATTGCTTTTTGTTGTGGATACCGTATCCGAGCATTGGAACATACTATGTGTAAAATAATAAGTTTCAGACAAAATTCAGAAAACTCTTCCTCAAACCCTTATGTTTAAAAATTATACAATGCAGAGAGGTTTCCAGATCCCAAATCTAAATGAAGTATTTTAGGAACATCTTAAAGCTGTAACTCTACTACCCCTCAAGGAAACTCTCTTGAAGAAACATGGTTCCCATTACAGAGTTCCCCTGAAGAACGCCAACATATCATCGTGTTTCATCGGGCGACGGCTACAGACCTTTATGCAGGACTGCATTGGCAGGCTTGTTCCCGGCTAATGATTCTTTGGAGAGATGCTGGTGGCTCTCGGCAAGGCATTCTACTTCAGCCAGTCGAGCGTTGAGGGCCATAGCTGGATGGGTTGGATCTTGGGTCATGTTCAGGTAGGCTGCCCTTCGGAGCTGTTCCTCAATCACAAGCGCTTGTTCTAGCAACTGGAAAAGAGAGGAAGCAGTATATAAAATGGACTTAAATAACAAGGGGGTGTTCCTGAGACACGGACTGGTCCTCTGAGACACCGGGCCATCGACGCCACACGCTTCCCTGATCTGCATAAAAATCCAGCCGCCCATATCCAGCCATCGGCTGTGCTTACTTCATCAGGAGGCTGCTGGCCTTAAAATGCCAGGGCCGCCCCACCATCACCCCGCCTGACCCCGGCCATCCTGGACATAAAGCTGGCTCTAGAATCAATAAAGTTTGAGATCTTAAAGAAAGTAGAGACTTAATGGTGAAATACCTTAAATCTCCGCGCAAGAAACTTGTTCTTCATTTCCAAATAGTTGCCTTTGTGGATCTCCGACTTAAAAGGTTCATTTAAGATTAAATACCGAGAGTCGTTCTGAATGTCCTGCCAGCGGGCATAACCATGGCTGGAATAATGAAATTAAGGAAACGTGTAACATCATCAGACTAACTCTGACCTACGTACAGAATCTCACTTATCATTACAGAGATCATCATCTGAAACTCCCAGCATTATCCAACATCTAATACCACGATAATAACAATGAATTATTATTATTAATAAAAATAATAGTAATGATAATCCCTCTTTAATATATATATATAAATATATATATACATACACATTGCAACGCCTTCTCCTCTACAAATCGCTTTACAACAGCAATTAAATATTTTTTAAAGAACAAACACGTTGGCCTCCAACAGAGACTTAACCTTTAATTAGTGGCGTATTAGCTGCATTGTGCTCACTCATATCAAGTTAAACAAAAGTCACACCTATTAATAATAATCAGAAACAAGCCTCACACTGAAAATCTGAAAAGGTCAAAGCGCCTGCAATGTTTAGCAGCCCCGCGCTTCTACCGGCTGCCAAATGCTGACCAAAAAGATCCATTATTATGAATACGGCCAGTCCAGATGGGATGGGGGGGCTTGAAGGTTGGTCTTTGAGAGTCGTCGACCGGCAGCATGCAGAATTTTGAAACATTAGTTAGTAATTATTACTATTATTATTGATGGCATTCATTCTAGACTAGCTGCCAACGTGCAATAACTAAAGGTTACAGCCCATTTTAAAAAGCCTTATGGACCTGAACCCAGTGGAAATCCATAAACATCGCTGGCTGTAATTAAGCTTACGGGGCCATCTTGGTGAAGGCTGATTAATCCTTCCGGTCACATGACTTTTTCAGAGGGGTAAAGCCGCCACTGACCACCGGGATTCTGATGCATTTTGCTGGAAACTACATTGCTTTGATCTTTCGCTGTGTCTCACTGTGTGTTTTGTTCCCTCAACTTTTCTGTCTTTCTGTGCACGTTATATTTTAGTTTCTGTGTCTTTCTGTGTCACAGCGGCGCATTTCAGGCCTTTTGCATTCTCTGTTGGCTAAATGGACATGTCCGCCGCTACCTGGCTACTAATGTTTCCATTAACGAACATGACCGATGATGAAATAAAATGTTCCCTTTAAAGGATACGTGACAATCCCAGCGAGTAGCCAGTAATCGTGCCTTCTGTGCCAAATATCATAAATCTTGCCGGACGTGGTGGCAGCTCTTTCTTCATTTTGCCATAACGTGTGAAGCTCTGAAAAATATTAGAACACAAAGATAGATAAAGGAGACTTATAAAACACTGTTAGGCCATTTACTACCATCGCTGAACAAAACTTTACCTGTAAATCCTCCATCTGCAATATTAAACATGAATTTATGTTTTCCGTTCTTATCCTCTTTTTTCACATCGTCTTCTTCCTGCTTTATTTCATTTTCTCCATTCTGCTGCGTCTCGTTCTCGTCCTTTTCATCCGATTTGTTTTCTTCCTCTGTAGAAAAATGTAATGTTTCATGAATTAATATTTGTTACATTTACAAAATAATGGTGCTTTCAGAATGTCACGAAAGCCTGGATGTTTTCTGTCCATTCTGGTTCTATACATTGCTAGCTTTTCTCATCATTCTCCATCGATGGCAGCTGCACCCTCTTCACGCTAACGATCTCTGTAGAGTGCCGGCTTTTCTTTTCTATGGGCCAGCACTCGCTCACCGGGGTTAATGTAGCTCCACTTTGACGCTGTATATCATGTATGTTGTGCACATTTTAGCTGAAGTTAACAAAAAATGTGAGTTGCCATAGCTGAAGTTTGGACGTATTACTAAGGCGAGGATTGTACCTGGCTTGGGTTCCTTTTCGTCCCCTTTGTTTTGAGTAGTATTCCTTTCTGCCTTTTCTAAAGGTTTTTCCTGGTCTTGAAGGAGCTCAGCTGTAAGGGCAACAGATAATATGTTGTATGATTTTCATTTTGTCTTTCTAGATGTTATTTTTGTCAATAAAAAGCGTAAGAACCATGTTTTTTCCCTCCCAAAATGCATTACAAATTCAAATAAATGATCCCAAGTTTTCTAAAGAAACTGCAGATTTTTTAGTATTGGTAAATGTTTATAAAATGACAGACCTCAGTTTAAATAGACCATAAAGAAACATAAAAAATGCAACACTATACTTGTTCCAAGACGTAAAAAATGATTATCCTAATTTATATTTATTTTCATATGCCGGTCCCTGCAGTTCACTACTCGATATTCCACAACGGAATGTGTAGTAAAAACATTCTTCTCACCAAGGTATCTCTCTAATAAAGTAATTGATAACAAAAGGGAAATGGGAAGGGAGGGATGTGAAAGGAGAAAGGGTATGCGAAAGGAGGAGGGCGATGGAAGAAGTCGCAGAATGGGGAGGAAGAAGAAGAAAGGGAACACTGAGACTAAGGGATAAGAAAAGGAAGAAGAAAATCTTGATGGTTTCTCAGCCACATGTTAAAATACATACTGTGTTGGTAAGAACACGTCTATCATAACTTCATTATCCATGCCACGTGGGCTATAACATTGTTGAACCCCACCAAAGAACAGATGGCCCGTTTCTCGTCTTATCGTACCTTTGGAATTCTCGTTCGCTGTTTCCTTTTCACCCTCCTCATCTTCTTCTGTGTCCTTTTTTCTCTTGTCTTTCATGTCTACAAATTCGTTTTTTTCTTCATTGTCTGTCTTCTCAGATTTTGTTACAGTCTGCAAAAAGAAAAAATAGGTTTTATTTATTAAAGCTGCCTTGCCTTATCTTAACTGATGCATCAATTGAACTTTCTAAAGGCCAGTATAATTTTATTCCGTACAGCACTTTTAGCAAAATTTACATAATCGGTTTCTCTGCCCCCAAAATGGTAAAAATGGTACGGGAATCAGATGATGTAACCTGGGTCTCTGCGAGTGAGTGAGACTTGACCTTTTGTTCGATAATCTCATTTTCTTCTGTTAAAGCTGATTGTATTTCATTCTTTTCTGCAAAAGAAAAAAAATCTGTGTAAACTTAAGGAGGACATTTTACAGGAAAAACAGTCAAGCTGATCCCCTATACCTACCCCTGGGGTTATTCAAACTACCCCCTACCGCCATGAATGCGAGTAGAACATTAGTGGAATACAATGAGTTCTGTTTTGAAGCTTTATGCTTTCACATGAAGTTACAGGTGTTATTATTTAAAGCCATGTACCTGTCAGGGGCGCAGCATTCGGCTGCATTGACGCGGGGCTGGCTGGAGCAGGAGTGGTTGGATCAGATGAAAGAACATCAAAAGTTTTTTTGTGTTCTACGCCCTCAGGGATCAGATCGGGGGTGCTGTATTTCCCGTTGACTTGTTCAAACTCTTGAACCTAGAAACGCACAAATATAAGGCCACAGGGGTAAATACACTAAAACTGACACAAAATTAGGTATGGTAATATAGTCTAACCTTGATGCTTCTTCTCTGCAGGAGGATTTAGACAGAGTGGGGGACTGGGCAGGCGCAGGGGGACTGGACAAGCACGTGGGGGACTGGGCAGGCGCAGGGGGACTGGGCAGGCGCAGGGGGACTGGGCAGGCGCGCGGGGGACTGGGCAGGCGCGCGGGGGACTGGGCAGGCGCGCGGGGGACTGGGCAGGCGCGCGGGGGACTGGGCAGGCGCGCGGGGGACTGGGCAGGCGCAGGGGGACTGGGCAGGCGCAGGGGGACTGGGCAGGCGCAGGGGGACTGGGCAGGCAAGAGGCAAATGAGGTTCAATATAGACAAATGTAAAGTTACGCATTATAAGAAAAACAACAACAATGCAACATATACTTTAAATAGTATCTCCCTGGGAACAACTACTAAGGAGAAGGACTTAGCAACAGTGCACAATGCCAGTCATCAGCTGCACAGGCCAATTAGATATTAGCATTAATAAATCAGGGTATTGTCACGGTTTACTGGTGAACGCTAACATTTCACGGGTCCTCAAAAAGGACAGGCACAAAATTAAAGGGGATGAATAGAGGCTAAGCAAGTCTTACAGGGTATATTTTAACATTGTATAAATAAGTGCAGGGCCGATATAAAGAGCTCTTTTCCAGTGATTTGTTCATTAACAGAAACGTACAAAAAACAAGAGGTCGTCCTCTGAAACTAGAATATCAAAGATTTCATAGACGACAAAGGAAGGGATTCTTTACAGTAAATAACTTTAAAAATAGCTTAATTGGGTTTATTTCAAATAGGGGTAAAACTGAGAATTCAATTTTTGCTTGTCATGCTTTTAAAATTTAGTGGATTGTCTTAAAAAATACATTCTATAAAGAGGAACTTTCACATCTTAGATAAACCATAACCAATCACTGAAAACTTGAAAAATATATTTACATTATTGTTAGATTATTCAGATTTATATTTTTTCAGTTCTGGAATCCACCAAAAGCATTCCTAGGACATTCCATGTGTATTATAATGTCACTTTTTGTGAATACCTCTTCATGGTACTATTAAAAACCATTCACAAGTATCTCTTGTTAATTGTAAGCTTAATAAGGTATAAAGCTGGAATATAGAATAAGAAATTGCTGCTTCTGCGCTGAAGCCTCTTCTGGTTGGTTTTATACCAGACTAATGCTCCTTTTTTGCATAAAAAATATGACGATATGAAAGTAAAAAGTATTGGTTTCTAGAAATGTTTCCAGACCTTTCTACTAAGCCACACAACATACCTTGAATGCTAATTGTAAACTGTTACTCACCCACCTTCTTTCGAACCAATGACATAACTCCAATTCTTGTAAGAACGTGTTGGCGGGAAAGGCCTTCTCTTGGAACGCCATCGGCAAAGGCCTCGGCGCCATCAGCTCCTGGTTCACATAGATGTCTCATGAACAGGGAGACGTACGCCCTGCAAAAAGTGTGTGCGAGGCTGGAATAAATAGATTTACTTCCATTGCTAAACCTTAGGAAAGAATTAAAAACACTGGGGACGGGGAGTTAAAGGTGTCTGCCAAACTGGAAATTAAAAATCTATGATTACTCCCGTCTAGATCTTAATGAAACCGTAGCCATCAATTATTACATTTAAACTGCAGATTCCTATTTTTAAAAGGCTTCATGTCGTTCTAATGGGTATTCCTTGCTTGGGTTAATTCAGAACTCACACAGGGCAAACCCCTAGGAAGCAAAGCACTTTACTACAAGGAGTTTAACCCAACCATCGGTGGCAGGACTCACGCCCATGATACCCCAAACTGGGGTGCATTAGAGACTCAAAATGATTTCTCTTGCACCACTTTCGAGATGCAAAAGTGCCATAACTTTCTCAAAAGCCCCCAATTTATAGAACAGTCTAAATAATTGTTTTGCTTTCATTAATTTTAGGGTTTCGAAGCTTCAGAGGAAGACGTCTTATCGGTGCTTAAGGACCAGGCGATAAACGTCAAAAATATTACTCTTAAAGTATTGCCAGACTGCCACCTAGTGGAGGGAAGAGGGATATTTCCCTGTTTACATGCAGAATAGATCACTGCATCGATGACCTTTATCAACTATTTTTAAAAATAACACCAATTACCATCAGAGTGTCTTAAATATTTGCCTCTCACAACACAGAAGACGTTTAAACCAATATTAACAGCATAATATGACATCATTTTGTTACCTAAATTCCTTCTCACTCTTGCCTCTGAGGTCTCGCACCAGCCAGTGAGAATTAAAGGCATCTTGCGGTGGCATCCCCCATCTCATGATGGCATTTAAGAAGGCCTTTCGCTGACGAGCATTAAATCCAAGAACCTTAAACAAAACACAGGAGTACATTTTATACTAAAAATAAAATTAGCTGTGGCTGATTAATTACTTGATTTTTTCCTCATTTATTACGTTGCCTGATCACGATTACGATTGGCTGGCAGAAATATTCCTTGCTGAACAATTACATTTATTCATATGCGCTGTTACATTAGAAGAACAAAAAGAACAGCTCTAAATTTAATACAGATGGGTGAGCCAGCCTCGGTGATCGGTTCATAAAGATACGAGCAAACCGAGTCCTACTCGACTGCAACGCAAGCACAAAAGCAAAAGGGATGCCCACCTCAATGTTTCCTCCGACTCTCGCCAGTAGAGGAGGCAACGGTTTATCTCGGTCACTTTTCAGCTGTCTTCTGGATTGCCTTCTTCCGCCTGCGGAACGACACAAGAGGATGAGAGGGTTAAATCATAAAACAGTCTCCACATTCCACGCAAAGGATGTATCTTTTCTTAAGATGCTGTCTCCTGGTTAGGTTGTCCATGAACACACAAGCTTAGAGTCACACTGAGCGTAAAATATATCAAGTCATGATGTATTCAATACATATCATGCCTCCCGCTTTGCACAGGACAGTCCTGACTTTGCCACTCTATCCTGCTGAGCTCTATCACTGTCCCGAAAAGTGAGTCAGAGGTAGCGCTCAGTGGGACAGAGAGGGATTCTGGGACACGGGAGAATGCATACTGTAAATGCGCAGAATTGTGCGCATGCACTGCAGCGCTGCCCCCAAGCTCTGCCCCCGGCATACCGATTTGCCAAGAATAGACGTTGGGAGGTATGTAATTTACGTTTTATGTTACCATTCTATATTTTCTTTTCTCATTCACCTATAGACTTTACTTAGCAAGATCACCTACAACCCTGAATTACAACACTCGACAATCAATGCTATCGCCTGACATTGGCATTCATCTCACATCAGCTTTTGTTAATTTTAATCATGCATGTAAGTTGAAAGTGGTCCAACTCTGTCTAACCTTCAGGCTTCTCCTCAAAGTCCTCATCTTCGTCTTCTGAACCTATTGAGTATTCTGACTGGTTGTCAGAAAGCTCATCTTGCCATTCTAGACAAAGAGAAGAGGTAACATGTATTAAGTGGTGACTTGTTTGACACCAAGAGGGGAAATATGTTGCATTCAAGATATATATAAATAAATCTTGATCAATATGCTTATCTTCATCCTCCTTGTGATATTGCCTATTATCTGAAAATACACAGGACAATCTTATTCCATAGTATTAACTCTCTGAGGCACATATCCCTTTGGATTGGATAATTTTTACCATAAATACTAGAGAAATGGTCATAAAAGCAAGCTGTTATAGGGTCATCAATGTGAACAGATTTGTGCAGCTGGAGCTCGTGACCATATCGCACCATGGGCAGTACCTTGGTCCTCCTGAGACGCATCGTTGTAGTTGACCTGCTTCCGGATCCTTTTCCCTTTTCCTAAGTTCCTTGCAAGATCCTCTTGCTGTTGCTCATAATGATGCCGTAGCAACTTCTCCCAATAATCTGGATCCACGTTCTCTTCCTGCTTAATTATTTCTCGTTCCACCTCCTCCTGCAATTAGGCAACATTACAAATAAAGGTAGGCAGACAATCGTACAACTACAGAAGGTTCCATATTTTTTTTAATTTAATTATGTTAGATTTTGATGTATCCTAGATTTTCATTTTATGAAGGTTATGCTATTCAGAAAATTAAAAATGCCCCACTGGTGGAATGTATGTGCGTTATGACATCTTATTGTTGCCATGACTATTATGTTTTTGTATTTCTCGCTATTCGTTATATATTCCGCGAATTCGTTTTTGCTTTTAAAAGCTGACCGTGTCCTATGTTCCAGAAAACATTATTTATCACATCGAGAACATCTATCCCATCCTAGCTTTTGTTAGCGAAGAGAGTGACCTGTGGAATTTCAATGTACATCAAACACCAAAGAATACAGATAAACGTAGCTAATGGGATACTTTACCACGCCGTCTTCTTCCCTCACAACGTACTGGGCCACCTTGAAAGAACTGAGATATTCATTCATGTTCTGGATTTCTGTGTCCTCGGTGGCATCTTGGTTTCGGTCCAAAAGTTTGGAAATGGCAGCGTCATCATAATGGATGACACTGCTGTCTTCAACGTCTTTATTGTCACCTTGAAAATGTACAAAAAAAGATAACATGCATAGATTTTTATACTTGATAAAAGTCTTCCATCATGCACAGAATCTTTTAAAAATTAGTTATTTTGTAGGCCTATAGTTAGGTGTATGATTCAAGAATTATATCAAACAGGTTCTAATGATCATCATACGTAGGTTGAAACACAATCACTACCTGAAACAGAGACAGCTGTTATAGGAGTAATAAAACTGTGCGATGAACATCCAAACTCACTAACAAGGTCAGGTTGCTAAAGACAGTTTAATGTCAAAAGCCACACATCATGGCAAGACTGAGGACAGCAACAAGCCACAGGGAAGTTATACTGCACATTGTGTTGTGTACATACAAGAATTGATGCTGTTTTGATGGCCAAAGGGTGGTCACACCAAATATTCATTTGAGTTAGATTTTTCTAAGGATAAAAATAGTTTTAACATGTCTATTTTTGAAAGCATTCTTACTTTACAGCATTTTTCACACTTGCTTAAAACTTCACAGTACAGTACACATATATATACAGTATGCGCCAGATTAAAATTAATAACAATAAATAAGTTTTTGGTAAGTTTTTACCTTCAACATCATCTTTGAACAGCTCCTCCGTCCCAAATTTTAAAATATCGTCCAGTTCTTGCTTAGTCATAGATCCAGATTTAGACCCAAGTCCTGGACGGACAACCAAGTGGGTTAGCATCATTTTCCTCTTTGCCACCTGCGTGATTCTCTCTTCTACAGACGCTCTTGTGACAAACCGGTAGATCATAACTTTTTTATTCTGGCCAATTCTGTGAGCTCTGCTGAAAGCCTGTAAAAATGAGTTCTCACTGACAAGTACAGGAAATCCAGAGAGCAGAACGTGAAGACGTCCCCGCTTCTAACACCATCTCCTGTAACGAGCTACAACTGGGCTCATGTAAAGGGGCTGTATTCATAATAAAAAAACTAAAATACACTAAATTGCATAAAATAAAATAAAAACTTCTCTTGCAAATAATAATTAATAATAATAATAATACTTAATCTCAAAGGAACCCATTGAACAGATGAATCAATGAATCAGAATAGTTTCTAATATGTATCATTAAATATCTAGATCAATTACAGCATCTAAGAAATGTTTCAAAGGAAAATGCATTGCATTATGTTTGTATTTAATGACTGTTTCAATTTGGTTTGCAGAGATCCAATATATAAAGTACTACTATAACTTAAAATATTAAAATACAAACGCGTGATATAATATATTTTATATATATTACATATATAATATGTAATATATATATATTAAGTAATATATATATAATACAATGGCACAAGGATGGCAATTTTGCTGAATATATTAGTAGTAAAATAGAATTGCACCTCAGCAAGCAACGTAAGTATATGTTTTTTAAACCAGCGATAAATAATTCATTGACCTGTATGTCATTGTGTGGGTTCCAGTCTGAATCATAAATGATAACTGTATCGGCTGTAGCCAAGTTTATTCCTAAACCTCCGGCTCTTGTGGACAGAAGAAAGCAGAACTGCTGGGCGCCAGGAGCTAGAAGTAAAAAAATGAAAGTTAAGAGGTTGCGTAGAAGGGAGCTCATGATTTCCTCCATCTGATACAAAGTCATGCTGATGTTGGAGATTCTGGTGGTCTCCGCTTTGTTGGTCTCCTTCATTCTCTCAGTTGTTCCTGTACTAAGCCGCTGTATGAAGGGTATCGTCTCAAAAGCCCCTGCTCTATTTCTGGATCTCAAATAAAGAATAGAGTGCCATCCTAAACTCATTCCTTCATACCTTCCCAGGGTAGGATACTGGTGGAGTGAACACAACAACGACCTCTTTCAAAACTAGTGCTAGTTCTGCTCAGACACTCATAACGGAACACAACATCAGTGTTCTAGAGTAAAAGTAAAATTGTACCATTAAACCTGTCAATTGCTTCCTGCCGCAGTCCTCCTGTGATCCCGCCATCTATCCGCTCGTACTTATACCCCTCGTATTCAAGAAAGTCCTCAAGTAAGTCCAGCATTTTTGTCATCTGTAGAGAGTAGGAAAGAAAAAGGTACTAGATCTGGGAGAGTAATACAAAAGGTATCATTATCCACAATTCTGAAATTATATTGGCAGAATTCTCTCTGTTTAGATGAGAAACGAATTCTCCCAGCAGTGTTGGCCAGAATCACTCACTGCCTGGGCACAGAAACACATTAGACAGCTGTCCGTTAAACAGTTCCAATTCTATAAGGGCCATCAACCTTACGCTTAGAATAAATACACTGGTTTATAATGGCCTTTTGCTTACATCTGACTATATGTTCAGTCCATACATTTGAAATAGGGCCTCACGTACATCAAATCTGGACTCAATTAAAAGAAAATAATCAAATAGGTGGAAAGATTTTACAATTAAATTGAACCATCAATTAAATCAACCAATAAAAAACACAAAATAGCACCTACACAGGCAAAAACGTGACTCGTACAGAAGATAAATGTGATTATCAACTAAACTGTGATGAGTGATTAGTGACAGAGCTCCTCGAGTCACATGGTACCCTACAGAGTCTCCATGCAATGTGCAGGAATTACATGAAAAAGCAGCTTATCAAAATTTTTTATTAAAAATATGGAAACCTTTCTTCTACCACGGGGAAAAATCTTGCATCACTCATGGCTATATATCCGACAGAAAAAACTGCAATAAAAAAATGCAATTTTACTCAATCCCCCACACTGTCTCCTCCGTCCAATCGGACATGTTTTGGATTCACGTCGGTGATCCAGACGATGATTAAAATTCCGCACCTGAGAGAATATAAGAACACGGTGCCCTCCGTCCTTCAGTTTCTTGAGCATTTTCTGTAGCAGCATCAATTTTCCAGAAGATTTAACTAAAGAACTTCCATCATATGATCCATTTGGTAAGACGGGAGCTTCCTTCAAGACAATGTAAAAACATCTGTGAGCCCGGGGTTAATTCATTTTTTTGCTTTCATCCTAACGCTTGTGGTTTTTTTCTTCCTTTTAATCAACATAGATTTTTTTTTTAAGTTAGGAACTGGGGTACTTCAGCACAGTTGTGTGACTTTAAAACCTTCACAACTGACTCATTAAATAAGTGGAAAGATAGTATATAATAGTATAACCAGTAGAGAACTATCTAGTATCTATTTATCAGTATCCCCCCCCCCCCGTAACAAATGCTGGCTGAACCAATCAACAACAATCAGGAACAATAACAGAGAGATAACTTAACAGAGAGGGATAATCATGCAAATATATTATTTATATTATATAGTGCTTGATTTAGCGGCTTCATTTAGAGCGCAGAAGTGTAAAACCTAGGCAGAAAGTAGTAATGGCCAAGACAGAATTTGGAAGCGGTGCGGGATAAGCAGGTCTTCGTTCCAAAGGAATCAGATACTGACATGAAAACCCAGAAACTTCCTTGTCTAACTCAGAATCCTCCCGGGGAACCTTTTAACGGTTATTTAAAAAACACATGAAAAAAAAATGACGGGAGCCGTCTGACTTACCACAGCAGCCACAGGGAAAAGGTAAGGGTGATTGCAGCATTTCTTCAAGTCCATCATGATATTGAGCAATGACACCTGATTTCCTCCACCTTTGGAGTTCAAAGCTTCAAAATTCCTGGTTAGTATAAACTTATAATACTTCCTGAATGGAACAAAAAAATAATAAAGATAGAGAATGGGCAAAGGTCATTTGAATATGCAGTATAATGTTGCAGATGTTCCTTATACAAAGGGTGACCAGTGGTGAAGAAAGTACCGGTACATGCATATGCTAAAAAATCAATAACGTAACAACAAATCGGCTAAAAGTCTATATATTGCATAATGTGCCAAAACTGGCAATTCTTTATACAAACTCACAACCGAAAGACTATATAACCAAAAGTATCACTCCGCTTGGCTCTCTACTATTAAAGAGTTCACGGTACAGTTGGTTTTCTGCTGGCATAGATGTTTCCCTTGCTAAATATTTTTTTATATTTAATTAAACAATAATTTCTGATATAAAAAATGCAGCTACCAACCTAAAGTAGTCAAATCTGCCTTATTTTACTTCCAGAATTATTGGTAGCAAAATGCTTTGAAATGACAATATTTAGTTTTTAATTTAGAGAAAGAAATGCCTTATATGCAAAAAGAAACATTATTCTTCTACGGTTTATTTAATGGAAATTTTATTGACATTGAAAGAAACATTAAGATCCTTTGCAGGATTTTATATGAACCTACTTCTGCATTTGGCTAAGTTCCACGCGTACAATTAATTCTGTTTTGGCTGGCATGTTCTTAAACACGTCTGCTTTCAGCCTTCGAAGCATGTGTGGACCTAGTAAGTCATGAAGTTTTTTAATTTGGTCTTCCTTGGAGATGTCAGCAAATTCTTCTAAGAAACCATCCAGATTGCTGAAAGAAAGGCTCATGAGAAAAAACCATGGCAAGGAATCTGCGTTTGCTGTTGAATATTAAGCAATATCCCCCCAAAAAAAGAAAACTACAGAGACAAATAGGTGAATCATTGATAAATTATAGGAGGAAACTGGATGACAAGGAATGGACAAACTCTGGAAGTCCACCTTCTGGACTTCAGTCCCAGTGACAGGCAGAGTGGAACATCATGGAAGTCATACAGCTGGAATTTAAGGGGTTGCCTGTCCTTCAGGATGAAGACTCTCAAGACCAGATGCCACCTGTCTTTAATACCTTAGTGCCACTCTTTTATATATATACACACACACACACACACATATATATATATATATATATATATATTATACATATATAAAATGCTATGGTTTATGGATATCAACCAATGCTTCAATCTTCCACATCCGCCTACATACATTGGAGTAAAAGGATTGTTGGTTTCCTCTTATATTTTATTCTGTAAACAATTCTCCATGCTTCATACTCACTATATTACCCAGCTCGGCTCTCCAAACCTAAAAGCGTTCATGGAACTACGGGTTGGTTTCATGCATTGCAATGCAGAATATTGTCTTGAGTTGATATGGGTTTAAATACTATTGCTCTGCACAATGTATGTCCCAAATATTTACTAAAAAGTCAAATTGACTGTATTCCATTTCTAGCAGTGGTGGCAAAACCAGTCTAGTTTAATTTACTTGCGGGGCTGGACTGCCACTTTAAGGCCAGGGGCCGCCTGATGACATAAGTGCAGCCGACAGCTGGATATCCGGCAGCCGCACACTGCAGTATGGAGCGAGAATTTGCTCGACGTGCCAGGTGGCCAGCGAAGGCCTGCAAGTTTGTGCTACTATGAAGGGGTAATTATTGCGCAATGGCGTGCTTAGAGTATTTTTGACCGACTCACTGCCGAGGTATGTTTGGTAACAAACGTTTAGGCTACAGGCATGTTACCCGAGGGATTACAGTGGGATAGCCAAGCAGAGCAAATTCTCTTTACATTTTAATTAAATGATTTGCACTGTCCTACAATATTGATTAACTAATCAATGACTTCAAGCAGTTGCTTACAATTCAAATTAAAGTAGGCAGAATATAATTGGGTCCTAAAAATGGTTAAAAATGCCTTCTCAACAAAAAAACAAAACGCATACAGTACTTGCTTGATGCTTTTTATTGGCGAGCAAACCAAACCGAATACTAATTTCAATTTAGCTATTGTCCATTAGAGGGAAGGAACATTACGAACAATAGCAAATACCTTGTTTCTTATTCATTCTTTAGCTATGCAACTAAATCGATATTATGTAGAATGGTACAGTAACAGATATTTTTAAGAAAGGACTCTATCCTGGCCATGTAATTTAGTTGCACGCTCAGCATGAAATTCTTTCAATATCGTAAGTCTCCAGGTATTATGTACTGATTCCATTCCAATTCCGCACACATAAAACTCCGTGCGCTATAATCAATAACCATTTTATGTGACTCATCAGCTTTTTCAGTCTGCTCTTTAGAGAAAACTCTCCCTCCCACTTTTGAATTATTCAGGATTTTATTTTCGACGACTGGCATCAACCTAGCTCAGTGATAAGTCTGTGCAATGTCCTCGGGCTGCCAGCCACTAAGACCATTAAAAGAGATTTTTGGCCTTGAACTACAGGCCAGTGCCATGAACAAAATAAACACAACGTTTTGGCTCTAAGGAGAGGAAACATATGAAAGTTCTGTAAAATCTAGGGGAGAAAAATGATGTCACGCTTCATTTGTAAAATATAAGTTAATTTGTTTGAGTAGACAAATTATTATCAGCCCTAAACAGTATGGTCATACAGGAATTAGAGAACAAAATCAACTAAGAGAGCTCGTCTAGTGATCTCCAAAACAAGATGATTGTTGTCTTTTTAGCCATGACCAGTTGCTCTTCAACCATGGACTAGAAGAACCGTATCTCATTAGACTGTTAAACTACCTGGCTACATTTGAAGTGAAACAATGTTTTTGGGGTTGGAGTTTGGGTAGGCATCTAACAATAAATAAAGACGAAAGACTTACTTGAATCTATCGGGTGTCAGGAAATTGAGGAGGTGAAAAAGCTCTTCTAAATTATTCTGCAAAGGCGTTCCGGTTAGCAGCAGCTTATAGTCAATCTTGTAGCTATTCAATACCCTAAAGAACTTAGAAGAGAAAGTCATGTAGTGATAACCTCACAAACATTTGGTGTGATAGTAAAGTCCAGATACCAGAGAAGTGACTGTAAAACAAAACAAAAGTTACACCGCAGACTTTATTCTGGAATTGGAGTAACATCAAAAAAATGGGTGGCAAGTAGCAAGGGGAAATATTGTGTTCCCCTGCCTGCTGCCACAAGCGTTGTGACGCATAACTATTTTGCAACATTGCAACAAACTTGTTCAAGAAACAATGCATGCAGCGTTACGCTATAGATAGATGAGGTCACTTGGGGTTCCCTTCTTGGACCAGAAATTCCATCATTTACTTACTTTTGATTGGTTGTTCTTCAGCCGGTGAGCTTCATCCACCACGAGGCATGCCCACTCAATGGACCCGAGTATAGCATGGTCTATAGTGATCAGCTCATATGATGTCAGCAGCACATGGAATTTTATTTGGGCTTCTTTCTAAATAAAAATTTAATATAAAAATAAATGATTTCAGATGGTTAAGTAAGTAAAACTGGGCTTTTCGTTCATATTCAGTTCCAAAAGAAAGTATTCTGTCTGATTTTATTGTACATATAAACAAATACCCGAATTCGCTAACGGACGAAGCTGTAGTCAAAATGGCCTTAAGAATTAGCAAAACATGAATTTCTCTCACATTTTGCTCCACAACAAGACTCTGATTCAAAAAATACAAAAAATGGGCAAACTCATTGCTTTAGGATTTTTGTTATCTCTAATCACATTAACACTACTATTTTTCTGTGAAACATTTAAAAAGCATTTGGTTTCCTTTCTACGTTACATAAGGCCAGTTTTGTTCCATTTTGCTACGAATCATCGTATTCCCGCGTTCTGTATGTGGGTAGTTACTGGCTTTCAACATAGAGTTCCTTGGATCCAATTTCACTGCCCGCAGGGCTTAATATTTTAAAAAGGATTTAAAAGGCATGAGCAGATGGGTAGGTAGGTGTTTTAATAATTAGGCATAAAACTAATGCTTTTTTTCTTATAAATACTCCCCTACAGGAAGGTCATCACATCAGTTTAAACTGAACTGCAACCATAGCGTAGGGGGAATTACGCTCCGTAACAAACATATATTTTTTAAAAAGGCTATTAACTTTAAAGGCTATGATAACCCTCCAAAATACACAATGTATTTTTTGTTGAAATTCAAGTTACTTTCCAACAAATACCAGGTGCAAGTACACGGAAGGCAAACAAAAACTTACTTTTCAGGAACATTTTCCTACTCGCAAACACAAAATCATTTAAATGATAACTTAATAATTTAAAATTGGAAGAGGTGTTTATTTTTTAAATAGTTTTATTTAAAAAGCAAAACAGTAGCTGTTAGACTTACAATTTATTTCTTATCTGATTGCATATTTTCTTCAAAATTCCTTTAAGGAGTATTAAAATAATCTCTGTGTGTCCGAAATAGGCTGGATAATACTTATTATTATACTATTATTTATAGTTATTATTACATTATTATACTTACTTTCATTTTGAACACCTTCTTTCCACATTTCATGACATTGTCTTCAAAAGAAAACTCGTTTTCTCGAATAACAGAGCGGCTTTCCTTATCTCCGGTGTACGTCACGACATAAAACTCTGGTGCCCACATCTCAAATTCACGTTCCCAGTTAATAATGGTAGACAGTGGCGCGCTGACCAGATACGGACCTTTAGAATGACCCTGTTCAAATAACAAATGAACAAATTCAGCCATGTAAATATTATTAGCTACCCAAAGATCCAATAGCAACGTCCGTTAGAACAGGGGGAATAAAAATCTTGCTAAATAAATATTTGCCATGAAATATTCCTAGTAGAATTTCAATAAAAAATAAGGGATTGTTTTTGCCTGTAAAAGCCATGCTGTTGTTGTAATATGGAGGACTTTCCTCTCCTGTACAA
Source organism: Spea bombifrons (assembly GCF_027358695.1). NCBI lineage: Eukaryota > Metazoa > Chordata > Amphibia > Anura > Pelobatidae > Spea > Spea bombifrons. The sequence goes on from NC_071098.1 coordinate 5,960,237, forward strand.
CATCAAGGGATTGCGGAATCTGTTGGCGCTTTATAAATAAAGTATAATAATAAAAAGGGATTGAATACACATACTGTATATCATACTGTGGGGCATAACATACCTCCTTATACAGCGAATAAAGGAACACAATAGTTTGGACTGTCTTCCCCAGACCCATTTCATCTGCGAGAATGGTGTCTGTTCCCTGTGCCCAAGAAAACCTCAACCAGTTTAATCCTTCCAGCTGGTACGGATGTAAAGTCCCTCCAGTCGAGTCAATGTACCAAGGCTGTTTGTCAAATTTGACGGTAGGCTGAAAAGAGACAACTGGAATTTTAATGACTTAAGAGAACACATGCAGTACCGGCCTCAGTGACAACACATTCATTCCCACCAACTAGTGTCTTCTAGCGGCAAACTCAAGAGCCTGCATTTAATGTCATATTCCATTTTAACCAACTGTTGGAAATGTTGGCAAGTGAGTCGGCCACACAAGAAACACGTGTCACATGACTGTCCTATTTTGAATCCATGAACATAGAAAGAAAGTATGACCTCAAAGTTAACTTAAACAGAATAAAGTGAAGTTTTTGTTTATAAATGAAATAGTTAGACGTCTTTCCTATGAGGACTTAATGGTCTACGTCAAACTGCTAGAGGTTAGTTAGATAATAAAGGGGAAAATAGGCAAAAGTTTCCTTAAACCAATGCATCAATAAATAGTCAGAGGCACTGAGTGTACTGAAAAGTACTCAAGCGCTACTTAATTCATTTTTTTCAACAACTTACATCAACAATTGGTGTTAAAGGAGGTTTTTCCAGTTGCTCTTCCTTATGTTGTTTGTTTCTCCTAAATCTGTTTGGAACTCTTGCGTCTTCGCCCAGCATTAAATGTCTTTAAAAACAAGTAAAAAATATAGAATATTAGAAAGCAGAATTAATGGGGGGGGGTAACATTTTTTCTTTGTGGATTTTTGGATCAGGGGAAAATTCCTCCAAATGACCCCAAAGCTTAATGTGATTCCTCTAACTCTGTACGTAAACTAAGATTTTTTTTTTTGTATTAAGTGATTTTAACAACATCATATCAGCTTTCTGTAAAACAAATCTTACTGTAAAATATCCTGCCATAGATTTTTAAAAAGCCAATCCTTTGAAACTGCAATGAAGTTTTAAAAGAATAACCGATTAACAGAGGCTTAACTCCAGTGATTCTATATATACAGTGAAAGTGTTAATACCTACCTGTGGTCCCAATATGCCTGTTTAAAATTCTCATAATATGGAACGTCGATGTCATCGATTTCCCACGTACACTGATCATACGGTAGGTCTTTCCATTTAATCAGATAATGGACGTCTCCCTTCTTATCATAACTGTGCCGACACAAGAAAAGACATACAGATATAAATATACATACAGTCCAACAACCCCATTAAGGATTATTATACAGTTTGATGCACACGGGATACTAACAAAGTATTAGTTGTTACTTTTTAGTGCATTAAACAGATTTTAAAAAAATGCTCTTGACAGCAATCAGTTGATTTGTTTGGGACCAACTTAAAGAGCAAAAATGCCAAGATATTGACGTGTTTTACTTTGTGTCAAAAAGGGGTAGGAATACATAATGGTTCATGTGTGCCCACTCATGAGACTTCCATGACCATATTATATGGCTAATCCCATTAAAGACCTGGATCATTCAAGATCTTCACTCTTGGACTATTGATATATTGATGCCTGCATGACTATGGTCGCTGCCGGTCTCCATCTCCTTCTACTCAGCTGGGGTCTAGACAGCCACCTTGTGACATAGTAACTTCCATAAAACATGACTATATATTCCACCTTGTTTATGCGTATGACTCAGCACTGAGACTATAAATATGTTTCCTTTATTCTAGGTTTAATCCAATCCAACTCAATTACATATCAAACATCCAGCAAACGTCTGTGCCGACTTCTGAACCTTAGTACCAATGTTCCATCTAATTTTTCTTAGTTGGCGTGCGCAGAAAATTTCTCTTGTGCAAAAAGTTTCACAGAGCAAAAATTTTGTGCGCACAATATCCGCGCCGCATAAAGTTTCAAAAAAATTATTATTTTTTTCTTTTTTTGGGAAAAACTGTTGCACAACTGTAGCACAATTTTTGGACACGTGCGCTCTCTAAAAAAGCTAGAGGGAACACTGCTTAGTACTGTTATTGGCGTTATTCTCAGGTGTAAGACGCGACAAATATATTTTATTTTTTGGGAGGGCCATTGACAAACAAGGGTTAATTTATTTCAGAAATCACAAAGCCTTGGCAACGGGATATTCTGTTGAGCCAGAAAGTGCATTAAGAGATGAAATGACCTATGCACGTAATGCTGCAAGGACTATAAATAAGCTGCCATAAATTACCCGGAAACATGGCAGCAAAACCAAAAGACACAAATCATAAGCCCTTTCCGAGTCGTAAAGTCAGGGGGTTACCTGATGCATTTAAAAACAAAGCAAAAAGTTGGGTAACAAAAAGAGTTACCAGTCCTCTTAGGTATTTATTATTACATAATATCCCTTTGTACTATAAAATGACTAATCTGAGGGACACAGGGTCATCACACCCTCATAGGCCATGTTAACAAGAAGCAGGAGTGCTTAAAAAAAGGGTCCCCCAATTTTGAGCCACCCCTCAGTACCCTGCAGACTATGGTTTACTCGTTACATTCTGAAGAGAAACCAAGAGTACCATGATGGATTCCAGATCCCTAAATCTTCTTTCTTCTGGGGCCACACTCCCTTACGCCAGGTGCAACCTCCTTCCCTCCCTCCTCTGCCCAAAGGAGGACCATATTTTCTTGGTCCAACAGTCAGCCTCAAACCACAGCCATTCTTAGATGGGGCTTTCTGGAAACCAAGCTCTCAACTTTCCATGGCCATGTTGAATGGATCCACATTTGGATCCCCCTTAAGTCTTAAAAAATGCAAATGGGTCCAAGAACAGACAGTGCAAGGATTCTATTTTGTTGCAAGAGTATAAAACATGTTTTCAAATGGCAACTCTCAGATTGTAGGTAAAAATATCAAACCCAAAATAGAAAGAGATTCACTAATCAGGATACATAATGTTACTAATAATACAACTCAATTACCCCCGTTTGTGTAATCAGGCTGTGTAGCGCCTTAACACAATGCTTTGATTTGTTACTTTTCATGGTTATGTCTAAATCTTCCTGCCATTCCAGCCGCCATATGCAATTATATGCATGTTTTCTCCTTACAGATAAATAACGCGTAGTAAAAAACTTTAGTATGTACTTTAATAAGCACAAGACTGTACAGAACATTAAACTGCCCCTTTACAGTTCTAATATTGTATTTAATAACATTAATGTTTCACAGGTTACTGGAAATCAGAGTTCTTATGGTAATGAATAGAGATGCGGAATCCTGGAGCAGGTTATTCAGAGAATACATAACCAAATAATAATTCCAGGTGTATTTTAATAAGAGCGGCTAAATATTTATATCTAGAATATATTTTAAAATTCATCCCCAGCAGATGGATTAGAACGGCGAGAGTCCACTCTGGAACAGCACACGCACTTCACGAAGACGAAAATCACAACAGCGTTAGATTGTGTTTCTTATAAAACGGATACATATATGGAACCGGATAGCAGGCGTATTAATCAAATGGAAATAAAAAAAAATACAATTACAGTAAGTGCACAAATACAGCCGTAGATCAAATGACAAATGTTTTCATGATGGCATCATTGTCGTCAGAAGGAAACGTTGATGCCAATTGGAAAAACATTTCTACATAATAACATTTACCCCACTTTAATACAAAATATGTTTTTTTAGGCAGTGGCCTGTAGTACATTTGAAGGGTCATGTTTTTATTGCCCTATGATAAATCTACACCAACAACAAATCAATATCTCCATCAGTATAAAAGACCAATGTAAACCACAAAGACACAACGAGCGTAAGGCATTTTAACAAATCGATGAGAGGCATCCAAAAAGTGCAAAAAAAATAAAGGCGACCGAGAAACCTTATGATCTCTGCCATCCATCTGACCCCCATCAAAACAAATGCCCCTGCTGGCCCTTTCATAGAGACAATGGCACTATGGTGTGTCTTATGCGTATGTATATGCACATGCCTATAGAGGACTATGAGTCTCCCCATGGCCCCCCAGATACCGTTAAACTAATTAAGATCACCTTTAATGGTCATGTTTTATATTCGCGTATTTAATCTGAGGAATGTGTTACTGATTTCATCTCCTACCTGTGGTTCATTATCCGATGTATCATCATCCACTCTGGTTTTATGCCGTAACGATAATATTTTTCTTCCATCTTTGCGTACTGCGGATCTTTGTTTTTACGTTTCTCAGACTGACGCTCTTCGTCCCCTGAGCCGTAATCAAACGGCGGCGGGTCATCCATATCGTTCTTTCTTTGGTAATTTCTAAACATCACTGTGTGGTAGAGCTCCAGCTGTTTCGTTACAAAGTAAAATCAGACTTGCCAACAATGCTAATAATAATAATAATAACAATATAATAACAACATATAATATAAATGCTGTATATACATAGATAGATAGATAGATAGATAGATAGATAGATATGTGAGTGGGTACATTGTATGATATGCATGTAAAAGTACTTTTCTTGCAGCTCTAAACTTTTATATCTTACTCACAAGTACAACAAAAAGAATAAACTATACTAAGGAACCAATAATTATTCTTATTACTGGGATTATAATTAGGACCAACAAAATGTTTGTTTGTTAGCTTGTCTCCATAATAATTAACCACGTGTAAAGTCTGAAGTCCCATCAGTCTTGCATGGAATCATTTAATGTCCCTGATTTTAAATTATATGCCGGCAAACAGATGGTTTATCATCTCTGCAGAAAAATAACCTATTTTGGCGAGATTACACTCTTTCCCCTGATATAATTTTAATAATCCATCTGGTTTAGAATATTTTGGCCACACGGTTCCACAGACTTTGCAGTACCAAGAGTGGCCACTTGGGTAAAAAGGAAGACAACCCAACTGCATCATTAAATCGTCGAAATAAAAACCACAATGTTTCCGAAAGGTCAAAAAGGTCAAATGTGTACATAAAATTAGACAAACATTTTACAAACGCATACTTTTTTACTAATTCCATTGAAAAGCCTCACCTGTAACTCTTTAACCCACGAACAGTGCCAGTAAGAAAGCCCGGCCCATTTCACAAAGAATTCCCGCTCGGGGATACCCTCGATTGGCTTCGGAGGTGGCATAATGGCGTCCTTCTCTGGAGGCCCTGAAGTCGGGGGTTCTCTCCACACCCAATGTAGAATTTTTTGAACTTTGCCTTTTAAAGGCGGACACTAAAAATAACACATTTTCTATTGATTAAATCATTAAATATACAGTATGTTATATAAGGACAAATGCTGCTTAATTACAGCAGATTCTGAAGAACGCAAGTGGCTCAATCATCATTCAATCTCAACCGAACAGAAAATGCCACATGATGCGTTCAGTACGTGATGCAAAAATCAAACGAATGGAATAAAAACCAAATGTGTCTTAACCGTGTCTGTAAAATTTGAATGAGCCATTGAAATGGAGTGAAAATAAACAAAAATCTGTACACTCCAGCACTAGGCGAGACATGATAAAACCTAAACATCGTATGGCGGAAATAGCTTTGTCTGTGGTCTTAGTCCCATTAGTGCGGGGGTCAACAAATTTACTTGGGACCTAGGATCTAACAGCTAAATGGGTAACATGTAAGTCGGAACATAAAGTTCTTGAGGGATTCGTAGCGTAGTGTTCTACAAGTAGTAGAAGACCAGATAAAAGTGGACTTTCTATCGGCACATTCCTTAACATCATTACACATGTTATGGTTGTGGTATCTGTTTTCAGTTTTTAATCACTGTAAGGTTTTTTTAATAATTACAATTAAGCTGCTGCTCAGGAGCGAGTAACGCTCATACACGACATACCACCTCTTGCCTGCTCTCCTTTAATGTCATCTCATCAAAATCAGTTGAGGTTGCTTAACAAGTTCCAGCAACAGTTTGATTAGACTTAAGTCATTAATCGAAACATAAAACAAGACACCCCGTACTGAGGGACTCATGAATTACCCAGGGAAGTTACGTATCATGGAAGATCCCACAACCAAGGGCAATCGTTGCATCACTCAAGACAATGGCTTATCTGTATGCCCTGGTGGTGCCAAAGCAAATCAAGCTTACCGTACAGCGCGGGCATAACCATTCCCCATTTGGTATTTCAGGCAAAGGTGGATTAAGACAGTGCAAATGGTAAGAAGAAGGACAAGTGTCACAGCACAGAAGTTCCCCGCCATCTTTACAAACACGACAAAATTCCATGTGGTCATCATCCTCCTCCTCTTCTTCACCTCCTTCTTCTTCTTCCTCTTCTTCCTCCTTTGGTTCCCATTGGATACCTTCCTTTTCCTATAATAGTAACACACGTGTAACGTTACGACTGGTTTTAATCTGAAGCCACAAACCCATCATGTGCACACACAGGCACATTCGGCTGCCATGACTTTAAATTTGGTATTTTAATCAAGTAACTATTGTGTTTATATGTCACTTATGATTTCTTCAGCGCCAGACTGAGTGCGAAGCGGCTTTTTAAAATATAGTGATTTATCACCGAGTTAGGTTTGCACGGATTCATTATATTCATCAAGATTCTAAAAGCCTTTTGGGTCATTTAAAGGAAGTATGTTATCTTTCTCTCTACATTTTTTTTCAACAACTGGTGTGCTTCTGGATAAATGATATTGCTACATTAGTTATGCATTATGAAATGAATTTAGCAACACAATCATATAATGTCCCGTACAAAGCAAATACATTTTTACTTTCTAATGATCTTTTTTTAACAATTTCTTACACAGTGTGGACAGCTCCATTTGCCCTCCGGGGCCTTTTCCAGTTCTGGATCCAGACATACAAGGTGATAGGCACGGGGACAGGTGTCGCACAGAATAATCTCCCCTCCCTGCTGACAAACCTCACAATAATCCTGATGGTCTGTTTCATACCCGTCACCTTCGTCAACTAAAGATAAAAAACAGATGGAGAATATAAAACACTTAGCGGAAAATCAATCTGCTGATTTATTTATCCAATTATTGATCGCTATTGGCTAACTGGAACACCGACGGCCAGCGATTGAAAGGGATAGTTTGACCCCAACAAAGAAAAAAACCCTTGCATTAAGCCGTAGCATTAGTGTAGGCATGAGCGCTATCCGAGGAATTGAAAAGGAATCCTAAAAAGTCCAATATCAGGTATCTCTGACCACTTGAGGAACACAAAAACATACATTTTACTTTTAAAAAAACGTAACCTTCACTACAGACAGGACATTTGTTCGGGTATCTTTTAATACATTATTTGGAAGGATTTGTGACCTAGATGAAAGGCAACCAAAACATTGGACTGAAAGACTTGCCGAGCCTTTCCAGCTAAAATGTTGCAGTTGACCCCCATATTGTTAATAGACATTATTCTGGAAATTGAGATAATAAATAGAGAAAGAGTAATACTTTACAAGCATTCACATTCTAATCTGGTCATAACATGGGTTACACACTTCCACCGCGTAATATGGGCAGAGTGTAAAATGACATCACAACTTCAGCCACCCTGTGACATCGCTGACCCATTTGGATATTGATGGCACCGGAAAAAACTTTTCCTCTGCAGATAGTACATGTTGATCAAGGACTTATTTTCATCTTGATCATATAAATCCACAGTAGGATCTGGACACCTGTTGCTGGTTTCCAGCTTCCATCATCTCAATTATCAATACTAGTTGATGGATGACGGGACTTACACCATACTTTAGTTGGAGGGATGTTGGCTGCCCTTCCATGACCTACAATGATTAAGTGGCAGCAGATGGCATTGTCTGATGTGTAATGGACACTTATGGCTTTTTGTCCAGAAACTGATTAGGTCATGTACTGTATCCGTTTTCACAAGCATGTGTCATAAAACACTAATATTTATTTTTTTATTCTGTCTGAAGGCATTCTTTCAGAAGTGCATTTAAAAAGACATTTTCAGCCACATAAATACTCCAAAAATGTACCAAAGGCCTATTATTTCGGAGACAAAAGCAGCAGGGAATGATGTTTTAACAATAAACGTTGACGCAGGGATCCTTATGAACTGCTGCTGTGTCATTTTAATAGCTTTACAAGAATGCTCTGCTTCTCATTATGTCTCTATAATTTACATACAACTATACTGCAACCTGTCAAAGTAGGCTCACAATTACAATAGACGCAATGTCACCCATGTATTAAGAAATAGTCAACACTCTACCTTGTACACATCTCCTAAATCCACAAACACACAATGTCTATTACAAGGAAAGCATCAAGAACGGAAGGGTGGTAAACCTTAGCCACGGCCATGAACTTTTTAAGGTTTCCTAGGTAACTGACATTCGAGACTTTTCAGAACACCTTAAGGTAAGTCTATTCTAAAGAACAAGGAACAACCACACAAAGGTTTCAGGAACCCATCGATTAGACCCAAAAAACATTTAGTTGGTTTGGCATTGAATCCTTTAAGATTTAAATCATGGGACATTTTGAACGGCAGAACGTGAATGATGAACAATCATATAAAATCTCTTTATAAACCCTTACTTTCGGAACACCTTGTAATGCTTATCCTTCCACCTCTCAAAACTCTACCTAAAGCTCCTCCTCTCCTTTAAGACCATTATTAGTAGACGTGAGACCATCGCGCTACTGAAGCATTCAGAGACAAACATACGATTCGAAGCTCTACTTCTTAGATAATCGTAGACAGTCGAGCTAAATGAATATTTACAGGTGTAGTTGACAGTTTAAAAAAGAAAGAATGAACATTGGAATCAGGACAATTTGGGCAAAGTCACAGCTTACAGGTACATAAAGCATTATACATATATTGGGCAGTCTTTTACCTCTCTTTTTCTTTCTTCCTCTTTTTCCTCTCTTCCCCAGACCTGCAGAGATATCCGATCGAACGGAGGAACTATTGATGCTGGCACAATCAAAGTCTGATTCATCTCGCTCTTCTTCTTCACTCTGCATGTGAAAGAAGGTAAAGAAAACAGGGGTAAGTTTTGGTAATGTTAATGCAATAGGGGGGGGACTTTAACTGCTAAAAATAAGAGCTTGGGATAAATTTAGGAATGTTGCAAAACAGACATACGCTTCTGTTCAAAAGTTTGGGGTCATAACTTCTGTTCAAAAGTCATCACACAGTTATTTTCATGGAAAACAAGGATATTTCTCGATGTAACATAATTGCAAAAGGGTTTTCTAACAATCATTTACACTTCGATCAGCGAACACAACGTGCCATTGGAACAAAAAAGTGATGGGAGTGATAAAGGGCCTCTGTACGCCTATGAAGATATTCCATTAAAAATCAGCATATTTCTGGCTGTTTAGTTGTGTAAAGATTTGGATAGTGGGGGGATTTTATACAAATTGACAAGAATATTAAACTTGAGTTTAAAAACAGGGAGATAAACGTTCATGAGTGTTCTTTAAGTGCCCAATAGATGCCCAAAGGGCCACCTGACTTCATAAGGAGTGGAAGCAAAACTCACAGAAGATCCCTTTTTCCTTTTACTCGCCATTCCTCCAAATCTAAATTTTAGATTTGCCGTTTTCTTCCCTTTTCCTTTTTTCTTGGAATCTTTGGATGTTTTGGCTTTTTTTCTTACACCTGGACCTGAAGTTCAAAAGAATATCATACTTTCGATATCATTATTTTAAGTGATGAAAAAGTCCAATGAGATATCCTTAACTATAATGCATGTACATTAACAACGTAATATCTATTTGTTACATTTGTATCCTAATGTTTGATTCATTCAAATGCCAAAGTCTATTCCACAACAAACACTGACGATATATTGATAACGTTTTAGAGAGAAACTGGTATTATTAAACTACTTTTGGTTGTGGACGATCCATTAAATGTCTTACTGTTTAACAAATATGAATATTGCGATACTGTTATATACTGGTAAAAAGAAACAAGGGGAATGTTACCATCTAAAGGTCTGCTTATCACAATAATCATCTACCTTTTCCTTCCTTGGTTTTTGCCTTCCTGACGGGTGCAGGTTGAACGGGCTGCGGGGGGACGACCAACAGAGGGGCTGTAACTGCCACCGTTTCGACCGCAGCTGCAACTGCTGCTGCAGCCGCGGCTGCCGAGCTTCCCTTTAATGGGTTATTGGCACTAAATTCTCTCCATTTGGCACCAAGCACAGTCATCATCTTGGACATTGGGATTTTAGGATTCTTCTTGGCAATTAACGGCCTAAATATAAAAAATAAGATTAATTTGTTGTACAATACATTAAAATGTTTTTTTTTTTCCATGGACGTTCTCCTAAGTATTTTTAAATTGAAATTATTATAATATCCCTTTGGACAGGTAAGTATTTGTAATGCAAAATATTCTGCAGGACTGCCTGGCCTGTTGCCCCCCATGATATGCCGTGCTTAAACGGTCTTGAGGCTAACATACCAATAGCATGGAAAGGTAACAGAACGGATGCATCTTGAACCTGCTAGGCGAAAAGACCCTGATGGTGGCTTTGCCCACCAGACCTCAGGAAGCAGGTACTAGAAGATTAAACAGGCCCTATTTGGAAATTAAAAGTGTCTTGTTTCAAGGAGAGACATGGCTGCACTCCTTAAACTCCAATAAGTGTTGGAATATATGAGTACATTGCAGTATCTTGCTGATAGCACCAACTAACAGATACAAACACTAAAACTGCTTGGAATAGCACATATAGCAGGGGGTCTAGCTTTTTTCCTAAGGGTCGCTGTTCACTCATTCTTTTCAGATGATTATAATTGTCATACAAACAATTTACAGTGTGTATAAATGAACAACATGTTTCCTCCTGAAATCTTGTTGCGTTCGCATTTATCGAAGAACTTGACACCAGTGTAGAACAGACACAAGGCACTAAGTGGAACAGCACCTCTAATCCTCAGCATAATATTACCAATGTAATGCATGCAAATTAGTTGGCACCAGCCACATCCGTGTAATCATTTTAAAGTGTGACAGTGCATGTTTTTTTAAAATACTATTTTTTTATATATTTAATAGTTGGCCTTTTACAAACATTCATCGAGAAGCAGGAGCAGAACAGAGAGACAGCTTCAAAAACCTAACCATGATCATAAATCCCCAAATTGTACTAATGATTTGTGTATATTTTTCCAAATTTTACGGATTATTATTATTTATTGTTTTATATAGCGCCATGAAATTCCATAGCGCTGTACAGATAGTAGATTTCAGCTACTTATTACTTGTGAAGCTGTGATTCGCTAGCTAGAACTGAGCTTTAAAGGGACGCAATTAGCAAGCAGTTCTTAAATCGCATCTAAGGAGTTTCCAATTCCAGGTACAAATTTTTAATTGCAGTAATTCCAAAAACCTAATTACTTTATAACTTAATAGCCTCTCAAACTATTAAAATGTGTTTTTTTTTCTTTTCCAGAAAGTCACGCATTACATGAAATTGGAAGAAAAATAAATGCTACCAAGCGAAGATTGGAAAATACAGTAATTCAAAGAATTTGTGTATTTATCGTACACTGACCAGCGTTAATAGCAGGACTTCAATTGTTGGCAAAATCGTCTAACCATCATTTTATAATGGATCCTTCACCTTCCCAAATCCTACATTTAATATGCATCCTTTCTGTCCATAGAGACATCACTGAATGAGACCAAAAATGTCAATGTACAGAACCCAAAACCATGCCTGCCAACCCTATCCCGCTGTAACACCGAGGCCTACCTCTGTCCCACTTTCTTAGAGCTTGGTGGGACAGCTCTTTGGAAGGTAAATCATTAAAGCAGCCCAACACGAGAAGAGATAGCGGCTATTAGCTGTTCTCATTCTCTCTCTTTAGTCGGCATACAACAGATTACCTGAGAAACTGACTGAATGCTTTGTAATTAGTCAGAGTGTGATAATCTTCTTCAGAAAATGAATAATCCACATTGTCCAGGCCCCACTCCTCCATTAGCTGAGCTGATGTTTTCGGCTCCTTTAAATAATGATAAAAACAGCTATTAATAAAGGACAATCACACAAAATACACTTTCCCTCAGTACTACTTGCTTTTTCACACAATAATAAAGACCAGATCAGTTCACAAATGAAACATTTCGAGTTTTATATGATGGAATCATTGGGGAAAAAAAGAGCCATTGGTTGCCGGTACGCAATTAACTGAGTAACGTATAAAGGCTATAGAATTTTAGGCATCATTTTAAAGTATGCTTTTCTTAAAATGAATACTGATATACAGCGGCATGATAGGGTAACGAAGATCATTCAATATAATATATTCAAAAATGCTCTGAATAATTGGGTTATAATTTTTAGGTCAATTATACTTTCGATATGCTGAATATTTGGCAATGTTAAATCAAACAGATTTCTTAAATATACCCTCTGGAATACTACTAAAAAATAAAGAGGTTTCCAGAACCGATTTGTTTCCCTTAGGGGGGAGAAACAACTTAATGGAAAGAAACTATTTTACAAATGACGTGATGGGTAGTTATCATGACTGTTCAATAGAAAAGCGTGGGGAGGGTTAATAAATAATGCCGCTTATTTAAATCTGTAAATATTGTTACTACGGGTTTGATTTTGGAAAACCAAATGTATTTGAGTGGCCTCCGTCTTTGAAATGGTCTGTTTGAGGAATGGTTGCCCTGTTTACCAATTCCTGCCCACAATGCAGATTAGATTGTAGAATGCTGTAATACCTTCATACATCCTTCCTCGTTATCCTCATCTTCATCATCTTTCTTTTTTCGTTTAGCTTTTTTCTCTTTCTTTTCCTTTAACTTTTTCTTCTTCTTTTTATTTGGAGCATAGTCGCTTCCTTCACTCTCTGTCCTTTCCATCACCCCGTCGTCATTCTCTGAGAGATCCTCCTCACTTCCCTGGAACGTAAATGAATTTGGCAAGTATACTTAAGATAAAAAACAATGCTTTTGCTAAACAGTTGGCCTAGTAACGCGTGAAGAACTCACCTAGGCGCTGGCTCGGGTGAGCTCTTCATGAAGGGGTCTGTTTAGACCATAGTGCCTATGTGTAAAGTATTCCCATTCATTTCAATGGGAACACTTTCCTGCCACTGATTGACAGCTTCAAACAGCCAATCGGTGGCAAGAAATGTTGGATCATGGAGGCTGAAAATTCTGTGCCAGGTGACTATTTTCTTTTTTCTATTGAAAGATTGCATTTTAAAGTAATCACAGAGGGTTAGGGTTACTCAATGAGTACTTTAATATGCATTAGACTGTGCTTTTAAGTAGCGTGGCAAATATTTTCATGTTATATGTTTCGGCTTAATGTAAACGCTTTAAGTAGTAATTTAGGTTAAAAAAAGAACTAAGTCCATCAAGTTCAACCTTTCTATCTATCCTTCCTGCTTTGGATCCAAAAGAAAAAACAAAATTAAGCTATTTTGTTGGATTTTGCCACTTAGGGCGTGAAAAAAAAAGCATGGTTTCCTTGTCTTAAGCAGCTTTCCTTTTCATGTGGAACTCGTATGTCGCTAGTAAAGAAAGGAATGAGTTCTGACCAGAGGTTGGAAACAGAAGAGACACTCAGAGCACCTGATTGCATGCAAAATTAATTTACCCACTGCAAAGGCTGATTATGGTTACTATAGTAACAGTCCGGGAAAACTGCCAAGTTTAAGGTTTCAAGAGGGGAGATTTTTTACCAAAGGAATATGTCTCTCTTTTTCATATTGTGACACGTTTACTTAAACATTGGTCTGGGCAAACCGCCAGGTGCCGCAGAGTCACACCATAGTAGTATGTTCTGTGTTTTATTACAGATTTTTAATAAAACCAAAATTTGGCAACAATTTCACATTCGGAGTCCATACATAACATAGCATACACAGATATTCAACACAAGACGGCCATCAATATATAAATATTTTCTGGTACAAACAAAGTTGAACGTGCGTTTTTGATTAAGCTCTCCATAGACACCCCAAGCACAGAAAAATGATTTGCAGATTTAATTGAGTCACAAAGCGAGGTTGAAGTGCTGTGCGGTCGTGTTTCAGCGGGACAGTTAAGGCCCTCAATAACCCAAAATGGCAGCTCGCCGACATACGCCAAACATAAGGCACTTTACTAAATCAATTGGATGCATAAAAATATTTACATATTATAAAAATAAATGAAATAGGCAAATTAATAATATTTCATTTATATAAAGTGGATCTGCGGGGTAGATGTGACAAGGAGTTAAGCGCGACTTTGGGACCTTGGGTTGGCTTGTTTTACTCCACATACAGTAACAACGGAATCTAGAATCACAAGACTCATTATTCTAGTATTACAGAATTCTATTTCATACTGGAATGCATTTAAATAACTGCAATCGTTCCATTCCGTAACAAATTCATCCAAAAGAATCTGTGAAAATGTGCGTTGCCATGGATACTTTGCCTATTCTGCCTTGTATACTGTATATACTGTATTCTGTAAATATTGGCTGTTCACAATTGATATTTTAATGTTAAGGTTTATGTCCATATGGTTTCAATTCCCTATGTCCACCCCCTCCTTTTCTTACATGATCCTTCCTTGAAAGAAGTTTGTTAAGTGCTGAAGTCAGCAGAATCCACTGGAGCCTAAGAAACAATCCACAGCTCACATTTTGTAGCAGAAATGCCTAGTTCAGAGAACTGGACTCAAATTGCAATTATAAAGCAGGAAACACTTCAAAACACGTCGTTTAACAGAATTTCTGCTAGAACGTTTAAGCTTAAGCCTTGTGCACGTCCCCGACGACTGCTTACCAAACTCAAACATTTACAAAAACTTTTGTTTTCATGATGATTTGTCCTTGATACAAACATTTTAAGTGCAAGATAATCACATCTACTAATTATATATATTATTACTGGTATGTTATTTATTAGTTATGATGTAATACTCAGTTGTAGCTTTATATGATTTTTGAAGGGATATTGATTTAATATTGAGCCAAAAGAAGAGTTGTGCAAGGCCCATGTGAGATGGAGATCTTTATGGAATGGACCCAATTCAAATCTAAAAACATTATATAAAATATATACCATTGTAGAGCAAATGGAGGACAACCTTCATATCATCTAATCCAGGGGTTCTCAAATGTTTTGTCACCACTTTACATATAGACTGATCTCCGGAGGACTACCTTTTATATTGTCTTTTCCAGGTGGCAAAAACAAAAGTTAAAGAGACAATGACAGTGTTGATTTAAAACAAAGCTTAAAATTCTAGGTGAATATTCCAGTATCACCATAAGAACCAATTTGAAAAAGCGTAGATGCCACTGGTGGTGTGAGAACCATAATTTGAGCATCGCTCAAATATGAATAAAAAGTGTATAGAATATGGCAAATATTCTGATAAAGCGAAAATCAGTTTCACGAAAGAGATGAACGCATCTTCAGAGTATGCAGAACACGATGAGTGACTATGGAGTGGACATCCCTATGCAGAAGATCTCGAGCTTCGTTGTTGAGTTGTTGATGGAGCAATGGATTCTGATTTTTAGGGCAATGGTACCTCCACCTTGATTCATTTTATTTATGTTTAATGGAGTTGCTATAAAAGGACCCGCTCTGAATTATTTGTTAAGCTAATGCAGTCCTGTCTAGGTTTTAAGAGGTCTTTCTGGTCAATGGCATAATGAGGTTTAATGTGATGCAGCTTCATATGTTTAATATAATGAGGGGTGTGAAAGGGATGTAACGGGAAAGCATAAGGAAAGGCTTTGTAGACCACATTCAGCATTAAAAAAATTATATTTAGTTTGGGTCTGAGCGTTAGAGCTGGAACGAGTGCGGAAAGAATGTGAATTATGTTGCTCCAGCAGGAAATAAAGCAGGTTGTTACACCCACTCTTTACCTTCCCCCACGATAATATTCGACGGAGGATAAGAACCAGACTGTATTCTTATGTATCACCTCAGGGTCCAACACTACGATCATATTAACTTAAATAACATATTAATAAGATATTAAATTAATTTAAATAAAGTGATATAATAATACTAATAAAATAATATGCAAACTAAATTATATATAAACTAATACATTAGGAAACAAATTAAATATATTAATAAGATATTATATTAATTTAAATAATATATTACTAATAAAATAATATACAAAATAAATTAAATATAATCTATATATTAGGAAACATAAATTAAATATATTAATAAGATATTATATTAATTTAAATAAAATAATGTAATAATACTAATAAAATAATATGCAAAATATATTTTATATAAAGTATACAACAGGGAACAGCCACCAGCTAATGGCATATTAATATTTAAAAATGTCATATTTCTGTAAAGTACAGTAACATTTGTTTTCACTGTTATTATTTCTTATTTATATAACGCCAACAATTTTTTACACAGCACTTCTTACAGTCCATACATTCAAAGGGTCTGCCAAAACGCGAACTGACAGACTGAGACGAACCGGTACATTAGGTAAAGAGGGTCCGGCTCGCTAGCTTACATTCTAAAGGGTCTTACCAATGCAGGGTACCCAAATAGTTAATATATCGATACATTGTTTTCGCTATTATTGTTCTGATCAATAAGTGTTATGTGTGGAATGAATGTCTGTTCAGCGTTGGCTTCCCGGGTACTTTTTTTGCATAAAGTCAAAGTGTGTTAATTATGCTGGCGTACAGGCGGAAAAGGCAACAAACAGAAAAAAAGATGAAACGCGGAAGTTAAATGATGGCTTAATTTGCTCCCTGTCAAAAAATATTAACAGCTAGTATTCTGCTTAATCTTCATTTCTGGAGATGAGAAATAAATGTCATGCAGAAGGTAAGCAGGCAATGCAATAAAGTGTTGGAGAAGGCAAGCAGGGTGCTGGGTTGTGTAGCAGGTGGCATTAATAGCAGAAAGAGAGATTTAACAACATTTATTTCAAAGGAGGAGAAATGTTAGAGTCATAGTCTAAAGCCAGAGAGGGTCAATGGTTTTGATGTAATGCTTGGTTCCAATCAAGAAATGAGTTTATGATTCTTGGGATAAAGGACACCTAGCACTTGCTTTAAGGAATGGCCAGATTGCATTTCAATCTGTATTACAAGCCGACACATTTTTCCAAAAGTCCCAGCCATAGTTCTTTGTTACATAACACATTCACTTGGCAAAGGAACCAAATGAATCCTGCCAGATTCACTTCCCTAAATTCCAAGTTCATAAACTTTAGCTGATTCATAAAAGAAAGACAAAAAATAACAATTGACAATTTGATTATAGCTTTTCTACAAGATGGCTGTTTGAATGAACACATTTCCTACAATAAATATCAAAAATAATGTGGGTTTTAACCCCCTATGAAGATACATTAAAAGCCCAGTTTTAACCCCCTAATCAACTGTGAAATATTCTTACAACTAAATGCTGTGTTATTCTTGGTGAAGCAAAGTCTGCCCCTCATTTCACAATCAAATAATATTCTATTAATGATACATATTTATCTGTTTATTGTTTATTTGTGTTTAATTACCATTCAAATGAAACTTGGAATGTAATCTTTAAAGTGGTGTCTCCATAGCTCTAAGCCATTAGTGCCTAATTGCATCCTGTGCTATGATGTTATAGGCAGGGGAGGGTTGGCACCTTCTGGCCCCATCGGCCCCTTCCAACACAAGAACTGGAACTCATATGTTAACACACATACACATGCTTACACATACTTACACTCACATGCAGTGACATATGCTTACCCATACTCATTAACACTCATTTACACGCCCAAACACATACTCCCTCTGACACCACTTACACACACATTTATGCTCACACATACACATCCATGCTAACACACACTTAGACATACGCATCCATTGTAGCACACAAACACATACACATCCATGCTAACATACAAACGCTTACACATTCTTGCTCACATACACATTCATCTGAACACTTATTATACACAATTACACACATTCTCATGCTAACATACATACATTCATACATACTCCCTTCCTTACCTACTCCCTCTCTCCCTCCCTCTCACACCTCCCTTTACCTAACCTCATGTTACATGACCCTGCTGTGTTCCTGACTCCCTGTGCCGGTCCAAAATTGTTCACAAAGGGCCAATGTGACTGGCCCGGAGGACAATAGCCCCCTTGCACCCTTGGTTATAGGGGATATGTAGAGAAAGTGATTCTGTTGCAAAGGTTGAGATGTTTTTATCACAATAGCAACCAATGAAATGTGCCAATCAGCAGCAAACTTTCGTAGGCTGTCATGGTCTTTGCACTCGATTCACTTTTTTATGCATAACCTTCCCGATAACCAATTTAATAACTTGCACATACTCTGCATACTCGTAATAGTATTCTTTTTACAAATGAATGGGGGTTTCTGCACAATCCCCTCCATTTGCTTTGTCCCCTTCACCCCAGCTAATTGCCATGCAGGAGATGTGTTTGGCCAAACACATCTCCTTGAACGTGATATACTGATTGGCTGTCTCAACTGTTTATTTGGAGGAGAAATGCAGCTGCAGGGCTGCAGCTTCTATCTCAAGTAAGTGTTTTATTGAATTTGTTCAGAATGCTGAATTTATTGGTGGGGATTTGATCGAAACTACCCCTTTAAAAGCAAAAAAATGGTGATCTTAGCATAACAAGGTTAAATAAGTAAGTTATCCATCATCACCGTGGAAAAGAATGGACATCTTGATTCAATCTGAACAGAGAGAAGATGTTGTATATGAGGAAAGCGGAGGTTTTCCACAGGGGAGAAATTCTAAATGAGATACTGCATTGCAGTGTGTGTAACCCTGACTGGCAAATTCTGCACATTAAATGTACCACATGCTATAGAAACCTTTATAATACGCATTTATTATCCCCTCCGTGATTTACTATCGTTATTAGCAGAAATCTGATTTTATAGCTAGATAATAGCAGTTCATGATCTCTCTCTCTGATTATCTACGTTATTATTTGTCCCGTGAAACGCCATATTGGAAATACTTCACTCTCGCTCAGACAGTAAGAGGTTTAATAAGACAGTTTTTACCAGCAGAAGCCTCCCAGCAGAAGTGGTAGAAGCTAATTCAGCGAGGGAAGATCTGAGTCTTTACATCAGGAAAAAAAGGGCTAATTAGATGGACTGAATGGTTCTCATCTGCCATCAAATTCTGTGTTTCTTTGCATCATTTTGATGAATGAAAGCTAAATAGTGTGAAGGTTGTGGGGTAGTTAAGAATGTTTTCATGTAGTAAGGACACCGCTGAGCACTTAGTGTTGTTGCATTGAGATTGTGTCTTCTTGCACCTTGTCTCACTAGGTACTTCACGTCGTTTTCCCATGATTTTTTGTGCCTTTTTCCCTGTTTCTATGTGTCTATTATGTACTTGTTTCTTCTCGGCCAAAAATCTTCTCTTTGAAAAAACACTCCGGTGTTTTTCCATTCGCGTTACAGCTATCCATGTCCACATTCTAAACGGTAGCTTCCCACAGCTGGTACAATATTTTCTAAAGCATTGGAACTTCCTCTTTAATCAAATGTTTTCCTATTGAGCGATCGCTTGGTCTGGAAGCCCAGCCACTTTACGTTAGTTAACACTTTCTCTCACCTCCCGTGGGGTGCCTTGGTATGGCCCCGTTCCAAGCCCCCCCCCCCGTGTTTACGTAACGGTAACTTGTGCTTCAAAGCCCCCAAAAATTGTACAATGCAAGCCCCCTAACCCAGAATCTCATCTGCATTTCGGTCTCACCTCCTTCTTTTTCCTCTTGGTCTTGGATGTTTTGCCTTCCTTTGATTTCTTTGATTTCTTTTTCTTAGGTGTGCTGACGTGTTCTTCTGAGAAAAAATCTTCAATTGCTTCCATTACTCCTTCTTCTTCTGTGAATAATAAAAGGAAAAAAAATAGATAATGTTAATGGCCCTCTTAAGTGTTCCTTAATGGCATTTCCTAAATGCTTCAAACCGTTCTAAGTGTTTTAGCAGCGGCCATGGCAGACGTGGGTGGGCTTTGTTGTCCCTTTGATATCAAAAGCTCTTTAGAATTTCAACACTAATGACTCGATGGTCATCAAGGTCATTGATGGTGACTCATGACTCATGGTCACTATGTCCACTAAAGGTCAATTCCACCCGACGGCAGTAAAAACGTGAAATGTTTCTCTCCTGTTTGCCATTTAACATCAACAGCCTATGTTATCGACCACCTTATACTTAAAAACAACCACAGAACCAGATAAGAACCGCTCGACCCGTCTGGTCTGTGGATTTATTTTCTGCTGTAAAAACCACAAACATTAATCAGGCGTTGGTCTCCTCTTAGATTTAGGAGCCGTATGTCTATCCCATGCGTGTTTAACTTCCCTCTACTACTTCTGCTGGAAGGCTGTTCCACTTATCTACCGCCATCTCAGTGAAGTAAAACTTCCTTACATCTTAGTCTTTGGAAAATGTTATGACAAACACAGAGCCAAAGCTATCATGGGGATTAAAGCACCAACATATTCCCCAGTGCAGTACAATGAATTTATACAAGAAGCCAAGTTAGTGCGCCTCCAGCCTGGGTTGAGTCTAACTCACAAGTGGAGGCCTTTGAGCTGGACTAGAGTGAACTGTGGTGTGCACAAAGAAGCCTGCCATTCAGAGTATGAGATCAGCAGGAACGTCTGATAGCAATATCAGGATACCCAGGAGTGTCAGGCTTGTTGCCCCAATCTCAGGGTGAAGGGGGAGATTCTCTTCCTATCCCCCCCACTGTGATCATATATAAGGCTCCCAGTTGGTGCTTTAGCTCCCAGTATGTTATGACAAGGTTTCCATGAGGGACGGTATTAGAGCCATTTGGGGAGTCACTGCATAGAATCTTCACCGTGAGCTATAAAAGGGTTAATGCTTCAGGAGTCTTATGGTCTGATCACTTAGTTCCCGGGGATGGATATCAGTGATCATGGCAGGTAACACATAGGAGTCCGCTTTGAGTTCGGCTGATGAGGTCTTACCACCATGGCAACCAATTAAATGGACATCATAAGAAACATTACATTGGTTGCTATGGTAACAAGATAACTTTTCAAACTTTAATAACAAAAAAAGGTAACAGAAACTTAGGCCCCTATTTATATAACATAATTCTAGGGGAAAGATCGGAATATGGAACAATTACCATGGAAACCGATGGAATAAATTGTTTGCGGTTCATTACCCTAAATCCTAGAAGTCTAATCTTTTGTTTAATGCATCATCGTATCAATTCAGATAACTGAAGGTAGTTCAATCAGTAAAGGTGCCCAAAGAACCAAGTGAGTTACCAACCAGAACCAGAACCTTAACTATATCAATATCACACCGTTGGATTAAAGGGTCCCTGACACCCCCACTAATCCTCAATAAGGAACCATAATCCTCTATGAGTACTTTAATATACATTCATCTAGAACAGAAGAGGCAGCATTGCTGCAGCAGCTGCCCTCCTCTTCCATTGTCTGACTATTCTTGCTACTGATTGGCTGTTTGAAGTATATTGTTACCCAAATGGCTCAAATCCCGATTCTCATGGAAACCTTGATTTGTCATTATTTAAAGATACATGTAATTAAGTCATCTGTACTCAAGCAGGTATATCATCCATAACATATTGGTAACAGAAGCACCAACTGGGAATCTTATATATGATCACAGCAGGGTAGAATAGGAAGGAGTCAGATCCGGAAAATCTGCCCCTTCACCCTGAGATTGGGGCAAAAACCCTGAGAGTACATACAAGGCACATATAGCTATAAATGATTTAAAAATGCTAAATTATAAGTATTTTCCAAAACATTCTGTGTGTTTGGACTATTATTATTTATGGTTGTATATAGCGCCATCATATTCCACAGCGCTGTACAACGAGTATACTGTAAATACTCTTCTCTTATTGTAAAACGTGACAAATATATTTCAATATAAAAAAGTATAAGTAGATTTTTCCCTTAAAACGTATTTCTAAACATTTTCTGATGGTACAGAATAGAATTTTCAGTGGGTAGGCATGTGCGTCGTATCTGAAAAGAATGCATCCGGTTTTATTTATGATGAATGGACGTCTTTGCCCTTGGGAACGCAGGCTAGACTGAATAAATACGCCGAATTACCTTGACAGAAGCCGTGAAGGGGTTCTGAATCCCAGATACAATGTTAATTAAAGCGACTGCGTCTGCACATTCCAACTATTCTGCCATTTTTAGAGGCTACCTTTTCATTCAGTTATTCTTTTTTTACTTTACTGAGAAGGTGGCAGATAACTGGAACGGTCTCCGAGCAGAAGTGGTAGATGCTGATACAGTGAGGGAATAGGCATTTGGCTCCTGAAGCTAAGACAAGACCAAGGACTGGAAAATGGGCAGGTTAAACGAACAGAATAGTTATTGTTCGCCTTTCAATTCTAATTCTAATCCCGGTCCTCATGGAATCCTTAACTTGTCTTTATCTAAAGATACGCTTAACCTGCAGTCACCTGCATTCAAGCAGGAATATCAGCCATAACATACAAGTAGCAAAGGCACCAGTTGGCAGTCTTGTATATGATCACAGCTGGGAGAATAGGAAGGAGTCAGCTTCAGACTGTGTGACACGGAGAATCTGCCCCATCACCCTGAGACCCTGAGATTGGGGGAAAACCTCTGAGACTCAGAGCCAACCCTTGAGAGTTCCCAGGTTATGCCCAACGGTCATCAGACTGCTTAGACTACAACACGGTAGCCACCGAGGATCAGAGCTATCTGTGTTCATCGGTGTCTGTGGTCTGAGTCATATATTTTTGGGGTTTTTTTTTTACATTGTTTGGCATCGAGATTCATGCAGAAAGATAAGAAATGTAAGCTAAATTACCAGTTAGTTCCCACCATTTTATCGAAGTCTAGAATGGGTCTGTAGGAGTGAAAAGTTAAGTCACTAAGTTTTAGATACAATTGTTGCAAAGATAAAGCAGAAGCTGAATATAACTGTCTATAAGGCCTCACTTGATTTGTTTAGTCTTTTTAAAACAAAACGTTCTAGATTTAGCAGCTAATGGTATGGTCCAAGTAGCAGGAACATTACTTTGGTTACATTGGTTTGCACCAGGATGGATCTTTATCAATAACATCCATTGCATTAAAAGTTCTTACTCTGGCGTATAAGCTAAC
This sequence comes from Spea bombifrons, assembly GCF_027358695.1. Taxonomy (NCBI): domain Eukaryota; kingdom Metazoa; phylum Chordata; class Amphibia; order Anura; family Pelobatidae; genus Spea; species Spea bombifrons. The sequence goes on from NC_071098.1 coordinate 5,983,549, forward strand.
AGGAGCTCTGCAGACATTAACGAGCGAGAACGTTAGCGGGGATAATTGAAATCAAGCCAGGGAGAAGTAATGAAAGAAAGTGTCGAATGACTAATTCCATTGGACTTTAGCAGAGACACGGCGGGAGGTCTCTGACAGGTAGCTGGAGATCACTCTCTTTAGCTGTGGCTTTCAATTTAACTCTGTAAAAGGAGGCTGTAAATTTGACAGGGACACATTTACTGCCCACTCAGTACAAACCCTCACTCAGTGGGGTTGTTATATGGACTGTATTTATTTATTCATTAACCAACAGTATAAACCTTCTTTAAGAAGAACACTCCAGCCAACATTGGTAGTAAGATCAGGGCATTTGTTTTTGAGTACACTGCCTGCGCAAGTGCAGTCGTGTTGATGACCCTACAGATGGGATCAGTGACTGATATGCTGGAGAAGATGGTCCAAGTCAGTCCAAAATGTGAGATGCTGACCAGTGGGGAGTAACCATCAGGTTAGTCTCGCAACACTGCCCATGGAATACGTATATAGGTACAGGTACTTAAAATTACACTAATCGGTTTCTTTAACTCTTAAGAGAATTAAGAAAACTCTCTCTCTTAAAATGTTTGCAGAATTCTTCTTTTAAGAGTTTCTAAGTCCATGGGCATGTATCTGCATGGTCTGGACACGGTCTGCTGAGAAGGGACAACAAACAGAAGCAAGCATTGACAGCTCGATAGATGGGCTTTCTATGGACAAACTTTGAAGGGAACATTTCTGCAAAGCCTTCTTAAGGGTTAAGAATTCTACCCAAACAATGGATGTATGGCTTCAACCCTACTAGTTTCTAGGCTCACGACAAACTAAAAGGGACGTTTGCTAAAAGAATTTGCCAGTATCTCTGATGACCGGTCCCGATGCCAAGAAGAGCTGCCGGTTTCACCTGAACCTACTGCTTCCCTCTAGAAAAACATCTGGAACAGAAGTCAACAGGCATCCAACCTGTACGGTTATTATCAAAATGTAAGACCACCATAAACTTCTACGGAGCTCAAAATACTTTTTATGTGGTTGTGTGACCCAGAGCAAGTCGCAACTAAAATGTTTGAGGAAAATATATCCCATTTCCGACACACGCCAGTCATCGTATGCGTATGATAGCTGAGAGTTCCACCAATTGTAAGCTCCTTTGAGGGCCCTCCTCACCTGTTGTTTCTGTAAGTCAAATTGTTATGTTGCATACTACTTGTTATGTCTATCTACCCATTGTACAGCGCTACAGAATTTGATGGCGCTATATAAAACAATAAAAAAATAAATAATAAGTGGCATGTTAGAAATAACACGTGCGTTCCTCTTGAAACCGAATTTCTAAAACGTCTTTCATTCACAGGATGGGAAGAAGATCACGGATGCTGTCTATTCTTCCGAATGAAATGGTTACTGCCTCTGAGCTAGTAACATGTTTTCTGCCATTTTAATTAGGCATTTAAAGCCGTCGAATTCCATTATTACAGAAAAAAAAACATGCAGATCCCAACCTACAGGGCGACGGAAGAATTACAGTCACGCTGCTTTGTATCTCTCTTCAGGACTCAAGGTCAGGAGCAGAAATCATTTCTGTGCCAGAAATGAGTAATACGCACTTTACATTTTCTACGCTATGCAATATAAAAGGCGGAATAGAATTCTATTTCAATTCTTCTGGAAAAAAGATAGGATTTTCTGCATTTAGTAATTCCTTATTCTATAGGATAGGGAATAACAGCATTTCTACAGAGAGATGCGATAAAGAACTCTTTGCATGTTTAATATATAAAGGTGTGAAGAGAAACCATCAATGACTTAAATCATTAAACAAGGAATCCCGCCTAAAGGAATAGTCATGGGTATTTTTATTTATTTAATAATTGGGGTTTGGGTTACCCAGCTCTAATTAGGGTGTAATGAGATGTAAATGTAATGAGATTTATTTCCGTTTTGGCCGATATTATACTGTCCCTTTAAGATTTCATGTAATTTAGTCATTGTGTTCAGCTCTGTTTGTAGCTGCCAAAGGATTGTGGGAGTTATAGTCACATACCAGTCCCATGTTACCATTAAAATGTGGTTTGTGACCTTCAAGGGCTTGTTTTGGAAGTTAGAGAAACCTTTTTATTATTGGAGAACCAAATCAGAACCACGAACACATGTGAACAGAACCGGGAACGGCTCGGTTGGAGAGGACAGTCCTGTAAGGCTGATACAGAGCTAGGGTTGCCACCTTTCTTACAAAAAAATACTGGCCATGTTAATTTGCATAATTAATTATATATGCATGACATCACAGAAACATAATGCGCACCTACCTCCCCCCCAATATTTCCTGTCACAGAAACATAATGTGCACCTACCTTCCCTCTCCCCCAATACTTCCTGTCACAGAAACAAAATGTGCACCTACCTTCCCTCTCCCCCAATACTTCCTGTCACAGAAACAAAATGTGCACCCCCCAATATAACATAATGTGAACCTACTTTCCCTCCCCCCAATATTTCCTGTCACAGAAACATAATGTGCACCTACCTTCCCTCTCCCCCAATACTTCCTGTCACAGAAACAAAATGTGCACCCCCAATATAACATAATGTGCACCTACTCCCCCCCCGCTATTTCCTGTCACAGAAACATAATGTACACCTACCTCCCCCAATATTTCCTGTCACAGAAACATAACGTGCACCTACTTTCCCTCCCCCCAATATTTCCTGTCACAGAAACATAATGTGCACCTACCCCCCAATATTTCCTGTCACAGAAACATAATGTGCACCTACCTTAGTTAACTTTTCTCAGTGCAGGCAGGATTAGGGACATAAGGCTTTTTCCTCCGAGTCCACAGGCAGCGAGCTTGCACAGGTCGGCCGGTCTGCAGATGCTGCCAGACTTCAGAGCGCTGGGGGAAGTGACGTCATGAAATCAAACATCACTTCCACCCCAGCGCTCAGCCTCCGCCAATCACATCGTCATGACACGTAGCGCTGCGCTAAAGACAGAGCGCTCTAATGGGTGCTACCCCTCCTGCCAATCACCCTGCCTGTCTGCCCTGTCTGCCTGTCTGCCCTGAAAAAAATACCGGCCATTTTTTATATACCGATACTGGCAGGGTGCTCTAAATACCGGCTGTGCTGGTGAAATACCGGCCAGGTTGCAACCCTATACAGAGCTGAGCGAAGAATTGCTCAGAGAGTAATCTATTTATGACTGGCCGTTTAACTTTATTTGTGCTTCTGAGTGCTGGGGTTTATATAAGAAACCCAAATCCATTAGAGTCAACTTCAAAAGTTTGGGGTCACTGAGCCGTTTAAATGGAAAACAAAGACATTTCAGCGAACACAACGTAACACAGGAGTGATAAATGGCCATTGGAACACAGGAGTGATGAGAGTGATAAAGGAGTGATGGGAGTGATAAAGGGCCTCTGTACACCTATGAAAAGATTCCTTTAAAAATCAGCCGTTTCTAGCTACAATAGTCATTTACAACATTAACCCCGTCTGCACTGGATTTCTGATCCATTTCACGTTATTTCAATGGACAAAATTTGGTTTTCTTTCAAAAACAAGGACATTCCTAAGTGACCCCAAACCTTTGAAGGTGGTGTAACCGGGGCGATCAGGATAAAATATAATTGATCTGCACCGTCCATTATTAAAGTTTTTGTCCAAGAAATAAAAGGAAGAGGTGCGAAGCCTTTGCTGTTAATGATGCCACCTATAACCCCGCTTTGGCGCCGGTCGTGCCAATTGCCTTTGTAGCAGCGCGTGTTTTCCGTGTTCATTATATGTTTTGGCTATCGCATTTGCATATGTGTTTTAATTATGCAAACTGATGTTCCTCGCCTCCTCGCAGTCCTTTTAGACGATGAAGCTTGGCTGGCAAATCACATTTGTAATGTCAAGAGTTTTTTTCCGAGTAACGCTCTTCTCTCATTGACCTTAATTTACCCGCCGTGTATTCTCCGGCGCCCAAAGCAAGGATGGCTTGGTGCGTTTGGCTGTGATGTTTGAGCGCTGCGTGCAGGAAGCCGGAGACGGGCTGGACCATCTAGAACGTACTAGTCTAGAACATTACTCGGAAAATCAGCTTACCTAGAGAATATTCCTCGTTCCCTCCTTAGCACGCTGTCCCTGGTCAACCCTTCCCTATCTCAGGGCTGGACGAAGCACAGGGGCCAGGAGCACACGGCTCCTGGGGTGCCTATCTACCTGGTCAACCTGGTAATTCTTCAATTACTGGCCAGATGTGAAGTGCCTTGAGCTATTGGTTAAGAGCCCCTGATGAAGCCGGGGTTGGCTTGGATAGGCATAGATCAAACCTTCCTTGATCTGGCTACTCCTCTTCACCTACCATCTCTGCTGAGAAGTAGTCTCACGTATTCACCACTATTTCTTTGAACACATTTCAACTGTTGGGTCCTGTTTTGGTGGGGAATTAAGACATTCAACACTCACTCTATTCAACCGCAAGCCAAAAGTGATCATTTTCCAGCCCCTAGGAGATATTCCGTATTCTGGAATCATATTTTTTTTTTTTTAAGAAGGTAGCCTCTGCCATTGCCCCTGCATTTTAAATACCGCATGGATTTTTTTCTCCAATGAAGTAATCCCTACATTATCCTCTAATACGTAGCAAATGCCATTCAGTAGCTCTTAAAAGCCTTGCCATTAAGGGCAATCAAGTAAAGCTTTGCACGCCGGCCGGGGGAACTCTGATTGCGGGTCGTATACCCCCGAAATACTGGCTTCTAAGCCGTAGATACAAGCTTAGTGATATTTTGCTGGCAAAAAGAGAAAAAAAATCAGTGCACGCTGCCATTGCACACAAAGAAAATCCTTTATTCATGCGGGAGACTGGTGTGCCGCGCGCTCCACAGAACCAGATGTTTTGGGCAAAAAGCCTCCCCCCTCCTACTCCCGCTAGCAAATAATTCAGCTTGCGTGCGCATGCTTCAGCCCTAGACATCATCCTTAAGCCTAGCCGGGGTCTGAAGTGCCAGGCTGAGAACTCCCACTCCCATCATGCCCAACTAATCGAGTAGACGAAGCAGGGCAGTTGGGAGGTATCATTCCATGGACCCTCGCCCCTGGCTCTTCGGCTCGTGTCCAGATGTGAAATTCTACAACCAAATTTGAAGTTGTATAAAGATTGATGTTGCTTCGTAATATCTTAGGTCTGCCGGGGCCCCTATGCCAAACTTATTAGGGACATTTTGGAGGAAAAAAGTAATTCTGTGACTGTGGAAGTTGCGCCTTAATAAACATGACCCATTGGGCTAGCAACTGGTTGGAATGAGACAAGGGTGAGAAACTCTCCAGTTGTTGTTGAACTACAATTCCCATAATCCTTTTAGGCCTGCCAATAATAAGGTTATTTTAGGCTATGAGGAGGAGGGCAGCTGCAGCAACAGCGCTGCAACTTCTAGGTCTGCTAAGTTTTATTTTATTTCTTTTTTTTCTTCACTTGAAGAATTTATATTAAAGTATTTGAAGTGGGTTAGGGTTACTTACAGAGTACTTTAGTATGTATTCTTATTTAATGGGGGTGTCAGGGACATTAAACTGTCCCTTTAAGAGCCCTACATGGTGGATTCTATTAAAGCATTTATTCTGATCATATTGTGGCCATGGTTTAGTCCAAAACCACAGAAGCGCAGGAAGGTTTCTATAGTTATACTACTTCCATAGAAAATATAGTAGTTGTAGTAATTAAAAGGTTTATAACACCCTACGATTAAAATTTTAATAGTAAATGTTGATTTGCTGCAAATTTAAAGGGACAGTAACCCTTAAAATACAAACATATATTAAATTATGTTGTATTAATATATTAGCATGGTTTACGCCGAGACTGAGAATTAACTCTTCGCACACAGACCTTCTCGAGTTCTATTAAGTTTCCAACACAACACAGAAATAAGAAACGTTATTAAAAAGCAAGACATTTCTTAAGAATTTATCGAATGTCAAACTAACCTTTTGTTTTCCTCCCCATGTCTTCCTAATTCTCCTTTCTCCCCCAAAACTCAATGCTGTTTTTTTTTTAAATGGTACGGTTTACCAGCTAACTGTGTGGCTGAAATATCTTGCGTGGACTTGAGAAGTTCAGCACCTGATGACTTCAAAGGGTTAAAGCCCGGAAAGTCAGACAGACATTACGTGAAGAAGGAACAAGCCCCTCCCACTATTGTAATACGACAATGGAATCGCTATTCTTACTATCAAACGCTACCAATGAAACATGGCGGACCAGCTAGCCAAACATTACCGTATTTGAGGGCTTATCCGATCTTAAGAAGCGTCCGACCCTTTGTACATCTCCTATAATACCGCCCGATGGCGCCTATAGAAATATACATTATTCTCATTACAGAAATAAATAAGAAACTTTGTTACTTAAATAGCCAAAAATGTACGTGAAAAGATCACACATTCTCCCTAATCTGGCTCTCACAGCGCGACCTCGTCTACTGACCCTTAACCCTTGGAGTACAAGGTCATGGAAGCCGGGCCACTTTGCAACGCGTTTCGCAGACCTCCTGCTTTGAAGGAGTTAGAAAAAGATATGGATTAGCTATCAAAAGATCAGTTGAGTTGATGCCGGCTGCCAAACAGATTAAGACAATTTAGTTTTTTTTTTCCTACAGTTAACCCATTGAGTGCCAAAGGGGAGAGAAAGCCATCGTTGGTGCTCAAACAGTTAAAAGCAAGCAGAGTCTTGGTTGATTCTAAAACAGGACAGGCGGCTGTATCGCTCGCCCCCTTAGCTCTGCGTGGACCGGGTTTTAAACCTGCGCACATGCTACAAACACAGGCGTGGTTACCCGGACCCCCCGTCCGCGACCTTAGGACATCACGAGATTGTAAATCACTTTTAAAGAAATTGCCTCTTTTTTTTTGGGCCAGTCCTCCCCGGTCACACCATACTTATGAATAATTGGGATATTCATTGTTACCGGTGAACCCAGCCCCTACGTATTCACAAAAAATACTGCGAGCCGAAAATAACTATAACACACACACCTACACAAATATACAATCACACAATACAATATACACACACGGGCATACGGATACATTTAAATATAAATAAATCACAAAAATATAGCTACATAAATAATACCAATAAAATAATAATAATACAAAAAAATAATAATAATAATAAAAATACAATGTATATTTTCATACCGATGCTTAACTTTATGTTATTAATGTTTCATTCTTGGGTAATAAATAAAGGCAACGATGTCGCAGTTTATACTCAGACAATCAACATGGCTTAACAATGCTTTGGGAAGATATGACACTGCATGCTTACCCATTCTGATCAACACAAACACTGATCCCGGGGCCGGCGGCGGCTCCTCTGCTGGGCATCAAGCTACGATGATTATTATTATTTTTTTTTGAATAAGTAATGCTGTTTTTCTGCTATTAGTCCAAAAAGATACATTTTCTGTAGCTGGAAGTCATGTTCATCTCCAATGGCATGACAGACTGCGCCAAGGCTAATTGCAAAGATGCTCGGAGAGAACCCAGCTCCACACTGACATGCACAGACCTTTCCCAGCGCATAAATTATGTGCATACAGTAATATAATACAAAGCAGGACACAGCCATTTTGCCTAGCACTGCTGGTCTGTGCCATGGTTCCAGCAATGCCAGCAGAAACCCCCCCACAGGGACAAAGAAGGCAAGCACCAAGTGCTTGCACAAGCCATGCTTCCTGGCTATGGTGGGACAGGCACCCAGGTCACTTGTCCCTGGTGCCATTCAATAGCAAAGGCAGATCTTTGTCTTGCAGACTCTTGTGCCCTCCTGCACGGGATTTCCACCTCCCAAAAACTTGAAAACTAAAGAACAATCCAAGAAGGTGGTTGCTGTGCCCTCCCTTGTCGTTTCCAGCCAGCATCCCCCCCAACTGAGTTGGGACCCCCCAGGATCCCCAGGCACCTTGTACCAGTACCAGATCCCATCCCAGTGCAGCTCCCATTCACACCAGTTCCCTCCCACCTTATAACCCCATACCTGACAGTTCTTCATTTTCCATTTCTTCCATGGGGTCCTCTTCACTCCCCAGTGGCCCCCGCATAGCCCCACCACCTCCTCCCAGATCAATAGCAGATTTGCAATCCTTTCTTTCCTCTTTAAGAAGAAATGCTTCACGTGTTAACCCATAGGATGCTGGAAGCTTTCAGTCTACAGTATATAAGGGGAGGGGGTGATGACTGTGTGTGGTTTGTAAGGGTGAGGCTTTTTTTTGTGTTTTTTTTTTTTAAGAAAAATGGCTGCCTATTTTTTTTTAAGGAAAAATATCCCCCCTTCTCTCTCTCCCTCTCCCTGCCCAAATCCCTCAGCCTGAAAATAAAAGAGAGAGGGAGAGAAAGAGACAAAAATGGAATACACATGCCCAGAATGTGACGTCCAGTCTGGTTGCCGTGGCAACCACATCCCATAATTTTGGCACAACTAGTTAGTAGTGATGCCAGAGGTGACCAAGTTCAGTACTAGTTAACAGAGCCTAGGAGCTTTTGTGATGGAGGCAGTAAGGGGGGCTTCTCTGTGGACTGTGCTGGGTGCAAGCCCCCCCTGAAGCCAGGGGCAATTGATGAGCTGCATGTAGGTAAATTATTCTGATCAAGCCTCTCTGACAATGATTCTTCTGCAGGTCACAACGCAGCATAACAAATAATACCCCCCCTCCCCTCACCATCACAAGCCACAGGGCAAAAAAGATACTTAACTGGGGCAAGTGATGAGCAAGAAAGTGATGCCCATGTGTGTCCTGAGACGTGTTTCTAACCACTTAACCATTTCAGGCAGCAACAAAATAACAGCAACAATCCACCTCTTCCGATCCACTTCTAGTTGTGCAGGGTGGCAGTTAACCCTCTGTGTGCCGGACGGGATGGCCAATGCATGGATTCCTTAGTCCCCTGGTACTTGGTGGGTTAATTTTGTGCTCCATAGGCGTTTGGCAGCTCCTTGCAGACGTGGATATGCAGCACATACCTGCACGATCGGCCCTCTGGTAGAATTCCTTCCGGCAACGAACGAGTCGGATAATCCTCTTTTTAGTTACATTGTAGCGAACTTGCCAAAGAAGGAAGTGCCTTCCAGGACTCGGCTAATTAACCCTGCGCTGCCCGGTTCTAATCAGCATTAATTACTTCCACATATTATTATGTAATGTATGTATGTATATCTATATATCTATATATATATATATATATATAAAATCATACATCCTATTAACCCTTAGGTAATTAGAAGAGGGAATATTAACTCAATTAAATCAGGAACTATGGAAATACATATAAAGTAAAATGAGATATTGGGGAGTCTCTGATGACCCTGCTCCAGTTTCTGCTCTGGTTAAACTAAACTTTCTCTACCCTTCCTGTACCCTCCATACAGGTTTATCATCCAGGGACAACACTTATATGCAACACATTATAAATATATATGAATATATTCATTCATATATTAATCACTTTGTCAGCATAATACACTGTAAAGTTCAAAACGTCAAAAACGGGGCAATATTCCAATTGTAGTGCAATCACCATAGCAACCAGCTCCTGCTGTCTAGTCAAGTGTTACACGTTTGCCCCAGAATTGATATTTATATAAAAACCTCATACTATGCTCAGTAGTCATTATTTGGCATATAATTCTGGTGCAACTTGCTGAAAGTGATGCAATTGGCACGAGCATCCCATTGGTTTCCATGGCAATTGCATCACTTGCTCAAGAATTGTTCTTTATATAATCCAGAATGCTTAGATTTACGAAAGGCCAGACAGCAGCCATATGAATACAGAATGGTTTCCATGGTGATTACTCTACATTTAGCACTTTGCTTTGGAATATCTCTTTATTAATAACCCCCATTGGAGTCACATGACACGGTTTACAGGCATCTGGTTAAAGGTGCTGTTCCACTCTGATACTCAAATTACCCTTAGCAGATCTTATTCCTTCCTCTGAACGTTTAACCCTATAAAACAATGCTCAGAAACATTAAAGAAGCCTTTTCAGTTCCCATGGCAACAACCATTAGTCACATGACAATTAAGTGTTACTGGCAAAAATTATGAATGAGGCAAAATTTTACATTATTAAATAATTATGTGGTGATTAACTCATTGTCACTTTATTTTGTGTCTAGGCCAGGAACACAATAAGATAACGTTTTAATTGATAGATTTTCTTTCTGTGTTTGCGCACAACATTGTTTTTCATCACATCCTACATACCCCACACATACATGAAAGACCAGACTGGCCACCGGGCAAATGACCCCACACCCAGCTTCAAGAGCAGATTGGGAGCTAAAGTGTGTGCCCCCCGGCTGGACTTGCCTGGCCGCACTCAGGGTTACAGGGTCACCTAGTCATCAGCCCGGTGTAGGACTAAACACATGGTGCTTCTTCTAATGGAAAGGCTTTTTAATTTAAGGTACCTTTAAGTATAATTACCATTGAAGTACCTACCAAGTACTGGGAAGGCCACCTGATGCGCTCCCTCTTCTGAATTGAAGAACTGGGAGGGGAGTGGGTGGGAGTGGGCGTGGCTAAACAAATTCCTCTACCAGGAGAACGAGGAGAGTTACTAGGAGACCCGGGCAAGCAGTGCTTCACCCGGAGACTCCAGGGCAAATCCAGTTATGTTTGATACATATTCTTCATTGGTGGGGCTGTATGGGGCACTGGGTTGTCTCCTTAAACAAAATATGCTTGGAATTTGTGTCCAGAACAGTGCAATTTTAGCCCTTTTTGCCTTCTCATTGACCAGGACCGCTACAGGGAGCCTAATGGGCCAATTGCCCCCTCCCCGGACCTGCCACCCTGCGCCTAATCCACCGCTGCAACATAAATCACTGATCTTCAATACCTTAATCAAATGTAAATATTTGTCCAAATAATAAAATTAACAAAATTAATGCAACCATTTCCTAAACAACTTAATATTATTATTGCTATTATTGTTTTATAGCGCCATCATATTCCGCAGCGCTGTACGATGGGCACACACACCTTAAATATTATATGTTCCCCGTATTTAAAACATATCGCAAATTGCAGATTTTCTCTGTATTGTATCTCGTTGCTATATATGTCCGCAATGTATAATCTTATATTAACAGCTTCCTGAAATTCTATTATAGTTTAAAATATTATTTGTCCCAATTGCTACCAGCTTATCTTTTTTTAAGGTAGCACTAAATAAATTCAATTAAGTCCCTTTTGCTTATAACTAGTTTTTTTTTTTCCTCCCCAGAAATAGCATATTGTAGATGAAATACGCCCAGAGCAGCCTCTTACACAGAACGGCGAGAAATACTGTCAGATCCAAACACTTCCAAGCTTAAATCTCATTAACTCCGCATGGATATGAAATATTGAATAATTTTAAATCAAAGAGCCGTAGTGCATTCAAAGCAGAAATTGAAACGTTTTCTTCCAATCCAAAGCTTCGCTAAATTGCTTCCGGAACGGTTCTGCAACGTTTTTCATTGTGTTTATATATGCGATGACATGTTTTGACCTTAGCAATGTTCTGTGAAAAGCCCGAAGCCATTCCCTATAATGCAATGCATATGCAATAAAAAGGGAAATCGCGCATGTTCAAGGCAACAATTCTGTCCTGCTGCTTTCAGTGCAGAAGTTAACGCAATTAAAGTCGTCCCTTTTATTTAAAGAATACTAAACAATGTATATAAAAATATAAATGATGTCCTCTCTGGAGCTGAAAGCCAAATTACAAGGTTATTTTACCAATTTTTTTTATGGTATCTCAATATATTTATTCATTTTGTTACTATTATTATTCATCAGCTGACCTGCCATTAAATAATATATTTTTATGTAATTAATAATTAAAATAGTGTAAATATTGGCTTTGGATCCCAATTTAAAGGGACAACCCATATATCATGTGGACTTTAATGCATACGATACCTGAAAGGTCCCTTTCAATTTCTGTTGTGCCCCCCTTGGATTGCATGGGGGGGGGGATCTCCGTAGAATCCTCCTATATGGATTTGCCCCTTTTGCCCAACCCTTGCGATTTTTCATTCAGGAGAAGCGTTCGGCTTCAAGAAACCAATCAGTGGGAAGAAACGTCAGAGCAAGCAGGAGGAGGGCAGCTGCAGCTTCCGTACAGTACAGCGTACTTAAATATGAATTCTTCTTTAATGAGGATATCAGTGATAGTAAACTGTCTTTCATAAAGTGGTCTTATCGCCATAGCAACCAAGGGAATGCTCCAATGAACATAAATACTCCACTGGTTGCTATGATGATAAGACTGCACCCTGATCCTGAAGCCCAAGGGAAAAGCAAGACTTATATTCATATGAAAATATTAAATAGGACTATTAATAAATGTGTTTACGGTGTCAATGTGAAATTGCAAAAGTGCGGAGCGCGGCTAACGCAGTATTTTGTGCGCTGAAACTTTGCCTGCAGAAAGGTTCGCTGAATTGAGCCGGCTAAAGGAATTGGGATTCCCTACAGTAATTTGTGACATCAATGTCACCCAGCCTCATAATACTAAAATCTGCATTTTTATCAGTTGTGTAATGGGGCATCAGAAATCAGATATTAATTAGTAAAGTCAAAGAGGTTTATTCACTAAGACAGGTGTCGGCAGGACGGTTTGTAGGACGGGGCAGTTTTAGCTCTCAGGGTCCCCCATACATCAATATGGGCCAACTTGAATTAGCATCTACTACAAGAAGCACTTGCCAGGGCCAAATGAGTCCTTCCTCCAAAGGAACACTACCCATACATACCATCATCCGGATTCTCTCGCACTGTCCCATCTTTGCAAACAGCGGCCATGACGGACCCCGACCGGACCATTAAACTAAAATCCTTTGAGGTTTGCTCTTTTGCTGCAAGTGCGGCTCCCACACGACCTCATCATATGACATCATATCCCAGCGTTGAACAAAGCAGCAGGGTAAGCAAGCGGTCTCAATTCAAACGCCACCTCTAGCCGTAGCTTCCCAGTCTTGGACACCTGGGGGTACGATGACACTTTGCAACAATTAATTTGCCAATAGTTTGCTTAGAAAACAATCCCTAAACAATTCAAAGCAGTTACTGGTATGAAATCATACACCTTCCTCTCTACCAGCATGTCTTGCACACGCTGCTAAAGCCATAGTAAAGATTTTCATATTGTTTACAAAACATGGTAAACACTGTAAACATCCGTAAACATTTCCTTAGAACCTGCATTCTGTGGTGTTTCTAGCACTAGCCTTTACACAGCAAACTGATTAGTCGGTTGCTTTATTGGCAGCTCTGCGCTCCCTTATTTCAGTTTTCCCCCATAGTTTGCCCCAAATTTCCCCGTACACACTTCTTAGGAAGCAGGTTTGGGAAGAAATTCCAGCGCCACAGCTTTAAACGTCTAAAGCCTCCTGGTGTACGGAACACTACATCCTACATTTTATGGTAGACATAAGATGCATCCGTTCGAGCGGTGCCCCAAACCATTCGAGTAGCAGATATTCCTTCTTTACGTTAACCAAAATGTGAGTCCAAAGAGCGGGCAGGGAACTCCTGTGATTAGATCTCATATCAATAAGGGATGAAGCCCAGAGTGCAGATTACTGCATCTCAAATGCTATATAGCTGTATCTCAATGCTATGGTTTTGCGGGAAACCTTCATTTCAGAGACTGCTAGATGAATTAAAACACTGAACCAAACAAAACTTTGTTTCCAATTTTATTTCAGGTAATACAAAAGTCTTCCAGAGTTTAATCTTCATCCTCCTCCTCTTCCTCGTCTTGATTGATCTGGAAGTATCTCAACTCATAACTTTCCTTGGTGTTTGCAACCACACGCAGCCAGTCACGCAAGTTATTCTTCTTGAGATATTTCTTGGTTAGGTACTTTAAATATCTACAAAAAAAATATTTAAGGTGTCGGAATATTACATTTATAAGTATAGCCAATATATATATTAAGTATAAAGTTTAATATTGCACTTTACATCAGAAAAGTCTCTGAATTCAGGCAGTTCAGGTGTCGCATCACAGACTGAATTGTTTTCCCAGAGAGTCGCTGTTCTACTCACCTCTTGGAAAATGGCACCTCAGAAGTCACTGTGATTTTACTTTTGCTTCTTTCGATTGTGACGACTCCACCTCCCAGATTGCCAACCTTTCCGTTCACTTTGATGCGATCATGCAAGAACTGCTCCTGTAAATCAGAAATGGTTTGAGGCGAGTGAGCATGAGCCGATGGAGCGCAGGTTACAAGACACTACAAGAGCGGGCGTCTGATGTTAGGAAACCATCATAAAAACCCAATTTCTTTGCCTTGGTCTTGAAGCTGTACGATCACAGAAAGACTGCTACATTAAGCAAAGCGCGGGGAGCTCACGAGGAAACAGCCCCATTCATTTTAACAACAACTCCAGTCCTATTAGAATAAGCAACTGTGATTTAAAGTTCTGCATGTTATTGAGAAAAGCCGTACGAAGGTGTAAGGGAGACACTCACAAAGTTTGCCGCATCCATGATTCCATCTTCTACGGGATGAGTGCAGTCCAGGGTGAACTTCAGGAGCTGCTTCTTTTTTTTGCTGCCCTTTGTAGCGATCTTTTTCTATAAATAAAAACCGTACAATTATTAACAGCTAAAAACTAATCATTTGGTCCACTAAAATTGTTCCTTTAAAACAGCATTTCAGGGAGTAAAACAGCTTGACGCATGTCAAAGACAGCTGGAATTTGAGGATTTAGTTCGATAGGCGAGCAATTACTGCCACAGCAAGTATTCCGGGGTAACTCATACCCCAAAGCCCCTCCACAACGAGTAATTCTAACATTTCTGCACACCTGTAAAGTGAATGCACTATATATTATCCCGAGAATCCAATACAAGCCACAAACATGACTATTCGTGGTCTAAGAGCAGTTATGTCATAGATCAGTAAATACACAATAAAGTCATACTAAACTACATTAAAGTGTACGCATTTGGTGTAATTAGGGCAACTGCCAGGGCGATAAGTGATGTCACACCTGCCAAACCTCAATGTAAACATAGAAGGCTCTAAGGAGACACTTCTATACTGCTCTTTGCATGAGTATAGATTTAAAAAATCCTAATGAATGCCAGAAGCCATGTGTGTATCTACAGGGTACATGCATATTGTGGTAGCGAGGGTGATAGGAGGAAGGCCCATGCTTGGTCACTGGTGTTACACATGAGGAGATTGCAGGTATAAAAGTCCAACACAATGGGGAATTACAAGACTGACCCCTAGAACCATCTCATTGGTTAGGGTGGCAAGACCACTTCCCAATCTTTGCACCCCCCCCACACGTCACTTTTATACCCCTCCCAGGACAAATCATATCCCGAAGGCGCAGGGTGATGTGCCTATTTTGACACCTTTATACAGGAGCCTGAGCGGGCGAGGGAGAAACAACCCCAAAGGAACACTATTTTACCAACAACCCCCTTTGTTATTCATCCATGGGGATACGGAAGGAGAGGACATAATCGCCCCCCCGGTAAAGTATAGAGCTTGGAGATAATTTCCTATACTGCCCCACATGCTAACGCACATTAAAGCTCATAGGGCTTTAATGTAAACACCTTCCTGCGACACCGAGGATCGGGTGTGTTTACTGATCTATGACATAATCTGATCTCACATGGGAAATAGCCCCCCCGGCTGACGCAGCCAATCACTGGCAAGAAATCACTCCCATTAAAATCATGGGTAGTGCTTTCTAGACATGTGGTGGGCATATTAGACCCTCAGAAGTCTGACAGTAAATAAAATATCCACACACACCGATATGGAGGAATAATACAAAGGGAGGGCAGTGCAAAAAATTATGATTAAAAAAAAGTTTTAATGTGTGATGGCCGAAACATCCTATTAAAGTACAGAAACAGGAATATCAGGAAATCAGCAGATCCATCATAAATACCTTCTTCGCAAACATCTAATTCTAACACCCAAAGCTATTAAAACAGGGCTGGGCAAATCTAGAGAATTTAGTTGCCATACAGAACATTTTAATAGCCAAAAAATTGTAATCCCGTGCAATCAAAGTAACTCTAAAGCAGAATTAAACTCTATCGGGGTTGCGGTAGCCGCCATGTCGACGGCCGCCACGGCATTATGCGATGTAAATGACAGTAAAACGTCATTGTACAAAGTAAAGCGATGAATCGATGTTGTGGAATAAGGCCGCCCCGTATAAATTCATTAGTAAAAGCACCGGGACAGAACGATCCTTTACCGCTCCGGTTAAAAATGGCCGCAGCCGAGCGGAAGGACAGCTGCTGAGGGGAAGAGTCCCACTACCCTCAACTGGCTTCCGCGTGATAACAGTTACTGCGCTGGCCTGAAAAAAAACCCTTATAATGGGCTGAGAGACGGGGGGAGACGATGATCCGGGACGCTAACGGAGGCTCGGGCCGTCTGCCTGCCGTGCCCATGCCTCAGGAAGCGCGGGAGAGCCGAGATCCACCCCGACAGCCAAGGCGGACAGTTTCCCTTCGCTGGTGGGATAACATGAGGCTTCAGCAGCCACCCTGCTACCTAACGCGCCCCATCAATCCTAATACCCACTCAGCCCGGCCTAACAGCCAGCCCCAGGCCGCTCTAATCGAGGCTACTAGGCCGCTGCTCCTCATGCTCCGACTGCGGCCCGCCTATTCTACCCATACCTCGCCGGCAGAACCGCTCCCAGTGCGCCTCGGTTGACCCCTGCCAAGCAGAGAGTCGGTGTAGAGGCAGGGAGAGGTCAACCGGCGTCGAACATTAACATTTTAATACAAAACAGCGAAGAGCTCCATACTGACCACGGGAGCCATGACGACCCGAGATGGCAGAAAGGAAGGAGAGGCCCCTGCGCATGCGCTAAGTAATCAGGTGGCCAAGGGCAGAATAATCGCACGTCGAAAAGTACGATAAATCAGCAATCGGCTCGGGGAATTGTTCCTGGCCAGGCTTTTAACAATTTATATCCCGACAGATACTAGACACAGAAGCCCATACCACCCAACAACCCCGCCTTTGCATTATCAGTCTTTCTGTCCCTCATTTACAACATTGGTATCTTGCTTTCCTAGTAACCTAGTATGTTTAGCATGTATCACCGCAATAAAAACGCCAATAATCTGTATTTAAACACAAGTAAATGAGTTTATAAATGAAATAACTTGTTTGTAAATGAATTATCCATGAAGAAGCCATCCATAGGCCACATAATCATCTAAAGTGGGTAAAAGCATCCTTGCATTGAGTCTGTACCTGTATATAAGGTAGATTGGAATAGATTGTCAGCTCACAGGGCCCTGTCCATTTTAATGTACTTGTTAAGTTTCATTGCCCCCCGATGTAATGGCGCTACCACATCGGCTGGGGCTGTATCAATATAAGTACAGGAGAGAGGTTTATTGAGAAAGATGAGAAACGTTAGGACGGGAGGTCACAAGGAAGTTTGACTTTACTGAGAGGGTGGTAGATAAGTGGAACAGCCTCCCAGCAGAAGTGGTAGAGGCTAAAACAGTAAGGGAATTTAAACATGCATGGTATAAACATAAAGCTATCCTCACTATGGGTCCGGACCAAGGACTGACAGGGGTTTGAATCCCTTACATCAGGAATAAACGGGCAGACTAGACGGGCCGAGTGGTTCTTATCTGCCGTCACGTTCTATGTTTAAACAAGGGGAAGAATTAGTTGAAGATGATTTTCTTGTTGCCCTCGTTACAGTCCCTACGTCACGGGCACAAGCGCCACTTCAGTTGCATCAGAAATTGCTGTCATTCCATTTCCCTCAGACAGGGGCGAGCTGGGAGAGATAGAACGGGGGGCCGCTGGAGACCGCCGGGGCGAGTCCTGAGGGTGGAACGAACGCGGTGCGAAGGTGAGTCCGGAACCCGGAGAAGACAGGGGGGTCTACATGCGCTGGACAGAGAGCTTACAATCTAAGTATAGGATCTAGGGGGGGTGAGGGGTGAACTAAATAATTCCATTGACTGTAACAGCGCTACGGACGCTGCTGGCGCTATAGAAAGAAACTTTCGGAGCATTAACCCTTTCAGGCCGGGAGCATTAACCCTTTCGGGCCTGGAGCATTCTGTAAGCCGTTCTTGTGTCTGTGATGCTCGCCCGGAGAAAATTATTTTGCCCTTGAAATCTAAACTCTAACCTTGTCCGAGGAGCTAACAAACAGGCCACGATTTCAGGCGATATTCCCCGTTATTCACGGCCGGGGGCCTCGATGTTATGTGTACTCAGTATAGGCACCTTCTATATATATATATATATTAAATGGCGCAGATATACTATATACCGGTATATATATATATATTCTAGTGGTTAGATTGCAGTTTAAAGTAATTAACTGTTAATAGGACGGCTTCGTTATCTCTTCAGATGTCTGGAGAGATTTTCTCGCCCCTGGATAACCTGCACGACTTGGATAAAATCAGCTGCCACCCCCTGGCTTGTTTTTTGTGCCATGAACAATATGAACACCCCTGCCTGCTCGACTGCTACCATAACTTCTGCGCAAGCTGCCTCCGGGGGCGCGCCGTAGACGGGCGCCTTACCTGCCCTCTTTGTGGGTAAGTAACCCCCCCCCCGTGTAGTAGATAGACACAGATAAACATGCAAACTTTCTAAATGAGCCGACCCCGAGCCTGTCGAAATGTTAGTAGCCCATTACAAAGATTCTGCGTAGTCCTAAGGAGCAAAATCGGGACTGTCCCCTGTAAAGCGGGACAGTTGGGAGGCATGACACAGAGCCAGTGTGCTTTTTGCATTACTTGAAGATGAAAACTGAAAATGACTTGAAGATGTCGGAGCTTGGGGGGGTTGTAGACAGAGGGATGGAGCGGCAAAATCAGGACTGTCCTGCGCAAAGTGTGACAGTTGGGAGGCATGCGTGTTTTCTTAAAGATATTTCATGGAAAAATCTAAGGAATAAGAAGCTGATCAGGAAGAAGTAATTTAATGTGAGCATGCGCGGGAAACTTACTAAATGAGCTGACCCCGGGGACTGTGAAATATCAACCCTTTAATAGCCCATTGTGAAGATGCTACATGCCACGTGACTCGCCAAATCTGTTAACCAGAGGTCCCTACACATGATTGAGTCACCTGCATTCAAGCAGGGATATCAACTGTATCATACTGGGAGCAAAAACACCAACTTTGAGTCTTATATATGATCCCACGGGTAAAAAAAACTGAGACTCGGGGTCAGACCCTGAGAGCTCCTGGGTATGAATATAAGGCTTGTTATGCTATTTCTGCATATTACGCCTTTATTATTATTATTATTGTTGCTGTTGTTATTATTATTATTGTTATCATTGTTATTATTATTATTTGTAATATCGTTGTTGTTATTAATAATAATCCTGCTATTGTTATTATTTATTATTATAAACAGCACAGAACTCGCTTGGCGATTGCAAGAACTGAATATTTAAAAAAGCCGACGCTATTAACGCTCTCTCTGTTAGCGAACTACAGATAACGTTCCGATTTATCTTACTGAAGACAATCAGACCTTTCCTACCTTTTGACAAGCAGGCAAGCAATCATGCCTGAACCGTAGCTCATCAGAATCACTACGGCACGGAGCAGCTGTGGGGGAATCTACTTTTAGCTGGAACGTGATAAAGGAATTAGCGGTTACGGAGCAGTAGAAGTAGCATGGGCTTTATTCGCTAAACAGTTAATTACAGTCATTATGGGAAGGTTCCCTTACGAGAAAGTCTGTGTTGGCCCAGCACAACGAATGGTTAAATTGACTGCTGGGCCATTCGCTGTACCGGTCCGACTTAACTCTTCCTGATGAATAGAGCAGAAACAATGTCATATTATTCATATTATATATATATATACTCTATATAGCTGCAGTATATCCGTGCACAAAATTATTAAAGTCCAAGAGAGAGGTTTTTCTAACACAAGGAGGAATATTAGAAAATGTTATTTTATAGAAAAAAGTAGTAGATACCTGGAATAGACTTCTAGTGTAAGTAGCAATGAATAAGATGTGATGTTATAGAGTAAAATCACTATTTTGTTTTTCAATTTTTCCTCTTTTTTTCACATTTTATTCTTCCAACTCGATTTTGTTTGTCTCTTCTGCAAAAACAAAATGTCTTTCCAGATTTATCTATGGAACAAATAATCCACGTTTATAAACAGTAATCAACAGCAAAGACAGCGCGCCCCCGCCCCCGCCCCCCCCCCCGACATACACGGTCTCTTGGCGGCGAGGGCAAATTCACCATCTGTTACAGTGAAGAAATGCCCAAAAAACTGGCTGGAGAAATGCGTATTCTTTACATTATTATAGGGATAATTACCTCCTGACCATGTGACTCGCTCGAAAATAAGGCCTTTATCTCAGCTGTAATGCGCAGAAATAGTCATTAATATTAATTAAGTACCAATAAAATACTGATTGTATTCTCTAGATTGGGTTAGCGATCCTAAAAGAGCTGTCATTCTTTTCTTTCTGTTGAAGGGTTAATCAGAACCCCCCTTCCGTTTAGTTTACATGGCAACAGCCTATCAGTGACTCCTTTTGTGTCACATGATAATTAAGTGCTCCTGACAAAAAATACAAATGAGAGAGAATTTCACATTTAGCTACAAAAGTGTTCAATTATGTAATATTCGATATAGTATATAGCGTATATATATATATATATAGCGTTATATATCTTTTTCTATAAATAAAAGGTGTCAAAGTTGACTAAAGATGTAATCTTAACAAATAACGCTCTACATACTCACCCCTGCCCCAAAACACGTCAATCTCGGTAATGTCATATAATGATAACTTCTATTGTTTTCAAAATAGTGACATATAGATAGGCCTCGTATATCTTATAGGTGACCGTGATGAGCAGTCGCTACTAAATTCAGGTCTCTGATAAGATGTTGTGGGAGCCTTCCCTTGCGGGACGCAGCCAGGACTGCCCACTGATGTCAGGGGGCGGTCCCGTGACATCAGTGGGAGGTCCCATTGACGTCGGGGCCTTTTCCGCTGACAGCAGTGGGAAACACCCCCATTTAAAGGGAAAATGGGCAGAATGGGGAGTGTCAAGACCCCGCTCTTCTGCGACCCGGAGAGTTCCCAGGTATAGGGGCGGCTGTTGTAAGAAAAGCCTCTCAGCCAAGAAATGCCCCTCACAACAATGGATTTTCTCATAACGGGGTAGAGAGGAGTGAACTTCCCAGGCACCAGCATTGTGACTTTGACTTCTTTAGGCTTTGATCTTGGCCATCAGTCCCTTTAATAACTAAATTCAGTCCTAAACATCTTAATACTTCTGAATACAACCAAATCACTCTTTTAATCCTCTTTCTTTGAGGAGCCTCTTTCACGTTCGATACGTTTCTTGGTTCTGAAATTGAAGGAGACAACTTTATTGTTTCTATTTTTCTGAGAATCCTTAAAATGTGTTCATTTTATCTAATAATATTTATTTCTATGTCTATAGCTGGCTTTTGATCTCATAAAATGTCCCGATAAAAGAGAACTGGGTGGAATAGTTTGATTGGGGTGGACCGGGGGGGATAATGCTCATCGCTATTATTAGAATGCAGCGGAACAACGATATGCTAAAAATATCCTAGAACAATACAGAAGGAGATATGCTGCAAGAGGTTACAGTAACCACAGTGATGTCCTCTTTTATCTTTTGATTGCTGGATCAAAAAAACCCAAAGAAAGACCCCTAAATATTCACGTATAGTTCAATCCAGGTCTGGACCGGCGCTTTAAGGCCAGCGGCTGCCTGATGATCTAAGCGCGGCCGACGGCTGGATATGTCTCAAGCCCTGTATCAATAGGTCACAGTAGACACAGTAATGTTTTACTGCAACTTCCATAACAATCAGATGTAACGCTGAAAACAGGGCATTCCTGGCCAGGGCCGAGCCCAGGGTCACTGATGCCTGGGTGCAATATTTTTTTTGGGTGCCCCCAGGTGGGTGTGGAAATATTTTTCCCCTTAACAAACAGAACACTTCTAACCATACCCATTTTCTATGGCAACCACCCCACCTCTTTGAGCCCCTCAACTTCACAAAGTAACATGTCACTCAGAGTGCCAGCTTTGCCCCAAACAACTTGTCACTGCCATCTTTGCCCCAAGCAGCTTTCACTGCCATCTTTGCCCCCAAACAACTTACTAATGCCATATTTGCTTCCAGGCTGCTTGTCAGTAACATGTGTGCCTCCAAACACCCTGCCAGTGCCATCTTTGTGCCCTAGCAGCTTGTCATTGCTTATCAATACGCTGAATGTATCAGTGACATCCGGAGCCTGAAGACTTCACCCCTCGCACTGCGCTCCCCACCTGATGCTCCTCTGCTATTCCCAGCGCCCTGGTGCTGTGCATGCGCCGAGGCTCGGCTCTGTTCCTGGCTATTCTTGCTTTATTTAGCTAGAAACATAGAATTTTCTGGCAGATCAGACCCCGTCGGCCCCGTCTAGTCTGATGTTCATTCTAATCGCCACGCGTGTTACATGTTTCATTTCTGTTCTTTTCTACAGACACCAGTCAGTTGTGAAAGGGAATAACGGCCTCCCTCCGGTAGATCGACTCCTTAAGTTTTTGGTGGACAGTTCTGCTGACTACGACGAGGTGGTTCAATGCGCCAACTGTGACCTGGAGTGTAAGAAACAGGTGAAGTACGAGCCATCTACTCACTCAGAACCATAAGTAGAACCACTCACCGCACGGCTCTTGTCCTATGGACCTCTGATTGCTGAATGAGAAGCCTAAATCAGTCGTTGGTCTTGTCTTAGATTCCGGAGCCATATATCTATTCCATGCATGTTTAACTTCTTTTACTGTGTTAACATCTACCACCTCTGCGGGTAGGCTGTTCAAAACCAGTTATATAACAGAGGTTTTAGAAAGATGTAAATACTGAATACTATATAAGATTTTTGGGGCGGTTTTCCTAACTGTTCACCATAGAGGTAATGTAACGAGTGCCAATGATTTTCGTTTGCGTGTCTTTCTCAGGATGGCGAAGTCATGTATTACTGTAACACCTGCAGCCAGCCCCTGTGTACCAAGTGCAGAGAGGAAACCCATAAAGCCAAAATGTTCTCCCGCCATGAGATTGTTTCACTAAGTAAACGCGCCAAGGATATATATAAGAAATGCCGTAAGTATGTTCAGAATGTCTTTGTTTTTGAAAGAAAAGTACATTTTGTCCTTTAAAATAACACGAAATGGATCAGAAATCCAGCGCAGACAGGGTTAATGTTGGAAAAGACTATTGTACTCTTCATAGGCGTACAGAGGCCCTTTATCACTCCTGTGTTCCAATGGCCCTTCATCACTCCCATCACTTCCGGGTTCCAGTGGCCCTTTATCACTCCCATCACTCCCGGGTTCCAATGGCCCTTTATCACTCCCATCACTCCTGTGTTCCAATGGCCCTTTATCACTCCCATCACTCCCGGGTTCCAGTGGCCCTTTATCACTCCCATCACTCCTGTGTTCCAGTGGCCCTTTATCACTCCCATCACTCCTTTATCATTCCCATCATTCCTTTATCACTCCCATCACTCCTGTGTTCCGATGGCCCTTTATCACTCCCATCACTCCTGTGTTCCAATGGCCCTTTATCACTCCCATCACTCCTGTGTTCCAATGGCCCTTTATCACTCCCATCACTCCTGGGATCCAATGGCCCTTTATCACTCCCATCACTCCTGTGTTCCAATGCCACGTTGTGTTCGCTGATCCAAACTTAAGTTTAAAAGGCAAATTGATTGTTAGAAACCCTTTTATGATTATGTTACAGCCAGAAAGGTTCTTGCTTTCCACAAAAACAGCTAGGTGACCCCAAACTTTTGAACCGTGGCATATTTGACCATGTGTTACATTTTAGGCAACTTGGTCCAAAAGGTTTAACATATGACATCATCTTTATTGTTTGTTTTCTTCCAAGCCCTGCACGATGAGCCGTACATCATGTTTTCAACAGAGAAGAAATCCATGCTGTGCATTAACTGTTTCCGTGACATGCAAGTGTAAGTAATTAAATATATATATACCTGGGATTGCTAGCACCCTATAACACTGTTGGTCGTATTAGGGTTTCCTGAAGTTTAATACATTATATTATAGTTTTTTTCTAAGTCTCTAACCATCAGCTTATGGACAGGGTGGCTCTAAGCATCTTCGTCACAACTATTTTCAATTCACAAACTTACCAACTCCATTCCTCTTTTTCTATATTCTTCTAATCCCTCTAGAAGCTGAATATACATGGAAAGTGACTTATATCTCTCTTTCTCTATACATATTTCATAGGGAGAGCCGCGCTCACTGCATTGATATTGAAACTGCTTATATGCAGGGATGTGAGAAGCTGGATCAAGCAGTCATGGTGGGTTAAAAGCATAATTTACCATCCACAAGAATATAGGACTTGAATTATTAAACACGGGAATGAAGCCAACATAAGAAATGCTTGCGAAAGGTTCAGAAAAAGCCAGAATACCGTGCGTTCCATCTCACATGAAGGGATCTCGCACCCAAAAAATAGCTGGGTGTATCGTAGAATTATACTAGGTGTAGAGTTTATTTTATTCTTTATTATTATTATTTATGAATTGCACTTTTTCTTATTGATCGTACAAAATACAAGCAGTGTTGGAGCAGATCATGGTCAGAAGCTTCTCCAAATGTATTATTTCGTTACAAATCAGGCCAAAGTGACCACATTAACGTTTCTATGCCTTTTCACAAGACCCGCCACCTTTCTTGCTCCCCATCCATTTTCTCTCTACCCTGTTAACTCTTTCCATTTCTCCTTGTATTCCTCTATCTTCATTTTCTATTTCCTTTAACCTGTTTCTTCTCTCTGTCTCCATCCAGCTTTCTCCTTTCTTTCACCTTAATCCTCACACCTCTTATGTTCTTTCATTCTCTTCAATCCCTTTTTCTCTCTCATTCATTCACTTAATCATTTTGTTCTTGTCACTCTCCTCTTTACCCCATTCGCACTTTAACTATCATTTTCATTATCATTCATTATTAAATCCACCTTATTGTTCCTCCTCTAATTCTCCTCATAATCCCTTCTCTTCTTTTCACTCTCCTCTAATCATTTTCCCCATAACAACTTCCACCTCTTACCCTCCCTTAAAATATCTCCATCACATCCTTCTTTAGTAATTTTTCTCCTTTCTCCCTCATCCCCAAACTTTTTACCCTTCCATGCTTGAGTTGACTTTCAACTGTAGCTTCCCCCCCCCCTATTGTCGCCTTCCACTTCCACTCTTCAACGTGACTTTTCCTTGTGCTCAGGTGTTTTCTTTTTTACAGATCTGTTTCACTCCCTTGGGGTCCAAATTGAGTCTTGCATGCAGCACATGACACTCTGAAACAGCACTGATAGGTTGTTGCCATAACAGCAAAAAACCCTCTTATAAGATGATTTTAATAAATGTTTTTTTAATGAGCTTCGCATCATGCTATGGAATAGGTAGATGAAATTGAGTAAATGTACAGCCCCCTTGCATTGTCTTTCCTCTTTTTTCTCTATATCTCTCCCCCTCTATATAAATACTTAACGCAGGCAGTGAAAGAACTACAGACATCAACCAGGGAAGCCATCTACCTCCTCAAAGCTATGATCGAAGAGGTCCGGAATAGCGCAGAAGAGGAAGAGACCTCTATAAACACCCTTTTCAGCAGTATGCAGGTACACCGTCACTTCACACCCTAAATGTATAAGAATCCCTGCCATTATAGAGAAAAAAATATATATTTCTTGCATCATTTTCTACCCAGACAGACTAAGGCCAAGCTTACAATATAGCGGTAATGGCGTATAGACTAGAGAAGGGGAGAGACAGTGCCATAGGATGATGGAGGGATTGTATGAGCAATAGATAAGTAAGGTTATATCTGAAATGATCGCATGCTTCTCTGAAGAAGTGACTTATGAGGTTTTTCTGAAGGGTTAAAGCTGGAGGTACGGTGGAAGTGTGTTCCGGATGTATGCGGCAGCACGAGTGAGGTTTTGGAGACAGGAGGATAGTCTAAAGATCGTGTAAGAGGGGTATTTTGTTATGAGGGCAGAAATGTAGGGGGTGTTTGTGCCATAAAGTGCTTTATTTTTGCCTATAAGTTATACATCCACCAGGGGTCAGTGCAGGTTTATCATTCATGGAACCATGTTTTGAATAAAGGGAAAAAAAAGTTATTTCTATAGCGCCGGCAGATTCAGTAGCGTTGTTGCAATAGGGGAGAGTAAAAAATATTTCGCAAAAACAATTTTAAATTGACAATAACTTTATTGCCAATGCCCCCTGCGCCGGGGAGCTTACACTCTATAAAGACATTGAAAACTAGATTATTAGAACTTTGCGTCTTTTTAAAAAAATAAACAATTTGGGGGAAAACATTCCATCAGTTTCCATGGTTACTTATTAAAATACGAAACATTGCCCCGGGAACTGCTCCACAGATTCTGGAGAGAATAAAACGTTCACCTCCATGGTGGCAACGATATTACAAAAGTCCAGATCCGCTGTTAGACGATGCTGTTGGCTCTCTGGTTATCCCGTCTTTTCATTGATATTAAATACCGGTAATATCTACAGGAAAAGCTGGCGGAACGAAAGAAAATCCTCCTGAAAGCCGCGCAGAGGTAAAGACCTGAACCGTCAATAAATAAACATAATATTATCCAATAAATAGTGACTCTAAGCCTCGTGTTCTCAACGTGTTTCTTTCTTTTAATTTGGATTTGAAGTCAACATGAAGAGAAGGAGAAGGCTTTCAAGGACCAGCTGTCACACTTAGCGTCTCTTTTACCCACCTTGCAGGTGAAAAATGAACTTTCTGGGAAAACTAACTTTCTGGTAGATAATTATTATATTTCCCGATATATCGTGTTTTTTTTTCTTTTTTTTTAAACAGGTCCACCTTGTTACCTGTTCAGCATTCTTAAGTTCTGCCAATAAAGCAGAGTTCCTCGACTTGGGTTATGTAAGTATGTTGGTGTCAAGGAACTTGACAGAGCTCCTACTTTTTGGGTTTATTTCTATTACCTTGTTTTTATATTTTTTTTCCCAGCAACTAATGGAGCGACTGAAGAAAATTGTGAAACTTCCTCACCGCCTGAGACCGTCACAAAGCAGCAAGGTATCATTTCACACCCTTTCGAGGGGGGGGGGATAACTTTAAGGGTCTGTTAGGAACCGCTATTTTCAGAAGCAAAAGTAGTAAAATTGGAGAAAAAAAAGACTAAAGATATTTTCAAGAAAGAAAAAATTAAACAAAAAATATATATATTTAATATATATATATTAAATATATTAATATATATATAAAATATATAGAAAAAAGTCAAATACATATATACCCAAATAATTCAGGAGGAACCCGAGAATAGTGTGCGATCTACTAAGTGAACACTTCAGCGGCTTAATGTTTGGAGCGGGAGAGAAACAGGAGAGGGTCGTACAAATCTTCAAATGTGTGGATTTTAGATCAATACAGACTATGGAGCAGAATTTGCGCGCTGTCTGGAGCCGCTGCTGATGTTGAACCTGCGCAGGGCCACCAGTGTCAGCGGGAGCTGCGGTGGCCCAGGATATGCCAGTGTAAGCCTGTAAGTCTGTGGGATTTCTATTTTCATGTGCTGGAAAATCCTGTAACATTCATGTTTTCTAATGTACATTTCATTTCACCATTACAGCTAAAAAAAAGTTATATATATATATTGAAGAATACCCACTACACCTTCTTTAATGCTGTGTAGTATAGTGTCAAACTGTAATTACTAATACATAATAATAATAAAAATAATAATATTATAATATTATATTAATATTAAATTATAATAATTATATTTTATTATATTATTATATTAATATATTACATTATATTATTTATTTTATTTATATTATTATAATTATATTAAAATATAATAATAATAATAATATTACTAATACATAATACAACAGTCCCATCTTACTTTATGTCTTTTTTTGTTTTGCTGATTTTAAGAATTTGTGTCATATATATATATATTTATATGTTTAGGATTTCAGGTGGCCAGTCCTCCAAGACATTAATAATGCCAGGATGTCCTGCCTCTTGCGACAAGATGTCCTTCACCGGATCGATTGTTCGGAAGCCCACTCTGCATCGATATATCAGCACAAAAGTCCTGCTAGCGGAAGGGGAAGACAGCCCGTTTACCAGGCATTGCTGCACCTACGAAGAAATGTATAAGGTATGTCTAGTACAAATTAAGTATTTGCCTAAAGCTGAACGTTTTCATGAAAACATATTTCAGAGATCATTCAGAATTTAAGAATACTGCTGTTTGGTACAATGCCGGGAACGGCCAGATTCATTCACACACATCCCCCATTGACAGTCCTTACAGATCGAGATCCAGAGCTTGAAGGACCAGGTCCAAGAACTTCATAGGGACCTGACCAAGCATCATTCCCTCATCAAGACGAACACGATGAGCGAGATCATACAGAAATCCCTCCAGGTCGATGTGCAGATAGCCTCTGAATATTCTTCTGTAGAAACCATGAGGAACGCATTCGAAGCGGTGAGTCCACAGCCATGAGATTGGCGACACAGATCTGTTGAGAGCATAGGGTGGAAGAGCCCCTTTTTATCATTTACTAATTGAGACCTCGTTCCATAACGTCCCACTGTAGGTTAACCTCTTTACACCCGTTCTATTGTACTGCCCCAAAAAATGCTCGTAGTATGTGAATATTAAATTAATTTTAATATTAATCCTCTTCTGAATCATTCTGTCCATGCCCTTTCGCATCGTTTCAGATCTGGGAGGAGACCTATCAGAGGGTTGCCAATGAACAGGAGATCTATGAAGGTAATATGATATAATATGATATTATAGCTGCGGTACACCGTTGGGATTAATTAGAGTGCCCGGATCAACCAGGGACACATATTAAAAATGCATGATGCAGGGATGCTCTCCGCCTTGTTCATTTTCCGTAACGGGATCATGTGATCAGTACGGTAACGACACATAGGAATTAATTAAAATATGGCATCGCCTTAATAAGGATACGCTGCGGGGATAAAGCATTCTCTTCTTACATGACCTACCGTAATGAATAATTATCGAGATTAGTAATTAGAACGTTATGATTAGAAGAATAGATTTCACAGAGAAAATAAAAGCGGAAACGTTACTTACACAGAAATAACGAGATCTTCTTGTCTTACGATCACATCGGAGTTACAGACAGGTCCCCAACACCCTTCTCTTCTCCAATGCTCCAAGGCTCCAATGCTCTTATAGATACAATGAATTCCCAATATATTGATTAATTGTTATAAATTGTATAAATCGGCCGTTTCTGAATTAACCACAGATGAGTTTATTTCTCATGACAGCTCAGCTCCACGACCTTCAGCAACTGAAACAGGAGAACAGCTACTTAACCACGATTGCCAAACAGATCGCGCCCTATGTACGATCCATCGCGAAGGTTAAGGAGCGGCTGGAGCCCAGGTAGAGAAGTGCGGGGATGGAAGATTACAATTGGTACATTGATGCGACCCATGGGTAGAGCTGAACGAGGCTGTGGGGGGGTCTAAGCCAAGTGGGACCGTGGATGATCCAAGTCCATACCCCCCCAACATTTACAATGGCAAAAGGGGGACACTTGTGTAGTGGGCGTGGTTAGAAGCTCGGATAGGGGTGGGGCTTTTCCAAAATTCCTTATGTAGCTGAGTGAGGTATTTAGAATGAAATGTATTTTATATACACAGTTTAGTGTTCCAGGTTCTGGCAACCCGCAGCCCTACTTATTTGGGGGAGTGGCTTCAAGATGGGTCACATAGATGGGTGGGGCTAGCCATGGGGTCCCTAAATGCTGCTCCCTCCACCCAGAGATTGATCTCAGAGAAATGGCGCTTCACCCGGAGTATTTGGGCGAAAGCCGGAGAGTTCTCAGGTACTTCTATATACCCAGAAAACATAATATGCTCCAAGAAAAGAGAGGCATCAGGGGAGGAAAGAGAGACAGAGACAAAGAGATCACAGTTAGGTGAGATGCAAGCCTGGCTTCCCTTTCTGGATACAGGTACACGTAGAAAGGAAGAAGTCTAGTCTTATGGAGAATCCAGCTTTGGTATATATGATAGTACGACATATTTTGTGGTATTTGGTTATTTCACCCCATGATATTTAAATCAGCAGATTAAAAGAGCCAAAGGATGTAAAAGAAGACTTGGCAGACACATCGTTGGCTAATGAGACACACAGGTACGCACTTTCCATTCTCTTCTAATGTACGTAAATGATGTCATCTTATGTAAAAATTGTGATTGTGGTCTTCTGCTTTAGGAGTGACGGGATTCCTAGCGCTGAGGACAATCAGGAGAAACCCCTGGAGCTGAAAGTCGACAATCGAACTGTTAACCTATTCCATGAAGATCCTTTGCTTAAAAGCAAGGAATATTACTGGTCAAAACTGAACATGTCCATCCGCAAAGGCTTAAACACCTAAATACGTACGCCGCTTGAGTAATTCGGATGTGGATGTATAATAAGCATTATTTACAGGAGCCCTGATTTTGGTACCAAATGAGCCACGTCAGTCCCCCCTAGAGAGGGCATCAATCCAGGTCTAATATAACCTCTGACACCTTCAGAAGGGTGAGAATAAGAGAAGGGGGCGCATGACAGCAGGGTACATAACCAGACAGGATTTATCTTATAATAATTAGCTCCAATGTGACACAAAGATTTCCTAATAGACCGAGAGCTGGAGAAATCCAACGTACTATAAATCAGGCGAGAAACGTATCACTTCTTAATGAATCACCATTTTCACGCATAACCGTTCTATTTTACTATTCAATCAACACTATTTGCTGTAGGACACCCAATCTAGAATATAATATATGTACCGTTTATTATTATTATTAGCATTGTGTCATTATTATATGAATGTTCTTTTGCCAAATAAAATATCCAATTCAGTCTGTCCAGCTTTTTAATAGGAGGGCAACAAAATATTTTAGTAGGTAAGAACCTTATAGAAATTAGTGAGTGGGGTTGCCGGAACGTGAAATCGTATTCCTATGTTCCATGTTCATGTGTTCTATGACGTTATGGGGGAAAGAGGTATCAGAAGACAGATCTCCCCTGCTTATTCTGTCCACCCCATCAGGACAGGCTGTTAAAAAAGAAAGGCCTAAACCCATCAAGTCCAAACCGTCTACCTGTCCTTCAGGTAGGGTAAAGAAAAAAACCTAAGAAATTAAGCTATTTTTCAAATTTTGACCTAATCTTTTGGGGAAAAATTCCTTCTCGACTCCAAAAGCCAATCAGATTTTTCCTTGGACCAGGAAGCTCTAAAATATTAATGTTTGTTCTTTTATAGCCCTGTATGTTCAGCTCTTCAAAAAAAACTAGACCCTTTTTGAAGGCATCAGTCGTATCCAATAGAACCTTCTCTCTTGGCAGTGGATTCCGTACCTTTATTGCCCTCACTGTAAAGAATCCCTTGCTGTGTTGTGTATGAAATCTTCGCTCTTCCCGTCTCAGAGGGTGACCTCTTGCTCTTAGTACATTACTGTTAATGAACAGGTCACTGGAGAAGAGCTCTTTATATCGGCCCCGCACATATTTATACAACGTTATATCTCCTGTATATACGTTGCACCTCTTTAAAACCTTTTTACCAACAAGGATACAAAAACCAGAAAAATCAATTAAAAAACAAGCTCAGTATATAAACAATACAATGGAAATTGGAGGAAAAAAATGAGCCGTTCTAAAGGGTTATAAAAATATAATAAAGTTGTTTATTTCACAGATATTGTGTAAATGCACATCTTTACAGTCGTAAAGTCCGTTAGCATTTTACAGATCATTCAATACGTTGCCGGATGTACAAACTTTATACAGAAAAAAAAACTGTTACTGAAAAATACATGGATTAACCCTGAAAGTGCTATGACTGTATAACAGCGAGGTGACATTAAATACTTCTAAATTCACGCAGGTCGCAGATGCAGATCCTGGGATGTTTCAGCTGTTGCACTGCAATTCCCATCATCCATAGGAATGTTAGTCGAAAACAATCGTGTTAACCATTGCTTTCTTGACCCTGTTTTCGGTGATTATGCTACTGGATCTAGCTCCCGCTCTTAACAGAACCATTTAACATGTGGAGACAGACAATAGCTAGATACCTTTTTCTTTTCCCCTATAGCAAAATCACAAAATAAATTAAAAATAAAAATGATCCATTTCTCAGGTTTTTTTTTTTTTTTACAAGGCATCTGTAAGAACAAAACAGATCTTCTCTACTAAATGGTTTATTTTAAGCAGTTACAAAACTAAAAATAAGTGTATATATTCACAAGAACATTTGAAATATATTTGATTGTAATAGTTTTTATGCCTAAGCAGAACAGTTATATTCGCACAGACTCCCATCATCCTCAGGGAGGCAGCAATTGAACCTATTGTGGTCCAACGAACCCCAGCTTCAAAGACCTACCCAAATAACGATTGACGCTAACCATTTATTCTGATCTTTGGTCTCAACAAACGGAGTATTACTTTAACTCATCCATCTTCTACCCATAAGCCATATTTCGCCCAAGACCAAGAACCGCTAATAAAAATAAGCACATTCACCAAAACTGATGATTTTTTGTATTTCTTAATTCTAAATTACAGACAAAGAAAATCTCTCGGGTTCCTTCTGTTTACTGCGGTTCTGATAAATCAGTAGAAAGTTGCATTTGAATCTTTTAGGGTAAAAACTCACATAACCTAGAGCTTGGACCTTTTGTCTTTCTTCCTCTTCATTTCAAGAATGCAGTTCTTATGAAATATACAGATTTCTCCAGGCCTCAATACAAACTGAAACCTGTCGTCCTACCGTATATTTCCTATAACCCATGAATCCGATTAATCGCGGACTGTAACGTAGCAACTGGACAAAAACATCTCTTATTCTTAAAGAAAGTGCAGCTTTTTGGATGACATAATTCAGTAATATTGCTAACTATAAACACAGTGAAAGAAAACAGATCCTTTAAAAGGTTAAGAACCCACATGTAATTATTCTCCATTGTGACAGTGTTTAACCCCTTAATGACCAAGCCTGTACATATACGGGCGCAAAATGCATTGTTTTCAATGGGTTTAGGGACCGCCCATTGTCCTTAAGGGGTTAAGTACTTTTCTGGTAGAACAATTACATGAACTCCCGTTCGAGATCGATTTTCACAACAGTTGTCAAAATCTGCCAATTTTTTTTTTTAAATTCCACCCAATAAGGTACATTTAGCAACAGTGACAGAATTGACTGCTTTCTTGCAGGGTTCATTTGATTATTGTGTCGGAATTCAGTTTAAATCCTAATGGAGGCCACAATAACCCAAAAGAACAAATAAATTCCAACAAAATAAATTAAAATATTAGTGCTGAATCTATCGCATTCACCACCAAAATCTGCCTCCCGTGGATCGGATACTATAAGGGTTGATATTGCTGCGTTACTGGGCAGCCTGGAATAATAATAAAAAAAAATAGTTATTTCTGCTACCAGGTTTAGCATTTTATTTTGTTTTTAGAATTTTTTTTTATATACATGCATATAAATACTATAGAAATAAGAATATACGCTACCATTATTGACCAGGTAATTATATATATATTTATAAAAATGTCTTCTAGAAAAGTGATTCAAATCAAGCGTTTGCTGCGAGGTATTGAGATCGTTTACCCCCGTTTCTGTCCAATGAACTGTACTGGACGTGTAAAGGGATCGATGGCCAATCGCGATTCAGTGTGGAACGTATCAGTGAAGCTGCTCTTTGTGTATCGCACCCCTTAGGAGCTGTTAATCAGTCCACTTAACGAGAGGACAGTTCTAAAAGACCCCCCCCCCCGTCTTCTCCGCTGCAGGTTAGAAGAACAAGGGGAGTATTCCGAGTCCGTAGAAACACGGCACCACGGGCTGAATTCATTCTCTTAGGGCTCCACTTTCACTCCTTTTATGAAGGGGAGGCCCGTGGGAACTTTCCGCTTGTATTCCAAATACTGTTCTCCAAAAAAGTGAATCAGAGAATATTCTTCTTCCTCCACTCTCTCTCGAAAGAATCTCCAGGACGCGAGCGTGTATCCCACTAAACAGATCGGATTACACAGTAAAATCTGGAAAAGACAACAAAAGAATAACAGAGTTTTTAAACATTATATATATATATATATATATATATATATATATATATATATATATATATATATATATATATATATATATATATATAGTAATGTTCAAAAGTTTGGGGTCACTGAGCTGTTTTCATGGAAAACAAGGACATTTCTGGCTGTCACATAATTACAAAAGGGTTTTCTATTTTTTACCATCAATTAGCCTTTTAAACTTCAACTTGGATCAGCGAACACAACGTGCCATTGGAACACAGGAGTGATGGGAGTGATAAAGGGTTGTTGGAACACAGGAGTGATGGGAGTGATAAAGGGCCATTGGAACACAGGAGTGATGGGAGTGATAAAGGGCCATTGGAACACAGGAGTGATAAAGGGCCATCGGAACCCAGGAGTGATGGGAGTGATAAAGGGCCATTGGAACACAGGAGTGATGGGAGTGATAAAGGGCCATTGGAACACAGGAGTGATGGGAGTGATAAAGGGCCATTGGAACACAGGAGTGATGGGAGTGATAAAGGGCCATCGGAACACAGAAGTGTTGGGAGTGCTGACACACAAGGCATGTGGACACTGTAGTAATACTAAAGAAGAAACTGATTTAACTATACATTATCCTGGGCCAAGCAAGCTCTTCCTAAAGCATATGCTTCATAATGTATAGGGAAGTAAAGGGGGGATTATTCACTAAAGGGAGGGGTGCGGCATGTAGATCTTGGCTAGCCCTTAAATTAATAAATCTCACAGCAATCTAAAAACTTCAAAAAAGCACTTATATACGGCAACACGCGTCTCTTTACATTACCGGCAACGAGCAGATGTGAAATCCCATTAGATCTGTAACAGTACCTGAGTTCCGATGCTCCAGTAAAACCAGCCGACATATGATGGATGTCTGAACCAGGAATACACGCCGGATGTTACCAGAGTGTGCGAGTCGGATTTCTCATTCTGTACGATGTGATTGAAATTGGAGCCGGCCGTGAGCATCGCACACTTCCGAAGCAATTCCCCGAAGAGCACCATTATCAATCCGATAACACTCAGCCACGTGATCTGCTTCAGGTCTACATTACCAAAGAAAAGACGAGAGGGAGGGAGACAGACGGGATATTATTTCTTCCACTTGATAGAAGACATTTTAAAGGCCATGATCAGAACGACTATTATGAAAACATGATTAAAACAAAAACAGATATGAAATCCTACACATGTACTGTGCGCATGGAGAGCATTAATCTGCGAAATGACCACATGAGCACTAAAAGTGGAACGCGTATAAGTGCCATTGCAGGGCATATTTAAGTGGAAAAACTAAACGGGAAAAAAGAAAAGTGCAAAGTACAAATGAAAAAAAAAAAAGGCAATTCTAGCACTCAAACTCCCATGTAAGTGAATTTGCCCCCACACACCACAAACATGTGGAGGGACCCTGATTTCCCGATACCAGGGGGCTCTTAACCCCTTAATGACAAAACCCGTACATGTACGGGCTCAAAATGCATTGTTTTCAATGGGTTTAGGGACCGCCCATTGTCCTTAAGGGGTTAAATTATACCCCGTGCGGACCCCAGAGTACCAAGCTCTCCCCCGCTCACAGGTACTCCGTCGCTGCATATAATCCAGCAGAGCTGGAAATGTATGTAGATGTAGGATACGACTAACTAGCAATCCTAATGACATTTTACCTACGAGTAAGCAGCTAGTGGGATTTGTCCAACCCTGAATATCATCTACACTCCGCAGATACGGCAGCCATTCTTACACCCACCACAGACATGTGTGTCTGCCATCAAAGCATTAATTGATCTCGGTTATAACTCCCAAGCAGTGATTCAATTAAATTGGTAGAACAAGAGGAAGAAAACATCAGGGTATGCAAATCAATTAGGATATAAACATTATTATTACACATTACAAACCTGGGAAGAGTATTCTCTCTATGGTAAATTCTACCCAAGAGGAGACAGCAGCCAGGGTGTACTCCAAGCTGTGATTAAGGAGGTAGGAGTCCAACGACAGACTTTTGGGATTGTTCAGCGCCGTTACCAAATATTCAGAGTAATGGAAGAAGGACAGGGAGCACATGTACCTGGAAACAAGCAGAGGGTTACTTATAAACTACTAGGCATCTAACTGCATGAGAAACCCTGACCTGTAACCACATATACTCAGGAGAGGCAGATAGCATGCAATATATTAATATATTATATATTAACTTATTATACGTGATGGCCACACAGAGGACCCGCATCGGGTGTTCCAACTGTCTGGAAATCAATGCACAATTAGTACGTTTCTGTCTGGGTTTGTCTTGGCTGCCAATGACGTAAAAACATTTTTCTTTACTGCTTACCATCCAAAGTGTTTCCATGGTGACTGAGTAACACTCAGGAGCAGACCACATCCAAAGGCAAAGCCCAAGAAGGCACCCCTAATGGCTACCTGGAATAAAAAGAGGGAAATGTAACTTTAGTATGTCAGAAACAATTAAACAGATGCAGAGATAATCTGGAATCAGTAGTAGTAGTAGTGGTGGTGGTGGTAGTAGGGCACTTGGCCTAGACAGGTCAACACTGGCCCAATCGGACATGGAAAATTATACATGGCTACTCGTTTTGATGGTTAGTTAGGACATGCTGCAATAGTCATTTACAGCATTAACCCCGTCTGTGCTGGATTTCTGATCCAACAAATTCAGAGTAACCCCAAACTTTTGACCGGCAGAATATAAGTGGCTTTCATAAGCCTCTCCGCCAACACTTTACCTGCCCTGGTACCCAGGCCGCTAACAATCATAAAATGTAACCCAATAAGAAGACAAGAACCCAACCAGGGTTCTAAGGCAGCTATCATGCAAATACATCTAGAACAATATAATCGGAAAGCATGAATAACCCAAACCTCAGGACCACGTGATGAAAGCGACTAAAATAGCACAATGCTTAGATAAGCTCTTAAATCCTCTTAATCGCCACAAAATTTTTTTTAACTGACTGGTTAATGTTAATGTCTTTGAAAAAATGAACGTACATAAAAGGCACCGATATTCTAGCGCATGTTCGAAAGGTTCTGCATTGTAACTGATATAACAATGTATTTTCTGCGATACAATCTCCATTCAATCAGCTTTTGCTTCCTGTAAGCAGCGCGTCCTGTAAAAGCCTATTAAATAAAATAGCGCAAATCCCTTAACCCGCTTCCCGTGTGCCAGCCCAGCCGGGGATACGATCGCCGGAAAAACAAATAACCTCAAAGACATATTTGCTGCTTCCTATAGAGAAGGTGTCCTCGGAACAAAACAATAACAATTACAGCATAAAAAGGTTATTATACAGATTACTGCATAAAAAACACTCAGACTGCTTGGGTCTCATCAAAAAAAGCCATTAATAGACAAGACCCTTTTTTCGTTGGCTTCACTTTTGTTTTAATAGAACTAACAGATTCCATAGCGCTGAACGAGGAGTTTAGACAGTTTAAAGAACCTAAAGCAGAAGGCTGGGAGAGTTTATTATACAGAGAGATGTTCTGCGGCTGCCTCCTCCCGGCTACTCATCATATACCGTCTGACATGGAAAGGCAGGGCGATGGCGGTGACCTTCCACGACTGTCAGACGCCTCTTCAGCCGACGTGAAAGGAAAAGGGCCGCTCTATAAAGATTAACTCCGATAATAGCATTGGCCAAATGTAACGGCGGCCCATTTGCTACACGACGTGGCTTAAAGTACAAAGGAATTAGCAACACACAGTGGGCTGGCGTGGGTGACAACGTATGATCCTGCGAGAAATAACATACTGCAGACCCTACAATAACCATATTATATCACTTCATATATGTCACATGACTCCGTTAAACAGGGAAACATACACAAGATGTCTGTAGCAGTGAAATGACTTTTATGCAGCCACACAGTATAAAGCTTAGTAGAAACATAGAACGTGACGGCAGATCAGACCCATTAGACCCATCGCGTCTCTGGTCTCGTCTTAGATTCAGGAGCAGTATGCCTATACCATGCATGTCTAAATCCCCTCATTGGATTAACATCTACCTCATCTGCTGGGAGATTAATCCACTCATCTACCCCACTGCCAGTTAAGTGTCCTTACATCACATTAAATGCCTTTATATATCTCCTTATAAGCACCCCCTGTAAATGTGATATATGATCACACAGTATGTGGCTGTAACAGGACAGGGTTATGGGGCCATGCATTAGGGACAGTCACACATGTGCTCCAGCTCCACACATCATGTACCTGATACAGCCGAGCCCGGTAGACGAGCAGCAGAAAGCCATTCACAGCCGCCACGAACAGAACTAACGCTATCCTGCCCGGTGTGGCAGTCAGGAGGGTCTGGTCGGGCCCTGTAAACCGGCTCGTTAACAACGGCAGGAAGATGACCAAGGCGCCCAGAAAAAAGCTGAACAGGCTCACTCTGCCCTCCTGCACCAGCCTCACGCCTGCCATGTTGGAGGAGGCAAAGCGGAAGCCCCGAGGCAACTTCCGGTAGGCTTGGTAGACAGACTTGGGTGGAGACCGTCTGTCGTTGCTAGGGCGACACCTGCTGGACACACTGTGTAATATGTAATATGTACATCATTTACTGTGAATATGGAAAAAATGGACATTGTATTATATTTATTCATTCATTTATATACTTCGCTGGCTTTTCCTGTTTAAGTGAGAGGAAAATATCTGTAATGGCCGTAAAAAGCCATGGAAAAAAATCCTCTGAGATTACGCACAAATAATCAACTCTGCCATAAAGTGAGGTGCTTGCATTTCATCCCGGTGAATTAACCATTCATTACCAGTGACCAACACCAAAAGCCTGTCCCGCATGGTTAAACCTGTTAGATGAAATCTCAATATGCGGGACAACTTGTAGCTCTTCTGACCGTTGATGAGGTTTATTTCAGGAGAGCCCTGCCAGATGTAGCCCTTCATACTAATAATAAGTAATAAGGAGATGAAACACAAATGTCCGTTTCCTAGAAATATATGCCCCGGTGAAACTTTCACTGAAAGTCTGTTTCCATGGTCGGTTACCTCAAACGTGTCGAGTAGTAGAATAAACTGTAAAACAAAGCAGGAATTCAGCGCATACCCAACAAACACCATTCAAACAAAACCTATAAATATTGGTAAATAAACACTGTACGATCATTTATCGCTTCACCCCCCACTGTACCCCAAGTTCGGAGAGTCCTATCTAATTTTTATGGCTATATTGCTTACCAAGGATCAGAATCAGTGGGACTGCACCGGATTCTAACCCAAAATATGGACCGTGGAACTTGGGTTCTAGTGTAGTGTAGTCCAGAACACTTGTTATGTTACAATTAATTATAGTTAAGATGAGATGATATGTTTTATCCATAATTAGGAAAGACACAATTTTTAAACTAACTATTTTAATGTCACCGTGGTGATTCTGCAATACAAATGTTGAAACTAAACTATCCGAAATGCCCAGGGAACGGATTTCTATCCAAGGGAATCACTATAACTTATTGAAATCCGAAGACAAACAATGAACTTCCATCTTACTATTTTTAATCGATTTTTCTATAAATTATTTACATAGGAAAATATCACAAGTCAATAATAATAAAAAAGAAATAATATGTAACATTATCCCTTCCTTTTAAATGGAATTCCGATGGAAACCTTTATGTATTGGTAAACTTTTCTTAACAAAAATTTCCAGAAATGTTCTCCAATATTGGAACCTTCTTGGCGATTATGTATCTTCTTCTTCTTCTTCGTCTTCTTCCTGAAGACTCACACAATTCCCCAGTTCCATTTCACAGAGAGGGGGGGGCTTTTTATTTATTTTGCCTGTTTAACACAGAGAATCCCTCTAGTGTGTTTGAAGAGCAGAAGAAAGAAGGGGGTAGAACGTAGACAGGTAAATGAAAGGAGATGAGTCACCAGCCCAGCTTAACAAAAACCACTCTGAGAGCACTGATTCCATTTTCCAGATGGATGGTATTTGTTTTTGAAGTGGAGTTGTGTCAGCCGCAGAATGTAAAAAGAATTCTAAATTACTCCAGGAAGACAATGTCCCCAAAACCTACACACTTGTCTCTCAAAGAGTGCGGGGAAGAATTCACAGAGCAGTGTGGGAAGCGTCACAGGGAAGGGAGATAAAAAGGCTGAACGCTCATGTATGGCGGGGTTCAGAAAGCTGACAATAACCGGTGGGTCAGGAGGCCATGGGAGACTATACCAAACTTTCCGAGTCACCGAGGGAGGATCCGGTGCCCAGAAGACATTTTTCATGAATACTTTTGAACTTTACGTCTGGCAATGGTTAAAATAAAATAGAAAAACATTCTAAAGAGACATAACATTCTAAAGTCCGGTTTCATTGTTTTATATATTTTTTCCACTTGGTAAAAATCAGTTAAGAGTACTTTAGGGTTTTATGGCATCCAATGCCTTTGCGTGTGGTGTTGTAGGACGTCTACCTTGTTCCAGTCTGCTGGATAAACACATTAGGCCATTATTTTTCCATCTTCTAGTAAACAATTGAATGTATCAGCAGCCTTGCCAACGTTCTAATGCAGCTAAATAATGTCACGAGTGGGTAGAGTTGTCAGTTCATGGTTCATCGGTGTTGAGGCGTCACTTCTTATCATAAGCTATCCAAATAATGGTGTCATGAACCTCCCGCAGAATGGGCAGCTCAGCAATGCAGAGCATTTCTAGAAACATCCAGCCAGTGGGGCTATGTCAATCAGGAGAATTAGTACATAATCCATAAACCTTCTTCTTCCTACGGCACCATCACTATTGGGCTTTTTCATTAAAGAGCGAGTTCCTCTAGGAAGAAGAGCTGAGCTGGCCTTGTATAAAGCAATAGTTCAATGGGTAAGGAGACTTTGGACAAATCTCGTTTAGTTAACTATACATTATACAGGGCCAGCCGAGGTCTTCCTGCAGCAGAAGTTCATTGGGGTTGGGCCTTCGTAATGTATAGTGAAGTCAAGGAGCTGAAACTGAACTCTCCTGTCATCTCGCCCTTTAGCGAATAAACCTTGGAGAGCTTAAATCAAGGCAGCTAATTTTAGAGATCTACACCAAAAGAAGGTCGGTGTTCCCTGGTGGGATATGGACAGATTTATTGATTCCAGCAGGCATGCTGCCCCTTTAAATCGTGGAACAAAAACACGATTGCTGATACACAATGTCACTGTACAGTATATCACACTTTATTAAGTGCTCAAAGAAAACAATCTATATTACAATCCTTCCTTTAAATAGTGCCATAAGAAAGCACACTTTTTTTGTGTTTCATTGGATTGTTAGTTGGTATTACTCCAATTACTCCCAGAATTTATCATTTTCCGTATTATAGTCACAGGGGTCACAACTGCAGCCAGGCCCGTCGACCCCTGCTGAGACAAGCTTTTTGGGGACAAAAATGGCAAAGATAAGCTGTTTGGGGACAAAAATGGCACAGACAAGCTGTTTGGTGGAAAAAGATTGCCAAGGCAGACTGTTTGAGAGGACATATGGCACATACACGCTGTTTGGAGGCACAGAGAAGCTTTTTGGGGACAAAGTTGGCACAGTAAAGCTGTACTGGGACACAGCTGGGACATACAAGCTGTTTAGAGGCACAGACAAGATGTTTGGGGGCAAAGATGGCACCGTGGGACATGATGCTTGGAGAAGTCGGTTTCTAGTTACGCCCCTGACTGGAACTATCTATTGCACATGGATCAACCACTCAAATGGTTAAACATCTTATACAATAAGACCATTCTGCCGCTTTAATATTAGGAAAATTAAGCTGTTTCATTCACAGCTAAGAAAGATAAAATCCATAATAGTCTGACCTGAAAATAGCACAAAGTTTTATCAACCGGACCATTAACGAGCCATCTCTTCAGGTCATTTGCACGAATACAGAAAGCCTTCTGACCAGTAAGAGAAATACATGTAACACAATGGGAAACTCTTTGTTTTAATGTTATCAAATTTGCACCATACTTTGTGCTTATAAAGGAGTCTTTGTTTTCATTTTAGTTCGGATTCTATTGACTTGTTGTCCAATCTGTAGCGGAGAAAGCCCTCGGCAGGTTAATTGCCGGCAGTATACCGCTTTGAAGTACACTAAAAGCCTCGTCCATTATCGCCTCCTTCAAAGCCCTAAAGCTCCTCTTAATTCTGCATCACTAAAGAGGCAAATCGTACACTCATGCATACCTTATGGCTGACGTCCAGTAACACATACTGCTCCTCTACTTACCTTTCCGCAACTTCTAAAGGAGGGAAGAGGCAGATGGTTTGTACTGTACTCTCTGTAAAAAATACGGCGTAAATATAAAATCTACTGATGAAGTAAATAGCTTTCTGCTGAAAACAAATAAAAACCAGAGTATTGGAGACAAAATATAATTAATCAATCTATCTATCTATCTATCTATCTATCTATCTATCTATCTATCTATCTATCTATCTATCTAGCAATCTATCTATCTATCTATCTATCTATCTATCTATCTATCTATCTATCTATCTATCTATCTATCCATCTATCTATCTATCTATCTATCTATCTATCCATCTATCTATCTATCTATCTATCTATCTATCTATCTATCTATCTATCTATCTATCTATTTCTATCTATCCATCTATCTATCCATCTATCTATATCTTTATACCGTATATATATATATATATATATATAATAATTTATCCATATTATGTTATGCCAAAAGTAATTTAGAAGCCACAGATGTAAGAATAATGGGGAAAGAAACATAGAACCTGATAAAAGATAAGACCCATTCCCCCCCCCGTCTAGTCTTTTTCCTGCTGTAAAGACTCAAACCTTAATCAGTCGTTGGTCTCGTCTTAGATTCAGGAGCCATATGCCTGTCCCATGCATGTTTAATACCCTCACTGTATTACCCCCTACCACTTCTGCTGGGAGGCTGTTCAACTTCCACCCTTTCAGACCAACAGCAGTAGCACAGAGGTTACAAAATCTAGGTCTCCTACCCAAAAGTTTTCAACCCTGCTTTGGTTCCTGGGTTCACTTTCCTTAGGGGCAGTTCTGAAGTACTAAATGAATACAAGCCAACTTGGCCCGGACTGGCGATCTGGCTCACTAGGCGAATGCCTGGTGCGCTGGTGGCCAATTGTACCATACACACTTACCCAATTTTGCCACTCGATCCTGCTGTCCTGCCATGCTCTACCCCTGTCTCACTTTTCGGGACGGAGGTAGAGCTCGGTTGGCCAGTGAGATTTGGTCTTAAAGTGCCAGGGTCATCAGGAAATCACCAGTCTAACTCTGAAGTCACCCATTACTGTTTTTATCATAAACTGTTACAAAAAATAATAATTGGATCATTTCCTGTGCTTTTAGCCTCTTTCTTTTTGGTTAAAATTTTAATAAAACAATTTAAAAAAATATCTATGTATTTATAGCTAGATTGACTACAAATTGCTAATTTCACAACTCGTCTTCTGATTATTTTTAACTTGTTTTTGGACTTGAGGTCGGACGTCTAGTTCTCATCTTCTGGGTTGGGTCATCGCTCTCGTCATGGTCAAGACGTTCCGTTACACCTTCCGCCATTTGCCTATGAGAAAAATGCAACAGAAAAAAAACAATCTAGAATCCACATTAAATATTCTTATTCCGGCCTTGGTAGAACGGGGCAAATCTCAAACACAAAGTCAGCACTTAAAAGAACAATGCGGATTGTGTCTGTAGTCTCGGCGAGGTTTGAAGCGTGGAGAATGGTCAGTCCGCCTCCTTCTCCATGCTCTCCTAAGAGATTCGACACACTTTGCTACAAAGGGCCGAGCAACTCCTGG
This sequence comes from Spea bombifrons, assembly GCF_027358695.1. NCBI lineage: Eukaryota > Metazoa > Chordata > Amphibia > Anura > Pelobatidae > Spea > Spea bombifrons. The sequence continues at coordinate 6,027,685 of NC_071098.1, forward strand.
GAACAGGTCCAGCATCCGATAAATTAGCGTTCCCAGCGCATAGCTAAACGCTCAAAAACTCCAAATTATATGAAAACAAAGATATTCAGAGATATTTTAGAACATTAACACTACGGCCGTTGTCTGAGCCACGGTGACGGACCCATTACGGGGAGACAATTCTATTAGGAACTGCACTGATAGATACTTTTAATCATTTAATAATTGAGCGTATTGGGTAAAATTTATATTATAAACCCTTGGAATTAGGAGTTAACTTTGTCCAACCAACATTCCCATGTGTAGTCTACATCTTAAAATACAAAGAACATATTAGAGCCCGGACGTATGCTCCATACAAGTCATCATCGTGTTATTTATTATATATATATAGATATATTTTTTATTGCGCTTTAAGCCAATTATTCAGGGCCACCAATGACTTTTGGACTTTGCACAATTTCTTTCTATTTTTTTTTGTTTTTGGTATTCATTCCCTTGGCGTTATAAATATTCTGATATTTTTATTGTTCTGATGAAGCTGTTATTGGGGGGGATTTAATTACAAAAAAGCATGAAGGGAAACTACAAAAGGGTGGTTGAGGGAATTAGTAGCATAAAATTGTGATTTTGTTACAGGATAAGGCGCTTTGGTTAAAAAAAAAATTCTAAAAGGAAGCGGAGCAGGAATGAGCAAAGCGGCGATTGAATGAATGGGACGGCCACCCAATGGCTCTTTCTATTCACGCAAACCATGACCAGGCGCATTAACTGCAATTTTACGGAGGATTTTTTAACTAATCCCCATTTCTCACCACAAGCCTCTGTTCCGAATACATGCGTCATACAACTCCTTTAAATATGTTTTGGAAAATACATTACTCTAGGAAGCATGGGGGGGGGTTAAAGAATAATATGGGAAGGTTATAGATTGTATGTTAACAAGAAGAATAAAAAAAACAGCCCTGGTCTCGTCTTAGATCCAGGATAGCTTTTTACCTACCCCATGCAGGTTTACATTTCATCACTTAGCCTTTTCCACTTCTGCTATGAAGTTGTTCCCTTTATCCACCCCCCTCTCGGTAAAGTAATGCTTGCCTATAGTCCTAAATTGGCCAGAAGAGTCCTAAGAACCAGGCTTGGTCCTGACAGTCTCCAGATTCTTGGGGATTTTTGTCTATTATACATGTACGATGCTCTTGCACTATAAAAGAAGGAGACACGGTGGGGCAAAATGCCCGCGATGGCATGTAAAATGTATGGACCTGTCTAAGATATCTCACTGCCATCCAGGTACGGTCAGGTGTCTTGGCATGGGGATGGGGGATGTTGGCAAGTATGTTCTGGCACACAGTGCAACCTACACACAGCCTACTCATCTGCCATATCCCTTCATCTATTATATCTAAATTAAGCCGGATTTCACCATCTCCCTCTGGATTGTAAAATATGCCCCAATGCTGTAGTACAGAATATACGTCTTAACGCGCGTGTCCTGTATCCCATGTTGTAAAGATGCCAAGTTTGTAAGAGAAGCAATGACAGTCTGCTTTGTACAGTAATGTTAGTTTCTGCATGAAAGGACAAAAAAAGGCTTCTTTTTTTCTTCTGGGCAATACATTAAACCAGAGGCTCGTATTCAAATGCAAAGAGGTCCCTGGATAAAGCCAGGAACCTGAAGCTAGCCCTGTATTGTGTGTAGCGGCGGCTTCGGCAGGAATGAGGGGCTTTACGAAGGCAAGTTATCTGTTGCATGTTACCCAACGTTTCACAGATTACACGTTTACATGCGCTAACCTAATGCATCCTTCCAGATATCTAAGCCAGTGATGGAGAAGAAAAGGAGAACCAGAATTAATAACTCTCTGGAGCAGCTGAAAACCTTGCTGGAGAAACATTATTCCTACAACGTGAGTAGACACAGCAGTCCAAAAGTGTTATAAAGTATCAACGACTGGTCTTAGCGGAAGGCGATTCTTTGTTGGAAATTGGGGTCTAAATATCTTCTGATCATGTCGATTGACTTACCTGTGCTCAAGCACGGTTTTGTAGTCATGGAACTTAGCCGTGATTTCCAATGTAGACTGATCAGATGCAACATTCAATGTAGTTTTGATTCTGATTTTCTTCCTAGGTGAGAAAAAGGAAGCTAGAAAAAGCAGATATCTTGGAACTTACAGTGAAATACATTGAGTTGCTGCAGAATGTCAGACAAGGTGAGTCATTTGACTACAAACAGCCAAGACAATGCAGGAGGCTATAGAATAATGATTATTATTATTATTATTAATGTCACTGCCTAAGAAATATAACTTTATGTGTCTATCTATCTATCTA